>NC_041385.1:327600757-327615775 GCF_002162155.2 Triticum dicoccoides | reverse complement strand
TCGCCCCGACGTCCGACTGTGGCATTTCTTTTAAAGCCCTCTCTGTGATGTCGCCCCGACGTCCGACTGTGGCATTTCTTTTAAAAGCCCTTTCTGTGATGTCGCCCCGACGTCCGACTGTGGTATTTCTTTTAAAGCCCTTTATGTGGCGTCGCTAAGACGCCCGACTATGGCATCATTTCCTTTTATTTATTTATTAACCTTTGAGGCGTCGCTTCAGACACCCAATCGGTATTCATTTATGTCTTGTTGGGATTTCAGGCGGACTACCGCCGTCTCCCTTTTACTTACCTTGTTATGCTAATTTTTGAATGTACATTGGTGAATTAATCAGGACGCATTCATGCATGCATTTGTTATATCTTACGTCCGAACTGTCTTGCGAGTACTTTCAAAGTACTCACTGGCTTGTTGATTTGGCCAGATGCTGACGAAGGCGATCTCATGGATGAAGAGTTTGATAGCGAGTCCGACACCTAGAGGAGTCCCAGTCAGTCTCGTGCGACCCTGGATTTGGTCACTGTTTTATATCCGCTTCCGCTACCAAATAAATTCAACGAGCCTCACCTCGACGCTCGATGAGATGATAGACTTAGAGTCTTGTATTTCTCTCCCCGCTGTGTTTCTCCACCACCGCCCTATCCTCGAGTCAGTAGTATACCTTCACACCACTGTGTCATGTCCGCCATTATGTATAATTATTGGTGTGCTTGTAATAATTTGGTTGAGCAACCGTAGTTCGACCCTGTAATATATTTTATGCTACTGGCTTATTGTATCAAGAATTTGTCTACCGGTGAGGAGGATTTCTCTCATGCTGGACTCAAAAGATTGGTTTCTCAATAAATATTTTTATTGGAAAACCGGTCGTGACAAGCTTTGTACCAGAGCCAGGCTGACTGTAGGAAGCCACTAGGTGCGATCGCTAATTGGTTATTAGCATGATAGAGCTAATTTATATTTTTGCAATTGTAGTCATTTTATGTCAGTCAGCATAAATTTATGATCTGACCATGCAGAATTTTTGCCTACTTTTGTAGATGGCCGACAACAGCTGCGAGTCTCAGACCTTCGCCAACGTGCCCGATGGGTTCGTCAAGCTTCTTTCCTTCATCGTTTAGGTCGCGATGGGGCCATCTGTGCACCCAGTCTTCACACTCTGCCAGCATCGAGTCAACGACAGTCTGACTATGCACCAGGCCGCAGTGCAGTTCAAGGGAGGGCGTGGTGAGTTACGCCGCTTCCGGTTCGTGGGAAGCGCCATGCCTACGGAGAGGCATGCTATGCAGATGGCAGCCCGCGAGGCGATAGCTCGTCTCAGGGATGTCCTTCCCGTGATGAAGACTCGTCGCTACCGTTATCTTCCGTGCCATGTGCCTTACACCTGTCACTACGCATACTCCTGCCCCAGAGGAGAACGAGACGAGGCTTTTGAGATGCTCATTGAGTATCTCCGGGCCCTGGAGGCAGCCTTCGACAACCTGGTGGACGACTTCGTAGCTACCCGCATGGACTCAGTTCATGGCTGTGCTGCCAACAGGAGGGAGCTCCTACCCATCGCACCGCCACTGACTTTTGTCTCATCATCAGCATCTTATACGCCTACTCGTCGCCTGCCTTCTACCGAAGAATTCAACCAAGTCATTGCGCCCACTTCAGCGCGCACTACACCACCCTTCGCGCCCACTCCTATACGTGTTGCTCCGCCCCTGGCAACCGCTCCGTCCACTCTGCGCAACACTACACGTATGGAGCCCATTAGCGAGGAGGAAGTCGAGTCCCCAACCTCGCTACGCCTCGCCCTCGGCAGGGCAAAGGAGGTCGTCAACATCTCTGCCTAAGTACGCCTAGCTGCCAGGTATTGTACCGCTTTGTAAGATATGTACATAGGTCGTGAGAAGTAGCCTGTTTGCGCGTCATGTAGGATCTGGAGAAGTGCACTAGCCTAAATAACATGTCAGGATTATGTACGCATATCCTGAGTGATGTATGGTATAATTACCGCCGCGTGTAAGATATGTAATGAGCAGTCCTTCTCCGTGCGCAAGACGATTTGTTCTTCTTAAGTAAGCTGGGTTATTTAGTTTTATTTGCCAGCTTTATGCATTTTTTTTGGAATTGTTTTTGCGACTCTTTCCGCTCTTCTTATGAGTTTTACAAAAATATTTCCCTAGAGTGAAAAATGTCTCGTCCTTGGACTCGCTCCATGCCAACTCCACCAGAGGAAAATTTTGATGCACAACCCAGCAACGAGTTCACTCAGGGACAGTCAAGCCAACAGGGCAGTGAATCGGCATTTTCACAAATGTGCCGCCTTTATGAGCAGAGTCAGCAACAACATCGGGAAATGATGAACCAAGTCATCAACATGGGAAATCACCATGGACAGTATCAGCAGCATTCCAAGTTATCTGAGCTACAGAAGACACGTCCTCAAACATTTTCTCACACTGACAAACCTCTTGAAGCCGAGGACTGGCTTCGAGATATGGAGAGAAAATTAATTATTGCAAAATGTTCAGACCCCAAAAAGGTATTGTATGCTCCGCACTATCTCACAGGAGCAGCCGCATCGTGGTGGGAGAATTTTCTGCACATGCATCCCAACGAAAATGACATAACCTGGGATGATTTCAAGGAAGGTTTCCGTGGTGCACACATTCCTAAGAGTATTATGAAAATCAAGAAGAGAGAATTCGATGACCTCAAACAAAGGAACATGACAGTGTCAGATTACAACAGTCAATTTACTCTATTGTCCCGCTACGCCAATGAAGAGCGTATGACTGAAATCAAGAAGATGGAGAAATTCCTTGACGGTCTGGCGCCCGCGCTTAAATGCCAACTGGTCGTGCACACTTTTCCTGATTTTAAAACACTGGTAGACAAAGCCATTACTCTAGAAAATGAGAGACGCAGTCTGGAAGATATCCGCAAGCGAAAAAGGGACCAGACTAATCATGCTCGCAATCACCGAAGCAAGACAGATTTTCAAAAGGGTGGGACACACAAATCCTCATCCAATGTCTCACGCCCAATCAAGAATTTTCATGCAAGGGACAAGGAATTCACCTATCGCCCCGGCGTTACTTGTTACGCTTGTGGAGAAGAAGGCCACTATGCCAAACAGTGCCCCAAGCCAAGGAATTCAACCCCAAAGCCGAACAACGGCGGCAACAATTCCGCGCCCAAGCGAAACAATTTCAATCCCAACAATAACCACAGGAAGGGTCATCTGAACCAGGTAACCAAAGAGGAGGCATAAAATGCTCCGGATATCGTACTCGGTACGTTTCCTGTCAACACAATATCTGCAATGGTTTTGTTTGATTCTGGAGCTTCTCACTCTTTCATTTCGAAAAGTTTTGCTTTGCAAAATAATTTTTCGATGCTTCCTTTGGAGAAGTCCATGACCATCAAGTCCCCTGGGATTCAGCAAGTTACTCAGAATTACTGTCAGAATGTGGTCATTGAGTTCGAAGGATTGGAGTTTCACGCAAATCTTATTGTGTTGGAAAATAAAGGACTGGATGTCATCCTAGGGATGGATTGGCTAACCACCAATAAGGGTTTTATCGACTGTTTCAACAGGACCATAATTCTCACACACCACCAAGGGAAGACAATAAGAGTATCGGCCAAGGAAGGAAAAATACCCCGGCAACAGAGATTAAATAAGGTGGACGTTTCTGAGTTAAACAAGGTTCCAGTAGTGTGTGAATTTCCAGATGTATTCCCTGAAGAACTACCAGGCATGCCACCAGACCGAGAAATAGAATTCCGCATTGAGCTAGCACCAGGAACCACCCCCATATACAAGAAACCATACAGAATGGCACCATCCGAGTTGATCGAGTTGAAGAAGCAAATAAAGGAATTACTGGAAAAAGGATACATTCGAGCCAGCTCCTCACCTTGGGGATCACCAATTTTATTTGCCAAAAAGAAGGATGGAACGCTGAGATTGTGTATTGACTATCGAGCACTTAACATGGTCACAGTCAAAAACAAATACCCGATGCCAAGGATAAATGATTTGTTTGATCAACTCACTCGGGCCAAGGTATTCTCAATAATTGACTTAAGGTCAGGATACCATCAATTGAAGGTATGAATGGAAGATATCCCCAAAACAGCCTTCACCTCCTGATATGGACTGTACGAGTTCACAGTGATGCCATTTGGATTAACTAACGCCCCAGCATATTTTGTTCACCTCATGAACAAAGTATTTATGAAGTTTATGGACAAGTTCGTCGTGGTATTCATCGACGATATTCTGGTATACTCCAAGACACCAGAAGAGCACGCAGAACATCTCAGGATTGTGCTAGGAGAGCTAAGGAAACACCAATTGTATGCCAAGTTCAGCAAGTGCGAATTTTGGCTAAGACAAGTAGGCTTTCTAGGCCACGTACTGACCCAAGACGGTATCACAGTGGACCCAGAGAAAGGCAAGGCCGTACTTGGCTAGAAGTCACCAGCCAGCGTAACGGACAGACGGAGTTTCTTGGGAATGGCAGGATATTACCGCAGATTTATTGAAGGATTTTCCACCATAGCCAAGCCTATGACACAGTTGCTCAAGAAAGATAAGAAGTTTGAATGGACAGAAGCCTGTGAGAAAAGTTTCCATGAGCTAAAGCGGAAGTTAACAACAGCACCGGTATTAATTGTACCCGACATACACAAGAATTTTGAAGTATTTTGTGACGCGTCCAGAAAGGGTCTCGGATGCGTGTTGATGCAGGAAGGCAAGGTTGTCGCCTACGCTTCAAGGCAACTTCGCAAGCACGAGGAAAATTATCCCACTCATGACTTAGAAATGGCAGCAGTTATTCATGCACTCAAGGAATGGAGGCATTTCTTACTTGGGAATCAATGTGAAATATATACGGATCACAAAAGTCTCAAATATATTTTCACACAGCCAGAACTAAACTTACGGCAACGACGTTGGTTGGAGTTAGTAAAGGATTATGATGTTGGTATCCATTACCATCCAGGGAAAGCAAATGTAGTGGCCGATGCCCTTAGTCGGAACCCCAGCTCCGACGAAAACTATCTGCACAGCTTGAGGCCCGAATTCCATCAAGAATTTGCCAATCTCAACTTGATAATGGTAGCAAAAGGCACCATATCAAACTTGGAAATACAACCCAACCTTGTGGAGAAAATCAAAGAAGCTCAGCCCGGTCACACCAGCATCGAAGGCATCAAAAGAAAGTTGAGTATGGGCAAGGCCTCGGAATTCTTCATACACAAGGAAGGAATATTATGGTACGGAGAAAGGCTCTGCGTGCCAAACATAGCAGACCTTAAACAGAAAATTTTAGCTGAAGCACACACCACTCCATATTCAATTCACCCTGGAGGAACCAAAATGTATAAGGATATTCAGGAAAGATTTTGGTGGCACGGTATGAAGAGGGACATAGCCACCTTCATTGCATGTTGCGACTCATGTCAACACATAAAAGCTGAGCATCAGAGACCAGCCGGACTACTGCAACCGAACAAAATACCTGAGTGGAAATGGGATGAAATAGGGATGGATTTTATTGTCGGACTACCTCGGTCACGACACGGGAATGATGCCATATGGGTCATCACTGACAGGTTGACCAAAGTGGCACACTTTATTCCAGTGAAGACAACCTACAACACTCAGAGGCTTGCCAGGATTTATCTTTCCCGTATAGTTTGTCTGCATGGTGTCCCGAAGACTATAATATCCGACAGAGGCACTCAGTTCGTCTCAAGAATTTGGGAGCATTTACAACAGGCTCTGGGAACCCAACTAGCCTTCAGTACCGCATACCACCCACAGACTGATGGACAGACTGAATGCGTAAACCAAATTTTAGAAGACATGCTGAGAGCATGTGTCCTCACATATGGAACCAGTTGGGAAGAAAGCCTGCCATACGCCGAGTTCGCGTATAACAATAGCTACCAGGCCAGCCTACAAATGGCACCATTTGAGGCTTTATACGGACGAAGATGTCGTACCCCATTAAATTGGTCAGAGACCGGAGACAGCCGCATCTTCGGACCAGACATGCTCAGAGAAGCCGAGGAAAAGGTCAAGCTAATCAGAGACCGACTTAAGACCGCTCAAAGTCGACAGAAGAGTTATTATGATCAGAAACATCGTAGGGTCAGCTTCGAACCCGGTGAGTTCGTATACCTGAGAGTATCCCCTATGAGAGGACTGCAACGGTTTAAGATTAAAGGAAAGTTAGCACCAAGATTCATTGGACCATTCTGCATAGTGGCACGAAGAGGCACTGTAGCCTACCAGCTAGACTTACCAGAAGACTTATCCGACATTCACGACGTGTTCCACGTCTCTCAATTAAGGAAGTGCGTAAGCAACCCAGAGAAGCAAGTATCACATGAGAACATTGACGTGCAGCCAGACCTCACTTATCGGGAACGTCCCGTAAGAATATTAGAGGAGTCTGAAAGGAGGACCCGACAGAAGACCATCAAGTTTTTCAAAGTCTAGTGGAGCAATCACACCGACAGTGAAGCAACTTGGGAAAGCGAGGATTTTCTTCGGACAGAGCATCCACACTTGTTTAAGGATCAGCTGAAATCTCGGGGACGAGATTTTTCCTAAGGGGGTAGGTGTTGTGACACTCAAAAAATTTTATTTGGTTTTTATCAAAAAACTTTGTGGTTTTTGAAGAGAGGCCATTTAAAATTTTTCTTTCAGAAAACCTTCCTCTTAAAAACTTCCTTTGCTTCGGCTAGGATTTTATTTTTTCAAACTTTGGTGTTTGAACCTTTTGAAACTTCTTCTCTGTTGGTTCCCTCTCAAATTTATTTTGGGAGTTTAATCTTTTTCTTTTAAAAAGAACTCTATGAAAAACTTGGGATTTTCTTATCTTGAAAACCACCCATGACTTTGCATCTTTGCCCATGTGATAAAACCCCTCCAAAACCTCCCCTACTCCTTGTAATCAACCTAAGTTCTCTGTCCCAACTAATCCAAGCAAGTTTTGGATTTTATTCTAATTATTTTTCCTCTCAAATCAATTCTGAAAATTATTTGGAGCCTGAGTAATTTTCAAAGCAAGTACCCTTTTGCATTTGAGTTTTGACCTCAAACCAACTCTCCTGGATAGTCCTTTGTACCCACAACCCAGAACCATCTTGATCCACTCCTCCTCTTTTCAAATTTTTCAAAATTCAGTCTCTGCAAGTTTGGACCAGATTTGCCAAATTTGATGAAATTCATATCTACACTGCGCCAAAAACTCCACCAAAATTCAGGCAGCCTACTGGAGCAATGAGTAGCCACTCCACCAAAAATCAGCTCAAGGAAAAATCACCAGAGGCCAAATTCATTCTGTCGAACACCTTGCAGGCACTGTTGCTGTTCAAAATTCAGAAATTCAGTTTTCAGTGTCGTTCTCGTCCGTTAGTTTCTATCACGCGTAGACAGTGCATTTGGCACGTTCCTCGCAGCCCCTCCCTCTTGTCCGGAGCTTCACACGCGTGCGTGGAGCCTTCCTGGCGTCGGTGGCACGCTGGCCCGCCCTCGCCGGCGTCTTCTGCAGCGTCGGGACCTCCCGTGGCGGCCGACAGGGGACAAGAACGGCGGCTTAACACCGTTCCGCACCGCCCATCGCCCCTCTGCTCTCCGCGTGGCCTCATGCGTGCCAGCGCACGCCCGTGGCACCGCCACCGTGGCCGGCAAGCACAGGACGCGCTCCCTGCCGCCGACGGGCCCGCGCCGCCCCGTTCCGTCGAACTCACCCCAAAGCACCAAACTCCAGCCCATCGCCCCTCTGCTCACCGCGTGGCCTCATGCGTGCCAGCACACGCCCGTGGCACCGCCACCGTGGCCGGCAAGCACAGGACGCGCTCCCTGCCGCCGACGGGCCCGCGCCACCCCGTTCCGTCGAACTCACTCCAAAGCACCAAACTCCAGCCCTTTTGGCACCTAAATGGGACCGGTGGACCTCAACGACGATGCTCAAGCCCCTAATCCCACTGCACATCCACAGCACCGCCGTAATCACTCACCGGAGATCCCCGTTCACGGCAACCGCCTCGGGCCGCCTATAAAAAGGGCCCCCGAGCTCACCCTCGTGCACGCAGCATCACCACTCCTCACCAATGCCACGCCAGGCCACTAGGAGGACCTCGAGGAGGTCTCCTCCCCCAACTCCGGCCGCCCCGATCCGCCTCGGCCTCCACCACGATTCGCTCCGATGAGGCCATCTCCGGCTCCCAAACCCCGTCCGTTACCCTCTCTAGATACCAGGAGCCTAACCCCCTCTTCAATTTGATCTCTGCAGCCCTCTCCGACGAGTCCCTCGACCACCCGAGCCGTCGTCCGCCGGAGCAAAGCTCGCCGTCGACGTGGTACTCGCCGGCGACCACCACCACCACCAACCGACGCGGAATGGCATCCTGAGCACAGAGGTACCCTCCGATCCCCCTGCCTCGCCGTGGATCGCCGCCGGCGACCACCGCGGCTCTCGGGCGCCGACGAGCTTCGCCCCCCTTTTTGAAAGTTCAAACCTGACGGGTGGGACCCCACCGTCAGCCTCTCTTCTCTCTCTATTGAAACGTTTTCTGGAAGCGCCTTCGGGCAAAATGCATTTTCCCTTTGGGCTGGCGTAGTTCCTGCCGAAGTGTTTTCTGTTTTTATAAGCTACCCCCTCGAAATCTTCTGTTTCATTACAGATGAGTCCCTGGACAAAAACCCTTATAACTTTTAAATAGAAAAGTATTTTTGATTGATTCTTTTTCTGTTCTCTTTAAAATTTTGTCTAGTTTTTTATCAGGTTTATTTGAAAAATATTTGGAATACTTTTTGTGCACTCCTTGGTATTTACGATAGCGCATATATTTTCTTTATACCGTAGATACCGAAGGAGGTGACGGAGCCGCGAACTTCACCGAGCTAGGCTCCGACTACTCTGAACCAGGCAAGCATGTTTGAACTTTTGATATGATGAGTGTCTTGGCATGTTTTGCATTTAGTTAGTTTCATAGCATGTTGAGAAGCATATCGATGAACGTTATTTTATGCGATAATGAGGTAAGTGAGTTCGATGATCCATAAGTGGATGGATGTGAGTATGAATGGCCATGTGTTGGCATGAGGATGGGTAAGATGGCAGTGTCGTAGCATGCCAGTCTTATGCCAGACTATGTGACTTCAGGTCAGGATACCATCAATTGAAGGTATGAATGGAAGATATCCCCAAAACAGCCTTCACCTCCAGATATGGACTGTACGAGTTCACAGTATGCCATTTGGATTAACTAACGCCCCAGCATATTTTGTTCACCTCATGAACAAAGTATTTATGAAGTTTATGGACAAGTTCGTCGTGGTATTCATCGACGATATTCTGGTATACTCCAAGACACCAGAAGAGCACGCAGAACATCTCAGGATTGTGCTAGGAGAGCTAAGGAAACACCAATTGTATGCCAAGTTCAGCAAGTGCGAATTTTGGCTAAGACAAGTAGGCTTTCTAGGCCACGTACTGACCCAAGACGGTATCGCAGTGGACCCAGAGAAAGGCAAGGCCGTACTTGGCTGGAAGTCACCAGCCAGCGTAACGGACATACGGAGTTTCTTGGGAATGGCAGGATATTACCGTAGATTTATTGAAGGATTTTCCAGCATAGCCAAGCCTATGACACAGTTGCTCAAGAAAGATAAGAAGTTTGAATGGACAGAAGCCTGCGAGAAAAGTTTCCAAGAGCTAAAGCGGAAGTTAACAACAGCACCGGTATTAATTGTACCCGACATACACAAGAATTTTGAAGTATTTTGTGACGCGTCCAGAAAGGGTCTCGGATGCGTGTTGATGCAGGAAGGCAAGGTTGTCGCCTACGCTTCAAGGCAACTTCGCAAGCACGAGGAAAATTATCCCACTCATGACTTAGAAATGGCAGCAGTTATTCATGCACTCAAGGAATGGAGGCATTTCTTACTTGGGAATCAATGTGAAATATATACAGATCACAAAAGTCTCAAATATATTTTCACACAGCCAGAACTAAACTTACGGCAACGATGTTGGTTGGAGTTAGTAAAGGATTATGATGTTGGTATCCATTACCATCCAGGGAAAGCAAATGTAGTGGCCGATGCCCTTAGTCGGAACCCCAGCTCCGACGAAAACTATCTGCACAGCTTGAGGCCCGAATTCCATCAAGAATTTGCCAATCTCAACTTGATAATGGTAGCAAAAGGCACCATATCAAACTTGGAAATACAACCCAACCTTGTGGAGAAAATCAAAGAAGCTCAGCCCGGTCACACCAGCATCGAAGGCATCAAAAGAAAGTTGAGTATGGGCAAGGCCTCGGAATTCTTCATAGACAAGGAAGGAATATTATGGTACGGATAAAGGCTCTACGTGCCAAACATAGCAGACCTTAAACAGAAAATTTTAGCTGAAGCACACACCACTCAATATTCAATTCACCCTGGAGGAACCAAAATGTATAAGGATATTCAGGAAAGATTTTGGTGGCACGGTATGAAGAGGGACATAGCCACCTTCATTGCATGTTGCGACTCATGTCAACGCATAAAAGCTGAGCATCAGAGACCAGCCGGACTACTGCAACCGAACAAAATACCTAAGTGGAAATGGGATGAAATAGGGATGGATTTTATTGTCGGACTACCTCGGTCACGACACGGGAATGATGCCATATGGGTCATCACTGACAGGTTGACCAAAGTGGCACACTTTATTCCAGTGAAGACAACCTACAACACTCAGAGGCTTGCCAGGATTTATCTTTCCCGTATAGTTTGTCTGCACGGTGTCCCGAAGACTATAATATCCGACAGAGGCACTCAGTTCGTCTCAAGATTTTGGGAGCATTTACAACAGGCTCTGGGAACCCAACTAGCCTTCAGTACCGCATACCACCCACAGACTGATGGACAGACTGAATGCGTAAACCAAATTTTAGAAGACATGTTGAGAGCATGTGTCCTCACATATGGAACCATTTGGGAAGAAAGCCTGCCATACGCCGAGTTCGCGTATAACAATAGCTACCAGGCTAGCCTACAAATGGCACCATTTGAGGCTTTATACGGACGAAGATGTCGTACCCCATTAAATTGGTCAGAGACCGGAGACAGCCGCATCTTCGGACCAGACATGCTCAGAGAAGCCGAGGAAAAGGTCAAGCTAATCAGAGACCGACTTAAGACCGCTCAAAGTCGACAGAAGAGTTATTATGATCAGAAACATCGTAGGGTCAGCTTCGAACCCGGTGAGTTTGTATACCTGAGAGTATCCCCTATGAGAGGACTACAACGGTTTAAGATTAAAGGAAAGTTAGCACCAAGATTCATTGGACCATTCTGCATAGTGGCACGAAGAGGCACTGTAGTCTACCAGCTAGACTTACCAGAAGACTTATCCGACATTCACGACGTGTTCCACGTCTCTCAATTAAGGAAGTGCGTAAGAAACCCAGAGAAGCAAGTATCCCATGAGAACATTGACGTGCAGCCAGACCTCAATTATCAGGAACGTCCCATAAGAATATTAGAGGAGTCTGAAAGGAGGACCCGACAGAAGACCATCAAGTTTTTCAAAGTCCAGTGGAGCAATCACACCGACAATGAAGCAACTTGGGAAAGCGAGGATTTTCTTCGGACAGAGCATCCACACTTGTTTGAGGATCAGCTGAAATCTCGGGGACGAGATTTTTCCTAAGGGGGTAGGTGTTGTGACACTCAAAAAAATTTATTTGGTTTTTATCAAAAAACTTTGTGGTTTTTGAAGAGAGGCCATTTAAAATTTTTCTTTCAGAAAACCTTCCTCTTAAAAACTTCCTTTGCTTTGGCTAGGATTTTATTTTTTAAAACTTTGGTGTTTGAACCTTTTGAAACTTCTTCTCTGTTGGTTCCCTCTCAAATTTATTTTGGGAGTTTAATCTTTTTCTTTTAAAAAGAACTCTATGAAAAACTTGGGATTTTCTTATCTTGAAAACCACCCATGACTTTGCATCTTTGCCCATGTGATAAAACCCCTCCAAAACCTCCCCTACTCCTTGTAATCAACCTAAGTTCTCTGTCCCAACTAATCCAAGCAAGTTTTGGATTTTATTCTAATTATTTTTCCTCTCAAATCAATTCTGAAAATTATTTGGAGCCTGAGTAATTTTCAAAGCAAGTACCCTATTGCATTTGAGTTTTGACCTCAAACCAACTCTCCTGGATAGTCCTTTGTACCCACAACCCAGAACCATCTTGATCCACTCCTCCTCTTTTCAAATTTTTCAAAATTCCATCTCTGCAAGTTTGGACCAGATTTGCCAAATTTGATGAAATTCATATCTACACTGCTCCAAAAATTCCACCAAAATTCAGGCAGCCTACTGGAGCAATGAGTAGCCACTCCACCAAAAATCAGCTCAAGGAAAAATCACCAGAGGCCAAATTCATTCTGTCGAACACCTTGCAGGCACTGTTGCTGTTCAAAATTCAGAAATTCAGTTTTCAGTGTCGTTCTCGTAAGTCAGTTTCTATCACGCGTAGACAGTGCATTTGGCACGTTCCTCGCAGCCCCTCCCTCTTGTCCGGAGCTTCACACGCGTGCGTGGAGCCTTCCTGGCATCGGTGGCACGCTGGCCCGCCCTCGCCGGCGTCTTCTGCGGCGTCGGGACCTCCCGTGGCGGCCGACAGGGGACAAGAACGGCGGCTTAACACCGTTCCGCACCGCCCATCGCCCCTCTGCTCTCCGCGTGGCCTCATGTGTGCCAGCGCACGCCCGTGGCACCGCCATCGTGGCCGGCAAGCACAGGACGCGCTCCCTGCCGCCGACGGGCCCGCGCCGCCCCGTTCCGTCGAACTCACCCCAAAGCACCAAACTCCAGCCCGTTTAGCACCTAAATGGGACCGGTGGACCTCAACGACGATGCTCAAGCCCCTATTCCCACTACACATCCACAGCACCACCGTAATCACTCGCCGGAGATCCCCGTTCACGGCAACCGCCTCGGGCCGCCTATAAAAGGGCCCCCGAGCTCACCCTCGTGCACGCAGCATCACCACTCCTCACCAACGCCACGCCAGGCCACTAGGAGGACCTCGAGGAGGTCTCCTCCCCCAACTCCGGCCGCCCCGATCCGCCTCGGCCTCCACCACGATTCGCTCCGGTGAGGCCATCTCCGGTGCCCAAACCCCGTCCGTTACCCTCTCTAGCTACCAGGAGCCTAACCCCCTCTTCAATTTGATCTCTGCAGCCCTCTCCGACGAGTCCCTCGACCACCCGAGCCGCCGTCCGCCGGAGCAAAGCTCACCGTCGACGTGGTACTCGCAGGTGACCACCACCACCACCAACCGACGCGGAATGGCGCCCTGAGCACGGAGGTACCCTCCGATCCCCCTGCCTCGCCGTGGATCGCCGCCGGCGACCACCGCGGCTCTCGGGCGCCGACGAGCTTCGCCCCCCCCCTTTTTGAAAGTTCAAACCTGACGGGTGGGACCCCACCGTCAGCCTCTCTGCTCTCTCTATTGAAACGTTTTCTGGAAGCGCCTTCGGGCAAAATGCGTTTTCCCTTTGGGCTGGCGTAGTTCCTGCAGAAGCGTTTTCTGTTTTTATAAGCTACCCCCTGGAAATCTTCTGTTTCATTACAGATGAGTCCCTGGACAAAAACCCTTATAACTTTTAAACAGAAAAGTATTTTTGATTGATTCTTTTTCTATTCTCTTTAAAATTTTGTCTAGTTTTTTATCAGATTTATTTGAAAAATATTTGGAATACTTTTTGTCCACTCCTTGGTATTTACGATAGCGCATATATTTTCTTTATACCGTAGATACCGAAGGAGGTGACGGGCCGCGAACTTCACCGAGCTAGGCTCCGACTACTCTGAACCAGGCAAGCATGTTTGAACTTTTGATATGATGAGTGTCTTGGCATGTTTTGCATTTAGTTAGTTTCATAGCATGTTGAGAAGCATATCGATGAACGTTATTTTATGCGATAATGAGGTAAGTGAGTTCGATGATCCATAAGTGGATGGATGTGAGTATGAATGGCCATGTGTTGGCATGAGGATGGGTAAGATGGCAGTGTCGTAGCATGCCAGTTTTATGCCAGACTATGTGACTTCAGTGTCAAACTGTATCAGTCCAGTTCCTCTCATTTCCTTCCCTGTACTACCACATGTTTTCCGCAAGGAATATGGTTTAGTAAGTTGCAAACCGCTTTTCTGGTACACACCAAAAGGAGAGGCCGTGATGATGGTTCCATGGCCCTGGATTAAAGCCAGTCATCCGGTCAGGGGGCATGGGTGTTTCCGGTTGGGACCGAGAGGGGGGCACCCCTTAGAGCGCGCGTATATAAATTTGATCCCATGCTATTCGAGATTGTGATCTCCCCGTCTCAAAAGTTTTTCTTGGACGATGTCTAGGGTGATTCCTAGCATCGAGAGGTAGGATGGGTGTGTACTGGTTAGCTGTGTTTTCTTCCGAAATACCGTAAGCGGAACTAGTCCTTCGTGACTACGGAAATCCGTTGGCTGTGGGAAAATTTTTGTACAAACTCTGCAGAGTCATATATTCCTCCAAATCATCTATTCCCTGTCCCAGATCGATATTATCTTATCCTAATCAAATGTCAGTTTTGATGGCAGAGACTCCGGTGATTCGCTTGAGTGCTAATTCCGGTTAAATGATTATTCCTGTGGATGGACTAACCCATTTACTCTCAAGAATTAAATGTTTATTATGAGTATTCTTTACTTGTGAATAAAAGCCCTTTCTGCGATGTCGCTCAGACGTCCGACTGTGGCATTGTTGTATTTTACTTTCTTTTAAAGCCCTCTCTGTGATGTCGCCCCGACGTCCGACTGTGGCATTTCGTTTAAAGCCCTCTCTGTGATGTCGCCCCGACGTCCGACTGTGGCATTTCTTTTAAAAGCCCTCTCTGTGATGTCGCCCCGACGTCCGACTGTGGCATTTCTTTTAAGCCCTCTCTGTGATGTCGCCCCGATGCCGACTGT
>NC_041385.1:327589703-327600397 GCF_002162155.2 Triticum dicoccoides | reverse complement strand
TCCGACTGTGGCATTTCTTTTAAAAGCCCTCTCTCTGATGTCGCCCCGACGCCGACTGTGGCATTTCTTTTAAAAGCCCTCTCTGTGATGTCACCCCGATGTCCGATTGTGGCATTTCTTTTAAAGCCCTCTCTGTGATGTCGCCCCGACGTCCGACTGTGGCATTTCTTTTAAAAGCCCTTTCTGTGATGTCGCCCCAACGTCCGACTGTGGTATTTCTTTTAAAGCCCTTTATGTGGCGTCGCTAAGATGCCCGACTATGGCATCATTTCCTTTTATTTATTTATTAACCTTCGAGGCGTCGCTTCAGACACCCGATCGGTATTCATTTATGTCTTGTTGGGATTTCAGGCGGACTACCGCCGTCTCCCTTTTACTTACCTTGTTATGCTAATTTTTGAATGTACATTGGTGAATTAATCAGGACACATTCATGCATGCATTTGTTATATCTTACGTCCGAACTGTCTTGCGAGTACTTTCAAAGTACTCACTGGCTTGTTGATTTGGCCAGATGCTGACGAAGGCGATCTCATGGATGAAGAGTTTGATAGCGAGTCCGACACCTAGAGGAGTCCCAGTCAGTCTCGTGCGACCCTGGATTTGGTCACTGTTTTATATCCTCTTCCACTACCAAATAAATTCATCGAGCCTCACCTCGACGCTCGATGAGATGATAGACTTAGAGTCTTGTATTTCTCTCCCCGCTGTGTTTCTCCACCACCGCCCTATCCTCGAGTCAGTAGTATGCCTCCACACCACTGTGTCATGTCCGCCATTATGTATAATTATTGGCGTGCTTGTAATAATTTGGTTGAGCAACCGTAGTTCGACCCTGTAATATATTTTATGCTACTGGCTTATTGTATCAAGAATTTGTCTACCAGTGAGGAGGATTTCTCTCATGCTGGACTCAAAAGATTGGTTTCTCAATAAATATTTTTATTGGAAAACCGGTCGTGACAATCTTCCCATTCGTAATGTTCGGGGGTTGGCTCAACGGGGTCTTCGTTGTCTTCAGCATACTTTGGAGTATTATTTTCTCCTGTGCCAGTATTGCTGCTGTGCCGGTATTGCTGCCCTTTCCACAACATGGTTTAGAGCGGCGCCACTGACGTCAGCGCTTTGGCTGTATCTCAGGAGGCTTTTCCTCGACTGGATACTTTTCATTGTCACCGTTGTTCTCTTTGGGTGTATCAACCATGTATACGTCATACGATGAGGTAGCTATCCAGTGCCCTGTAAGCGGTGGTTTTTGTGCCTGCTCCTCTCCGGCATTGTCGTCCATACCGTCAATTTCTTCGAAGCCGTAATCCAGCATGTCGGTTAAGTCTTCGACAGAGGCTATAAAGTGGGTGGTGGGTGGGAAGCAGAATTTTCCGCCCTCAGCTTCCAATCCAAACCGGATATAGTTCGGCTCAGAGTCCCCTCATAAGGAGAGGGCTTTTAATGAGTTTAGCGCATCGCCCAAAGGTGAGTGCCGGAAGATGTCCGTGGAACTGAATTCAATGATCGGTGCCTGATTAGGTTCAATGGGCGCGGATGCACGTGGTTCGGAACCTATGGCCAGAGACGAATCTGAGGTTCCGGTGACACAAGCCCCGCTCGAGATTGGATCTGTGTGCGAATCTAACACCGCTGAGTCTGCAGCTTCTGTGGTGGGGTTGAGCTTCTCGTCCTCGGACGGCGCAGTCTGCTCCAAGTCTAGGGCCAGAGAAGTTACAGGCGCTATCTCGCGGGCACGGTCCGATGACAGATTTAGGTCATGTTCATCATGGTCGCAGGGAGCGGCTGCCATGGGCTCGAATCCATCGAAGATCAAGTCTCAGCGGATATCGGAAATGTAATTCATGTTTCCAAACCTGACCTGATCGCCAGGGGCGTAGCTGTCGATCTGCTCTAAACGGCAAAGCGAGTTGGCCCGCAGTGCGAAGCCGCCGAATACGAAGATCTATCCGGGAAGGAAAACCTCCCCCCGGACTGCATTTTTGTAGATGATTGACGTGGCCATCAAACATTTTGGTGACGATGCAGCAGAACTCTCAATGAAAGCACCAATGTCGGTGTAAAAACTGGTGGATCTCGGGTAGGGGGTCCCGAACTATGCGTCTAAGGTTGATGGTAACAGGAGGCGGGGGACACGATGTTTACCCAGGTTCAGGCCCTCTCTATGGAGGTAATACCCTACTTCCTGCTTGATTGATCTTGATGAATATGAGTATTACAAGAGTTGATCTACCACGAGATCGTAATGAATAAAACCCTAGAAGTCTAGCCTGTATGATTATGATTATCCTTATCTCTACGGACTATGCCCTCCGGTTTATATAAACATCGGAGGGGACTAGGATTGCACAAAGTTGGTTTATAGAGAAAGGAATATTCATATCCAGGCGCCAAGCTTACCTTCCATCCAAAGAGAGTCCCATCCGGACATAGGTGAGAGTCTTCGGTCTTGTATCTTCATAGCCCATCAGTCCGGCCCATGCTACATAGTCCGGCCGTCCGAGGACCCCTTAATCCAGGACTCCCTCACCCACCACATGGCTCCACCAACGGCCTGGTACGGCCCAGCTTTAGCATCAATGAATCAAGACCCTCACGAGGGGCGAAGCCTCGTGAGGCGGACGGCACCAAGACCCCTAAGGGAATCAGCCTCCTCAGACTGGCTCCCAAGGGGGGGAGAGTTCTATGCAAGGTGCACCTCGTGAGGCTTAGCTAACGTTAGCCATGACGACCAAAGCCAGGCGGACGCCAGGAGGGCGCCAGGTGGGCGTCAGCGGGCACAGAGCGCCAGTTTCCCCTTTGGTGCAAGGGAGTAAAGCCACAGGCATGGAGTCCCGAGGAATCAGCCAAAGGTTTCCATTCTAGTGCAGCAAGACCAAGACCGCCAGGACGGCAGGACGGAGGTCATCACCGAGCCCACCGTAGCGTCACGACCAGAGGCTTTTCGCAGGCGAAGACCACTTTAGTCAGGATAGGATGTACTACTTGTCCCCTTTCAAATCTGGCTGTTGTGGGACCCCTTCCCGCCAACATTTGGGAAGAGGACCAAGGCCACTTAAAATAGGACTTAGACACCACCATAGAGGGGCATGTAGTTCACATTGGGGAGGAAGAGATCCACTCTCACCCGACCACCTCACCAGCTCTCTTGGGATCAAGAACACCTCACCTCCTAAGGCCAGTTCATCCACTGTACTAGTTCATCCTCAGCCCTTCGAGGCAATCCACCAAAACGCGGGAGTTGGGTATTACACCTCAAGGTGGCCCGAACTAGGAGAAGTTGTTGTGTCTCTTTGTCTCTTTGGGCCCGACGTGCTAGGCTTAGGAGGATTGCGTGTAGGGAGGATGGGAAGGTTGAGATTTCCACATGCACCCCAGAGTTCGAACGTTTCAAGGGTTTACGGAACCCGTAGTCCGACATGAGCTACTTTATCCCGTAGTTTCACAACACCCACCTTATGTTGTGCTTGAGTCGCCGGTGTTACCTCTGTAGCTAATAGAGTTGCCAAAGCATCCAAGAGCTCCGATAAGACCTGAGCCGGAGAGCACAAAGGGCCGCTTGCCCTGGCTATCGCAGCAGATGTTGAACTAGAGGTCTTAGCTGCAGAAGTTGATGAATTCAGAACCTATTGCATACTGGCCATGAAGATAGCACCCCTGCTCGGCAGCTCATAGGAGTCCGAAATACTTTCACCATCGGAACAGCCCCCGAGCCTGCCATGTTGCAGTCGATAGATTGATTTGGTCTCGCCCGTTGAAGACTCGTCACCTGAATAGATGGTCATCTCTCCATCGGACACAGAGCCCTCCTCAAGATCCGCCCCATGGATAAAGCCGATGATAGCACACTTCTGGTCGGGTTGAACCTTGGAGGATCTCGCGCACTGAGTCATCTCGACTGTGTCAGTGCAGGTAACCGACTCATGATCTGACTTGCCAATCTTGCCGATGAAGACTTGATTGAATTGGCCTTGGGACCCCAGCCAGAATCATCGATGTAGATCTTGGCGCAATGCCTCTTGGTCATCCGGCCCACGGCGTATCCCTTGATCCCTGAGAAGCTTCCCTTCATGAACTCGAAACCACCGTGCTCTGGCCCCATGGTGGGCGCCAACTGTCATGGATTTGTCACGGTAGATGCCCTAGTGAGAGGACTTAGGTGTGGAGCCATCGCAACTAGGTTAGCTTCAAGGGGTTGAATGGGACAAAGGACACAAGGAGTTTACCCAGGTCTGGCCCCTCACAGCGGGGTAAAAGCCTACGTCCTGCTTCTAGTTGTACTACTTGAGTTCCGATTACAAGGAAGCAAATATGCTTGACCTAGTTCTCGATTACTTGTTTCTTGAATTAATTCGCCATCGGGTCTCACCTTTATATACACAGGTTCGGTCTGGCGGCTTACAGAGTCGCGGTCGGCTCACAAAATGTGATCGGCTTGGTTTTAACTACTCATGCCTTACGAAGCAAGTCTTCCTTTAGCAGTTCATAGGACTCGGGCTTGGGCATTCACCAGGCCTTGCTCTAAGAGCCGTTGTGTTCATACTTCTTATTCGGCCTCCTTGGACTTTCTTCATATTAAACCGCCATCGGTGTGACCCGCTGTCGGTCTCAAAATAGGCAGATCTCGGGTAGGGGGTCCCGAACTGTGCGTCTAAGGCTAACGGTAACAAGAGGCGGGGGACACGATGTTTACCCAGGTTCGGGCCCTCTCTATGGAGGTAATACCCTACTTCCTGCTTGATTGATCTTGATGATATGAGTATTACAAGAGTTGATCTACCGCGAGATCATAGAGGCTAAACCCTCGAAGCTAGCCTATCATTATTATTGTTGTTGTCCTATGGACTAAACCCTTCGGTTTATATAGACACTGGAGCGGGCTAGGGTTACAAAGAGTCGGTTACAGAGAAGGGAATCTACATATACAAATCGCCAAGCTTGCCTTCCACGCAAAGGAGAGTCCCACCCGGACACGAGACGAAGTCTTCAATCTTGTATTTTCATAGTCCAACAGTCCGGCATCAGCATATAGTCCGACTGTCCAAGGACCCCCTAATCCAGGACTCCCTCAGTAGCCCCTGAACCATGCTTCAATGACGATGATCCCGGCACACAGATTGTCTTCGGCATTGCAAGGCGGGTTCCTTTTCTGAATACTTCAAAGTAGATCTTAAACACAAGAATTGTGTCCGGCTCTACAAAACAAATTCCACATACCACCGTAGAGAGCACAATATTCCAGAAGTCTAATCTACTAACAACTTTTCATAGCGTGACATCATGCCGCGGCCTGGTCATTATTCGAACCGTTTTCTCAACCTGCGACTGCACGTCTTGCGAGGCTGTTTTATTGGCATGTCTTGTCGAAGCAGAGATCGTGTCCCCTTATCACGGGATTATCATCAATACGGGTGTGGGTAACCCAACCGCTCCATCAACACGGCGCTTGGGGAATAAGCGTGTTTCCAGGGTAAGTGGGGAGGCGCATAATTTTACTGCCTTTATAAAGAGACAAGGATTCCCCTTTTTCACACATGCCCTCTTCTTCCTCTACTCATCCATTCTCGAGCTCCAATGCCCAATCTTTCACCTTCTCCGCAAAATCATTCCGAACATGTTTGGAGCGGGAGGCAAGTGGATGGCCTCCTCCGTCACGAAGGAGGACATCAAGAAGCTTTGGGAGGCCGAATACGTGTCCGCAAACATCGGGCATCGGCTTCCGGCTGAAGGGCAGATCATCCCTACCCCGAAACCCTAGGAAAGGGTAGTATTCCTCTGTCACTTCATCCATGAACTGGGATTCCCCCTCCACCTGTTCATCCGCGGACTAGTGTTCTACTACAGGCTGGACATCCATGATCTGGCTTGCAACTTCATCCTCAACATCTCGGTGTTTATTGTCATGTGCGAGGCCTTCCTCCGCATCACGCCCCACTTCGGCCTATGGCTGAAGACCTTCAACGTGAAGCCAAAGGTGGTGGGCGGCCAGCAAGCGGAATGCGGGGGCGCCATGGTGGGCAAGATGCCCAATGTCACCTGGTCCGAGGGCTCCTTTGTGGAGACTGTGAAGGGGTGGCAGTCGGGGTGGTTCAACATCACCGAGCCGCGTGATGCTGACTGGGTGCCGACCCTCGAATTCGATCTGGCGTCCCTATGCGGCTCACCTCCTGGAAAGGGAAGGGCTTAGCTTGGGGCTCAACAGAAGAACTAACTGGACTTCAGACCCTGCGTCCAAAATATGATAAGCAAGAAAATCAAGCTCATCAACGTGGTCCAGGTTATGCTCCTCCACTGGATCCTTCAGCGTCAAAGACGGGTTTGCAATATGTGGGAGTTCGACCCGGCCGAACACCAGACGCAGCAAGAGGTCTTCGGCACGACGTACGAAGATGTTTGGAAGGTGATTTTCAAGGCCACCGAGGTACCGCCGCCCATAACCAAAGATCGCGGACTCAGTGCAAAATGCATAGCCAATCCAATAAGTTTTCATATTTGCAAGATATGCCTTTTACCAGCACATCCGTGGGAGGAATCTAGGCCTCCATGCCGATTTTACAAGCCTGGGTAGCGATAGCGGAGCAGATCGACTGTCCGGCTCCGCTACCTGAAGATCCCGAATCGCCTTTTCTACCGAAGATGCTATTTCCGGCGCCCTATGATGTGCCAGAAAAGAAGGCCAAGAAGATGGCCGCAGGGACCAGAGAAGGTCTCTGTCGCAGGGTTGCATCGGACATGACGTCCGAAGACATCGAGACGCACTCCTGCTCCGAAGACGAGGAGGAGGAGGAAATCCATTCCCCCCTGTCACGCCCAATATGCGATACTATCCTAAAGAGACCCGAAGGTCCCACCAAGGATAGAACCGCATATTGAAACACTTTTGCAAGGTGGATATCATTACATCAACATTACATAATAGATGGGGATACATACAAGAGGCATACAATGCCACACGAATACAACATCACCTTACATAAGAGCACCATCCAACTACGGATGAAACACAAACAGAAACTAAAACGACATCCACCTGCTAGCCCAGGCTGCCGACCTGGAACCTATCCCCTGATCGAAGAAGAAGTAGAAGAAGAACTCCAAAACAAGCAAACATCGCTCTCGCGTCATGATCATCGCATAACCTATACCTGCAACTGTTGTTGTAGTAATCTGTTTGCCACAAGGACTCAGCAATCCCATTACCATGGGTATCAAGACTAGCAAAGCTTTAAGGGAAAGGAAGGGGTAAAGTTGTGAGGCTGCAGCAGCGACTAAGCATATATGGTGGCTAACATACGCAAATAGGAGCGAGAAGAGAGCAAGCGGAACGGTCGTGAAGCTAGCAATGATCAAGAAGTGATCCTGAACTCCTACTTATGTCAAACATAACCCAAATACCGTGTTCACTTCCCGTACTCCGCCGAAAAAATACCATCACGGCTACACACACGGTTGATGCATTTTAATTCGAATCTGGTGTCAAGTTATCTACAACCGGACATTAACAAATTCCCATGTGCCTATAACCGCAGGCACGGCTTTCGAAAGTTTATACCCTGCAGGGGTGTTCCAACTTAGCCCATGATAAGCTCTCACGATTAACGAAGGATATTCCTTCTCCAAGGAAGACCCGATCAGACTCGGAATCCCGGTTTACAAGACATTTCGACAATGGAAAAACAAGACCAGCAAAGTCGCCCGAATGTGCCGACAAATCTTGATAGGAGCTGCACATATCTCGTTCTCAGGGCACACCGGTAGGCCATCCCAGAGTTGCCCCTGGTGACCACCGGCGGCTGACAGGTTGGACCAACACTCACGACGAGCACTGGCCCGGGGGGTAAAATAAAGATGACCCTCGAGAGCTCGACTCCCAAGGGAAAAAGGGCTAGGTGAGGCAAATGTAAAACCAAGGTTGGGCCTTGCTGGAGGAGTTTTATTCAAAGCGAACTGTCAAGGGGGTCCCATAAATCTCCCAACCGCATTAGGGACGCAAAATCCGGGAACATAACACCGGTATGACGGAAACTAGGGAGGCAAGAGTGGAAAAAAGTACCAGGCATAAGGCCGAGTCTTCCACCCTTTACCAAGTATATAGATGCATTAATAATAATATAAGAGATATTGTGATATCCCAAACATAATCTGTCCACCAAGGAGCAATCTTCAACTTCACCTGCAACTAACAACGCTATAAGAGGGGCTGAGCAAAAGCGGTAACATAGCCAAGCAATGGTTTGCTAGGAAGGGTGTCAAAGGTTAGAGGTTCATGGCAATCTGGGAGGCTTGAAAAACAGGTGATAGTAGCGCAGCATAGCGATAGAACGAAGCAACTAGCATAGCAATGATAGTAGTGAGATCTAGGGTAGCGGTCATCTTGCCTGAAATCCCGCAAGGAAGAAGAACGAGTCCATGAAGAAGATGAAGCCACGAAGACGAACCAAGCGTAGACGAACGAATCCTCACAATCGCAACGAAACGGGAACTATCAAGAAGAAGCACACAACATGGTAAACACACCACACATGAACATGACATGATGCACAAACAAGCATGATGCAAGACAAGACTACATGAAGCTACTCATGGCAAGAGATGATGCAAACAAGAGCAACACATCAAGGCAAGTTTAAATGAGGTCGGGAACAACATATAACAATTCCGGTAAGTCCTCATATGCATATTTCGAAATTGGTCCAGATCTTAACAAACCTTATGTCCAAGTTGTTAAACAGCAAGTTAATATGCACCAAGATGATCTACACGAGATTCTAGTCAAGTTACATATGAAGTTCATTTAGTTTGGAGCTACGACCTAGAAGATATGAGCAAAACAAGTTAAACATGGCATTGATGGAAAATGCATACAAACATCAAGAAAACACCTCAAAACAAGGATGCAACATGATAATATGAAGCTGCATGCAAAATCAAGCAAGTTTCATATAGAGCACACTCAAAACGGAGCAACGGTTCAACACACACACATGAAACAAGTTATAGCAACAATCTGTCCAAAACAGCAACTAGGCATATTGCAAGCATCAAAACAACATGCTATAGCATCTTAACATGAGAACAAAAGGCATGGACATGATGTACAGGTAAAGCATGACAAAACATGAACACTGAGCTATCTCCAGAAATCACTAGAACATGCTCAAAAACACATGGCAAAATTGCATATAATAACAGTTTCAGACTGCAGAAATAACATCAGGTTGCAATGTTTAGAGCAACCAAACAACATGTTACAGGAACATATCATGTCAAACAAAGGCATGGCATGATACTACTAAATGCATAGAACAAAATTCCTTTACTAACCATGAGCCAAAAAGGATCAGAAGATATGATGGCACCCATGTAAACATAGCAAGTTATATGACAGATTCATACATGGTAGGAACAACAATAAGTAGGCATATTGGTGAGCTTGTATCACTCACCACAGAGCAATACATGGCATGGCAAGGCAACCAACAGTAAGAAGACATGTTTATGAAGCTAAGCATGGCAAGAACAAGTTCATAGGGGGCATGGATCACTAGAAAATCACATGGCAAAACTGAACTTAATGGTAACAGGCTGACAACAACATTATTTAGCAACTTTGGATCAAGATTACAACAAGCTACAGCAAGCCATAAAGGCAACCAGGGCATGGATGGATATAGCATGACATGTATAACAAAACATCATTAGTGAACATCTCCAGATTATGCATAGAATGACTTGTAGCAGCAGGTTTACATAACATCACGAAATAACAGAATTAGCCTAGCACAACAGCAACAACAAGTACACTACACGACCTCGATGCACTCCGTGCAAGACTCACAAAAATACATGGTTGGCACCCCTGTAAAGATGGCATTACATAGTTCAAAACACATGTAGGACTCATGCTCATAGGATGCACACATCAAATGCAACAAAAATGACAAATGTGCATGTTCTGTTAACAGACAGCAAACAACATCATATAGCACTCTTGCAATGAGGATTCAGGAATCAAGATGGACTCAAATAAACATGATGCAATGGAATGAAATGAAGTAATCGTTGAGACGAACAATTTGATATGCTACACGATCAAAACGGAGCCACGGATGCGGAGTTATGATGCGATGAACAGGGCATAAAAATACTGCAGATCTGGGGACTTGGCAGAAATATACCACTCCGAAAAGTCAACGGGACGAGGATGAGCGGGACGGAGGGATTCCGGGACGGAGGCGCGGGCGTTTGGATCGGCAGGCTGGTTGATCTGGTCGAGCCCGGCCAGATCCGGGACAAGGCGAGGACGGCGCGGCGGAGCTCCGGTAGGAGGGCGGCGAGGCGGCGGCACCATGGGAGGCGGGGATCCACGGCAGCGGAGGGGCGGCCCGGACCGCGGGGGAGGCGGCGATCGGGAGCGGCGGCCGGAGCTGGGGACGGCGTGGGCGGCCGGCGACGGGAAGGGCGGCCGGGAGGCGGCGCCGGCGGAGCGGAGGCGAGCGCCGGCCGGGCGGCGGCGGAGGCGAGCACCGGCCGGTGGGAGGCACGCGGGCGCGGGCGCGAGCGACCCTGGGCGGCGGCGGATCCGGGCCCCGCGAGCCTGGCGCGGTCCTCGCGGGCCGGCGGAGGCTGGCGGCGGCGGCGGACAGGTGGCGGGCGCCGATTGGCTAGCGGCGGCAGCGGGGTGACGT
>NC_041385.1:327573181-327589237 GCF_002162155.2 Triticum dicoccoides | reverse complement strand
CGGGGTGACGTGGCGGCTCGGGATTGGCCGCGGGCGGCGGCAGCGGACATGTCCGGCCGGGGGCGGACGTGTCCGGCGCGGAGAGGGAGGAGATCTAGGGTTTCGGGGGAAAATCATCCCCGAATTTGGACGGGGAGGGCATATTTATAGATTCTGGGAGCTAGGAGAGTCCAAATGAGGAGCGGTTTTCGCCCACACGATCGTGATCGAACGACCGAGAGCATGGAGGGGGATAGGATGGGCTTTGGGCCAGTTTGGAGGGGGGGTTGGGCTGCAAGACAAGAGAGGCTTTTGCGGTTACCCGGTTAACCATTGGATTATCAAACAGACTCCAAATGGCACGAAACTTGACAGGCGGTCTACCGGTGCTATACCAAGGCCACTTCGCAAGCCTCGGGCCATTCCGAGAAAGTTTAACACCCGCTCACGACGAGAGACAAAAGGGAGACGAGCGGAGGGCATAGGAGTGCCGAATTGCAGAACGGACAACGGGGAAAAAGCTTGGATGCATGAAACGAACACATATGCAATGCAATGCACATGATGACATGAAAAAATGCAACACGCAAGCAAATGACATGGCAACTACAGCGAATAACTGGCAGACACCTGGTGCATCGAATCCGGGGCGTTACAACACTCCTCCACTAACAAGAGATCTCGTCCCGAGATCTTAGGACCGAGACGGAAGGGAAAAGGGATGATGTGAAACAAGAACCCAAGAGAAGAAGCAAAGAATCGAGAGCACTCGAGAAGGAGAGAGGAGCGAGGAGAATGATAAGAATCGAAATCTCATGGAACCAGATAGACTATGAGACCACTCCGGTTAGAACGAGATAAGAAACGAATAAGACAAAGGATTTAGGCAGCACTCCGGCTAAACATGGAGGAATAGAACACGAGCTTCACAAGATGGTATGACACTTGACGAGATGAACAAAGCAATGCCTCCGGGAGAATGACATAGAATGAAAGGAACTTAGAAGGAAGGATTGAACGAATTTGAATATCTAAGAAGAACGAAGAAATGCAAAACTCCAGTTCAGAAGAAAATGACGAATTATTAGCGCATCGAGACGCGAGAAGAAAAGATACTTGAACTCCGTCAACAAAATCTTGATGAACTCTTGAAGAATGAATTAAATCATGAAAATCAACCGTGAAGAACTCCAGTGACAAAAGATGATGAGATAGAATGAAGGAAGAAAGAATAAGATGAGCCTTGCGATGATTTAGATGGAGGTTCCGATGACAAGGCCGAGGAAATTTGAACTCCAGAAAAGAAAAGATGAAAACACTTGAAACTAGAATTTATTCATCAAAAACAAACTCCAAAGGGAGGGATTAATCACTTGGATGAAATAAGAATAATATTTATTGTATGCTTAACCTTCATCAAATTAAATTGATGACAAGATGGATTTCGCATATTACTTATTCTTCTTGAAAAGGATTGAGAAGTGATATATTGCAAACTTGAGACGGTCTTCATGAACCACCGGTAGGATTGTAAAGAACGAATGAATTAATATGATAACAAAGGAAAAAGTATCTGAAGGAACCACCTAAGAATTCGAAAAATGACTGATGAAAGAGAATGAATCACCGGGAAGAATTAGAAGAACCAATATGCTAGAGGGGATTTAGATGCAAAAGAACAAAGAGATCAAGAGCTGATCAAAGAATACTTGACAGATGCACCAGGTTAACTGGATAACGGTAACTGAAATGTGAGGACGAAAAATTCTTCTGAAACGATGGCCTCAGGTGAAAAGAAATGGAAAAAAACTTCTGGCATACTCCGTATGGGTAAGAAAACAATATCTGACAAATGGAATAATTGAGAGGATAATAAGAAGCTAGAACCGCGAATCTTCGAGAGAACGGGCAAGATTTAGAGGAAAAACTCTTCTTCAATATTCAAATGACGACGAGAAACACCGCCAAAAATTTCTGAGATACTCCAGGAGAATGAAAAGCGAAGGGGTTGAGACAACAATGAAATGATTTGAAATCGATCTTGGAAAAGCATTTGACTGATGAAATTCATTCTTACGTCAAACTCTGAAAAGAATTGAGAATAACTTCGGGGGAATCAGAAGAGTCAGGTAAGATCCTGGGAAAAGACCTGTGTGTTAGGGCCCACTAAAGAGAAAAACATCGTTGAAAAGGATTGTTGAAGAGGTAGACGATGCACCGGAATGATTGAAATATTTGAATGAGGTGATAACCTCGAATTAATTGGAACACGGACGAATATCTTGAGATGTCTTCCGAACTCCGGAATGATTAACTGGCGACAGGCGAACGAGCAGGGAAAACACTTGATCCAAGGAAAAGAATACGATCAACACCGAAAAACTTGAATTGAATCCACTGGAGGAGAAAAAGAGCTGAAGAATGTCCACCGAGACGAGAATTCACCGGTTGAAATGATTGTTGGAAGACTGAAGAACCTCTGCATGAATGAAGATTGATGCTCGAAACAGACTTAGGCTCCGAGAAGAAGAGGGTGGTAGGGCGGGAAAACAAAGGAAACTTGGAAGGGGAAATCGATGAATATCTTGAAGATTAAACACCGGTTGAAATCATTGAGGAGAGAGAGCAAAAACTTCGCACGAGTAGGATGGATACTAAATTACGGACTCCGGTTCCGAGATGAAAAAGGGTGGGCGGGTGGGAAAAGAAAACAACTGAGGATGGGGAAACAACTTCATTGATAGCGGACTCTGACTTGAACTTGGCAAAGACGAAGAGGCTCGAGTCAACTTGACGAGAAATGCATCGGATGAAAAGAGAAGAGAACCGACAATCGGAAAACCAACTGCGTGAACCTAAAGAAAGTTTGAAAAAGAAGAGGAGTAATTCAAAACACCTACGTCAAGATTCCTTACCAGAGCAACGAAGGGGCTGAGGAGTAAAAAGAATTCCTACTCTTCGATATAACTAGACTCCGAAAATAGTTTTCTTCTAGACTCAACAACGGCCAAACTACACGATCAATCAAGGGGGGCTCCTAAGGTCGGTCGAGGCTCTGATACCAACTTGTCACGCCCAATATGCGATACTATCCTAAAGAGACTCGAAGGTCCCACCAAGGATAGAACCGCATATTGAAACGCTTTTGCAAGGTGGATATCATTACATCAACATTACATAATAGATGGGGATACATACAAGAGGCATACAATGCCACACGAATACAACATCACCTTACATAAGAGCACCATCCGACTATGGATGAAACACAAACAGAAACTCAAACGACATCCACCTACTAGCCCAGGCTGCCGACCTGGAACCTATCCCCTGATCGAAGAAGAAGCAGAAGAAGAACTCCAAAACAAGCAAACATCGCTCTCGCGTCATGATCATCGCATAACCTGTACCTGCAACTATTGTTGTAGTAATATGTGAGCCACGAGGACTCAGCAATCCCATTACCATGGGTATAAAGACTAGCAAATCTTAAAGGGAAAGGAAGGCGTAAAGTGGTGAGGCTACAGCAGCGACTAAGCATATATGGTGGCTAACATACGCAAATAGGAGCGAGAAGAGAGCAAGCGGAACGGTCGTGAAGCTAGCAATGATCAAGAAGTGATCCTGAACTCCTACTTACGTCAAACATAACCCAAAGACCGTGTTCACTTCCCGGACTCCGCCGAAAAGAGACCATCACGGCTACACACACGGTTGATGCATTTTAATTCGAATCTGGTGTGAAGTTATATACAACCGGACATTAACAAATTCCCATCTGCCTATAACCGCAGGCACGGCTTTCAAAAGTTTATACCCTGCAGGGGTGACCCAACTTAGCCCATGATAAGCTCTCGTGATCAACGAAGGATATTCCTTCTCCCAGGAAGACCCGATCAGACTCGGAATCGCGGTTTACAAGACATTTTGACAATGGTAAAACAAGACCAGCAAAGCCGCCCGAATGTGCCAACAAATCCTTATAGGAGTTGCACATATCTCGTTCTCAGGGCACACCGGATTGTCCAAACTTCCGGTAGGCCAGCCCAAAGTTAACCCTGGTAACCACCGGCGGCTGACAGGTTGGACCAACACTCACGACAAGCACTAGCCCGGGGGGGTAAAATAAAGATGACCCTCGAGAGCGCGACTCCCAAGGGAAAAAGGGCTAGGTGAGGCAAATGTAAAACCAAGGTTGGGCCTTGCTGGAGGAGTTTTATTCAAAGCAAACTGTCAAGGGGGTCCCATAAATCACCCAACCGCGTTAGGGACGCAAAATCTGGGAACATAACACCGGTATGACGGAGACTAGGGTGGCAAGAGTGGAACAAAGCACCAGGCATAAGGCCGAGTCTTCCACCCTTTACCAAGTATATAGATGCATTAATAATAATATAAGAGATATTGTGATATCCCAAACATAATCCTGTCCACCATGGAGCAATCTTCAACTTCACCTGCAACTAACAATGCTATAAGAGGGGCTGAGCAAAAGCGTTAACATAGCCAAGCAATGGTTGGCTAGGAAGGGTGTTAAAGGTTAGAGGTTCATGGCAATCTGAGAGGCTTGAAAAACAGGTGATAGGTAGCGCAGCATAGTGATAGAACGAAGCAACTAGCATAGCAATCATAGTAGTGAGATCCAGGGTAGCGATCATCTTGCCTGAAATCCCGCAAGGAAGAAGAACGAGTCCATGAAGAAGATGAAGCCACAAAGACGAACCAAGCGTAGACGAACGAATCCTCACGATCGCAACGAAACGGGAACTATCGGGAAGAAGCACATAACATGGTAAACACACCACACATGAACATGACATGATGCACAAACAAGCATGATGCAAGACAAGACTACATGAAGCTACTCATGGCAAGAGATGATGCAAACAAGAGCAACACATCAAGGCAAGTTTAAATGAGGCCGAGAACAACATATAACAATTCCGGTAAGTCCTCATATGCATATTTTGAAATTGGTCCAGATCTGAACAAACCTTATTTTCAAGTTGTTAAACAGCAAGTTAAGATGCACCAAGATGATCTACACGAGATTCTAGTCAAGTTACATATGAAGTTCATTTAGTTTGGAGCTACGGCCTAGAAGATATGAGACAAACAAGTTAAACATGGCATTGATGGAAAATGCATACAAACATCAAGCAAACACCTCAAAACAAGGATGCAACATGATAATATGAAGCTACATGCAAAATCAAGCAAGTTTCATATAGAGCACACTCAAAACGGAGCAACGGTTCAACACACACACATGAAACAAGTTATAGCAACAATCTGTCCAAAACAGCAACTAGGCATATTGCAAGCATCCAAACAACATGCTACAGCATCTTAACATGAGAACAAAAGGCATGGACATGATGTACAGGTAAAGCATGACAAAAGATGAACACTGAGCTATCTTCAGAAATCACTAGAACATGCTCAAAAACACATGGCAAGATTGCATATAATAACAGTTTCAGACTTTGCAGAAATAACATCAGGTTGCAATGTTTAGAGCTACCAAACAACATGTTACAAGAACATATCATGTCAAACAAAGGCATGGCATGATACTACTAAATGCATAGAACAGAAGTCCTTTACTGACCATGCGCCAAAAAGGATCAGAAGATATGATGGCACCCATGTAAACATAGCAAGTTATATGACATATTCATACATGGCAGGAACAACAATAAGTAGGCATGTTGGTGAGCTTGTACCACTCACCACAGAGCAATACATGGCATGGCAAGGCAACCAACAGTAAGAAGACATGTTTATGAAGATAAGCATGTCAAGAACAAGTTTATAGGGGGCATGGATCACTAGGAAATCACATGGCAAAACTGAACTTAATGGTAACAGGCTGACAGCAACATTATTTAGCAACTTTGGATCAAGATTACAACAAGCTACAACAAGCCATAAATGGAACCAGGGGCATGGATGGATATAGCATGACATGTATAACAAAACATCCTTAGTGAACATCTCCAGATTATGCATAGAATGACTTGTAGCAGCAGGTTTACATAGCATCACGAAATAACAGAATTAGCCTAGCACAACAGCCACAGCAAGTACACTACTTCACGAGCTCGATGCACTCCGTACAAGACTCACAAAAATACATGGTTGATACCCCTGTAGAGATGGCATTACATAGTTCAAAACACATGTAGGACTCATGCTCATAGGATGCACACATCAAATGCAACAAAAATGACAAATGAGCATGTTCTGTTAACAGACAGCAGACAACATCATATAGCACTCTTGGAACGATGATTCAGGAATCAAGATGGACTCAAATAAACATTATGCAATGGAATGAAATGAAGTAATCGTTGAGGCGAACAATTTGATATGCTACACGATCAAAACGGAGCCACGGATGTGGAGTTATGATGCGATGAATAGGGCACAAAAATACTGCAGATCTGGGGACTTAGCAGAAATATACCACTCCAAAAAGTCAACGGGACGAGGACGAGCGGGACGGAGGGATTCCGGGACGGAGGCCCTGGCGTTTGGATCGGCGGGCTGGTGGATCTGGTCCAGCCCGGCCAGATCCGGGACAAGGCGACGATGGCGCGGCGGAGCTCCGGTAGGAGGGCGGCGAGGCGGAAGCACCATGGCAGGCAGGGATCCGCGGCGACGGACGGGCGGCGCGCACCTCGGGGAAGGCCGGGCGGCACGGCCGCGCGGGGGGCGGCGATCGGGGGCGGCGGCCGGAGCTGGGGACGGCGTGGGCGGCCTGCGACGGGACGGGCGGCCGGGAGGCGGCGCCGGCGGAGAGGAGGCGAGCGCCGGCCGGGCGGCGGCGGAGGCGAGCACCGGCCGGTGGGAGGCACACGGGCGCGGGCGCGAGCAACCCCGGGCGGCGGCGGATCCGGGCCCCGCGGGCCTAGCGCGGTCCTCGCGGGCTGGCGGAGGCTGGCGGCGGCGGCGGACAGGTGGCGGGCGCCGGTTGGCTAGCGGCGGCAGCGGGGTGATGTGGCGGCTCGGGATTGGCCGCGGGCGGCGGCGGACATGTTCGGCCGGGGGCGGACGTGTCCGGCGCGGAGAGGGAGGAGATCTAGGGTTTTGGGGGAAAATCATCCCTGAATTTGGACGGGGAGGGCATATTTATAGATTCTGGGAGCTAGGAGAGTCCAAATGAGGAGCAGTTTTCACCCACATGATCGTGATCGAACGACCGAGAGCATGGAGGGGGTTAGGATGGGTTTTGGGCCAGTTTGGAGGGGGTGTTGGGCTGCAAGACAAGAGAGGCTTTTGCAGTTACCCGGTTAACCGTTGGAGTATCAAACGGACTCCAAATGGCACGAAACTTGACAGGCGGTCTACCGGTGCTATACCAAGGCCACTTGGCAAACCTCGGGCCATTCCGAGAAATTTTAACACGAGCGGAGGGACAAAAGGGGGACGAGCGGAGGGCATAGGAGTGCCGGATTGCAGAACGGACAACGGGGAAAAAGCTTGGATGCATGAAACGAACACGTATGCAATGCAATGCACATGATGACATGACAAAATGCAACACGCAAGCAAATGACATGGCAACTACGGAGAATAACTAGCAGACACCTGGCACATCGAATCCGGGGCGTTACGCCCCCCCTGCCGGGGGGAGAAAGAAGAGGAGGGTCGCCCCGCATGGGGAGGCCGAGGTGTCCAAGAAGGGAAAAACCTTCCTTCCGAACCACTCCACCACAACCACCAATAGTGGCGAGGAGTGGGATCCCAGGGACAAGCCCCTGGCTAAGTCTTAAATATCCGGACACAATAATACTTCAGGCATCTTTCCTTTATCGCTTCTTGTCGGCCAAATTCCACATCGAGGTATCCTCCTCTTCAGAGGGGTCTCTGGACCTGTCTGCGATGAACAACAATTCACTTCCGACAGCCTCCTCCCCCAGGCCCGCGGACAAAACCGAGGTGTTGTCCCGAAGGATACCGGGCCAAGCGGAGACAGTTCTGGAGACGCCCCCAGGCGAAATCCCAGTCGCCGGGCACATGGGGGGAGACCCCCATGGACTCCGAATATGGGGGCCGTAGCCAGTTTGGCCCCCAGCCGAATACGGCTCCGAAAACCCAAGTGGTTCCGAACTCAGGCAGGCAGCCTCTCTCTAAGGCGGGCGAGCCGCCTGTATCGATGACCTCTGTCCATCCAGAGGCACCAGACAACTTGCCGAAAGCGCTTCACATCGCTTCCATTGATGAAGAACACCATACTCTTATGAGTATGGTAATTGAGAAGGTCCGGTCCGCCAAAAGCGGATTGACCGAAGCGCGCGCTAGCCTTCTAACAGGCTTTGAGGTAAGTAATAAAATTGTAAGAGAATATCACAGTATAGACAGTAGCCCCTGATGCTCTATTTAGTATTCGGAAAGAAAAGCCGAACAGAGGATCAAATAATGTTCGCAGGAGTCTAACAGAAGATGTCTATGTGAATAAGCAGGCGTCACTGCTGGCCACTGCCGCTCGTACTATGGAGGTCTCTGGACTAAAGCAGGACCTGGAGCGGACCGAGGGAGAGATAGGCCTCACGAAGAGGCAGCTCGAGGAATGTCAAGGTACGCAATACCCCATCTGTATATTCGTAAAGGATAAATGGTTTCTGCTGATAGAACCGTCAGGAACTTTGATAGGGGCCATGACCGAAGTGGCGGCCCTTAAGAAGGCACTGGCCGAGGCCGATGACAAAGTGGCCAAGGAACGTGCCGAGCGCGAGAAGCAAGAGGCCCGGGTCAACGAGGTCCAGCAAGAACTCCAGGATTTCGTCCAGAAATACGAGTCCTTGGAGCGGGACTCTAAGACTCAAGAGTCCGAGCTTGCTAAGGCCCTCCAGAGCATGCAAGGCGCCAAAGCCTTAGCCCAGAAGGCCCTCCAGGATATTAAGGCGGCCAAGAAGATTGCAGTGGGTAAGGCATTCATTATGCAAAGCAAGCATGTGAAGGAGATATTCTTTTTACTTACCCGAATTTGGAGCTCTCCAGGAGCGTTCGCAGATCTGGCGCGCAGCATATCTGATGCCGCAGAGTTCTACCGAGCCGAAGAAGGGAGCTCGACAGAGAAGTTGTTCTGGTCTCAATATCTTGGGACAGAACATCCGATGCCCTTGAGCGACCAGCTGAAGCAACTGGTCGAGCTACACAAGGCAGCCGAGCTGGCCATGAAGAACCTCATAGTCCGGCTATGGCCTGCCGAGCCTATGCCCAGTAGCTACTTTGATCTCGTGAAGCGGCTTGTGAGTGCCTGCCCACGACTTGAAGTCATAAAGTGGTCAGTTTCAATTGAAGGTGCTCGAATGGCCTTCGCCCGTGCAAAAGTGCACTAGGCGAAGATGGATGCCGAAAAGCTGATGACCGAGGGGCCACCAAAGGGCAAGGAGCACTGCCGGCCCGAAAATTATTATGACAGTGTCCTAATGGGCTCCCGCCTTGTGGCGGGGCAATGTGCTGTGGATGTAATCTTTGAATGAATGCACTCAATTTATCCTGCAATATGAAACAAGTTCATTTGCGCAATATAATGCTTGTTGATTTAAATTTTTACCTCATGTGCAGCCGCTTACAAAATCGGAGAGTTGGCCATTCCTCGGCTTCTGCCCCCATGTAACTAGTACAAGGGTGTTCGGGATAATTCTAAACACTCTTTATCCAAATTTTTGGTCCTTTGAGGAGGTGTTTAGCGCAACGAACAAGGCAATCGGACTATACAGCTTTATCACCCTCACCTAGCCATAGAAGTTCTATAATTTTAAAGTTAGGCATAGCCCCTGGTATTCGGAAGGCCGAACTTGGGGCGCTATACATGCCTAAATCGGACAAAGACCGATTCCTCGCCTGAAGCAGAAAAAATCTTTAAGGATTTGAAACCTATCAAACAGCGACTAGCTCTCGCCGCATCATGACAGTCAGTTTTCGGCTTTCTCTACTGAGGTGCTTGTCCAGAAGAACCGGGACACAATCGCAGTAGTTCTCCCTTTACTACCCTAGCCGATATAGTGGAATGTAGGGTAGCAAGCACAGGAGCCGGACAACCCAACTATTGACCCAAGACATGATTCGGAGTTGATGCATATAATGCTATAAGTTCAGGTTGCCGCACTGTCAAAAGTTTTCGGACTTTCCGGTCGTCTTATGGCGTACACTGAAGCCCCTGCTGAACTGAGCGTACCAGAATTTACGGGTGCGATTTGTAGTAAATAAACAGTCAAGGAAAAAAGAAATGTAATAATCAGCTGACGATGTATGTTCTTTTCCATTGTTATTTGAGTGATACGTCAAGGCGTATGTATACAAGTAGTGTGATAAGTAAATAGGACTATTTGACATGTCCTAACCAAGAGCGAGCTGCTTGTGGGTATGTAAAACAGGTATAGCGATCGTTATCAGAGACCACCTGGGGATTCCCTTGTACGTCAAAGCTCCTTGCCTCCTGGGCGTTTCCATCTCATGATGGGTCCGATAATCAGGTTATCGGGAGAGCCTCAAGAAGAGAGGGACCTGAAATAAAGAAAAAGGTGAAGGTATGCGGATCCTGGGGCGATTAAGCCACATTGTGGACCGCGGTCTAGCTGTGCCTCTGTCTATGCCCATGGTAATTTAAGTGCGTCATTATGTACGTGCGGCACAAATTTCACCGCTTGACTGGGACTAGGACGGAGGCCAAATTGCTAGGCGAGCTCCGGACGAGCCGGCCGATCCTGTTGTAGAGTACTCCGGACTCGCTTGACGGTGTCCGGGGGCTTTATAGCCGAATTGAGGGTCTGTCTGAGGAGGCTGCTCTATACTTCTGCTGCAAGGGCCGCAGTGTGCTCCTCCATACGGAGGGAGCGTTATGTATTTCCATTGACTGTTATAACACCGCGGGGTCCGGGCATCTTGAGCTTGAGGTAGGCATAGTGCGGCACTGCATTTAATCTAGCGAATGCGGTTGGTCCTAGTAGTGCATGATAGCCACTGCAGAAGGGGACGATATCAAAGATTAACTGCTCGCTTGGGAAGTTGTCCGGGGATCCGAAGAGTACTTCTAGTGTGATTGAGCCCGTATAACAGGCCTCTACACCTGGTATGACACCTTTGAAGGTGGTTTTGGTGGGTTTGATCCTTGAGGGATCGATACCCATTTTGTGCATTGTATCCTGATAGTGCAGGTTCAGGCTGCTGCCACCGTCCATGAGGACTCGTGTGAGGTGGAATCCGTCAATGATAGGGTCAAGGACCAGTGCGGCTGAGCCGCCATAACGGATACTGGTCGGATGGTCCCTGCGATCAAACGTGCTCGGACAGGAAGACCATGGGTTGAATTTTGGGGCGACTGGCTCCATCGCGTAGACGTCCCTTAGTGCACGCTTCCGCTCCCGCTTGGGAATATGGGTGGCATATATCATATTCACTGTTTTCACTTGGGGAAGAAATTTCTTCTGTCCCCCTGTGTTCGGCGGCCGGGACTCCTCGTCATCATCAGTATGCGGCCCCTTTTCCTTATTTTCGGCATTCAGCTTGTCGGCCTGTTTAAATACCCAACATTCTCTGTTGGTGTGCTTGGTTGGTTTATCGGTGGTGCCGCGGATTTGACATGAGCGATCGAGTATGCGGTCCAGACTAGACGGGCCCGGGTTGTTTCTTTTAAATGGCTTTTCCCGTTGACCGGACTTGGAGCCACTGTATCCAGCATTGACGGTCGTGTCTTCGGCGTTATCGCCATTATTGCGGCACTTGTGTCTATTGCGCCGGGGTTTTCCATTCCTATCTCTGGCGTCTGAAGTGCCAGGATTTCTTGATGTGCTATTGCTATGAGCCAACCAACTGTCCTCGCCCGCACAAAAGCGGGTCATGAGTGTCGTAAGGGCTGCCATGGATTTCGGCTTCTCTTGGCCAAGGCGTCGGGAAAGCCACTCGTCACGGATGTTATGCTTAAAGGCTGTTAGGGCTTAGGCATCCGGACAGTCGACAATTTGGTTCTGTTTAGTTAGGAACCGAGACCAGAATTTCCTGGCTGACTGTCCGGGCTGTTGGGTTATGTGACTTATGTCATCAGCGTCCGGTGGTCGCACATAAGTGCCCTGGAAGTTTTCAAGGAATGCGTCTTCCAGGTTCTCCCAACTGCCAATGGAGTTTGCCTGCAGACTATTCAGCCAATCTCGAGCTGGTCCTTTGAGTTTTCGTGGGAGGTACTTGATGGCATATAGATCATCACCATGGGCCATGTGAATGTGGAGAAGGAAATCTTCCATCCATACCGCGGGGTCTGTTGTCCCATCATATGGTTTGATGTTCACGGGCTTAAACCCTTCTGGGAATTCATACTCCATTACTTCGTCAGTGAAGCATAGGGGGTGTGCGGTGCCTCTATGCCGGGCTACATCACGACGCAGTTCGGATGAACTGGTCTGCTGTATTCAGCCTGGACGGATTTGTATTTAGTACATCCGGCTTGGCGGTCCTCGTCACGCGTTGGGGCGCGCCCCCATGATCCGTAGATCGATCTTGACAGTCCTGCTTTGTTTTTCAATTCGTCTTACAGGTCATGTGTGTAGCCCCGGGCCTTCGTGTTTTTGTTTGTGGGGTGCGGGCTGGTGTTCAGGCTGATATACCGCTTTGTCTCGGCCACGAGGTGGTTGGTCAGCTGCATCCTGTGCTGGTAGTATAAGCTCTACTGCCTCGTCCTCGAATTAAGGTAACAACCTGCGCCTCGGGTAGCATTTGGTTGGGCGCTCGAGTACGTATTCCTCGGCCGCCAGGACCTATCTGTCAGTTAGAAGATCTTTATCAGCTTGAAGCTGCTGCTGTTTTTTCTTCAGGCTCTTTGTAGTGGCTATAAGCCAGCGCTTGAAGCGCTCCTGCTCGATAGGATCCTCAGGCACGGTAGATTAATCATCGCTGAGGCTCACCTCGTCTTCGGAGAGGGGCATGTAATTGTCATCCTCTGAGTCTTCATCCATTGCCTGTTCATCAGGGCTAACTTGCCCATCCTCCCGTCCGGCCTTGTTGAAACATGGCTGGGCGGGATTGTTTTCGTCTTCGGCATCATCCGGAGTGCTATTTTCTCTTGTGCCGGTATCACTATTTTTCCTATGGCGGGGTTTAGAGCGGCGCCGCTGACATCGGTGCTTAGGTTACTTCTCAAGAGGATCATCCTCCGTTGCACCCTTTTGACCCTAGCCATTGTTTTCTTTGGGTGTGACGACCATATATATATCATATGATGAGGTGGTTGTCCAGCGCCCTATGGGCAGTGGTTCCTGTTCTTCTCCGGCATCGTTGTCCATACCGACGATATCTTCGGAGTCAAAATAAAGCATGTCGGTTAAGTCGTCGACAGTGGCTATTAAGTGGGTGGTGGGTGGGTAACGAATTCCTTCATCGTCTAGTTCCCACTCAAGCCGGACAAAGTTCGGCCCAGAGTCTCCTGACAGGGAGAGAGATTTTATTGAGTTTAGCACGTCACCCAAGGGTGAGTGCTGAAAGATATCCATGGAGCTAAACTCCATGATCGGTGCCCAGTTAGATCCGACGGGCATGGATGCACGCGGTTCGGAGCCTATGGTCGGAGACGAGTCCGAGGGTCCGATGACGGAGACCTCATTGGAAGTGAAATCTGTGTTCGGCTCTATCGCTGCTGAGTGTGCAGCCTCCATGGCGGGGTCCATCCTCCCGTCCTCAGATGACGTGATCTGCACCAGATTTAAAGCTGGGGCAGGTGCAGGTGTGATCTCCTGAACATCGTCCGATGGCAGATCTAGGTCATGCTCATCGCGACTACAGGGCGCACCTGTCGTGGGCTCGAATCCGTCGAAGATCAAGTCTCCGCGGATATCGACAGTGTGATTCAGGCTTCCAAACCTGACCCGATGGCCAGGGGTGTAGCTATCGATCTGCTCCAGATGGCCAAGCGAGTTAGCCTGCAGTGCGAATTCGCCAAATATGAAGATCTTCCCAGGAAGGAAAACCTCAGCCTACACAACATCGTTGTAGATGATCGAAGGGGCCATCAAGACTTATGGTGACGACACAGTGGAACTCTCAATGAAAGCACCAATGTCGGTGTCAAAACCGGAGGATCTCGGGTAGGGGGTCCTGAACTGTGTGTCTAAGGCTAATGGTAACAGGAGGTGGGGGACACGATGTTTACCCAGGTTTGGGCCGTCTCTATGGAGGTAATACCCTACTTCCTGCTTGATTGATCTTGATGATATGAGTATTACAAGAGTTGATCTACCGCGAAATCGTAGAGGCTAAACCCTAGAAGCTAGCCTATGATTATGATTGTTGTTGTTGTCCTACGGACTAAACCCTCCAGTTCATATAGACACCGGAGGGGGCTAGGGTTACATACAGTCGGTTACAAAGAAGGGAATCTACATATCCGAATCGCCAAGCTTTCCTTCCATGCAAAGGAGAGTCCCACCTGGGCACGGGACGAAGTCTTCAATCTTGTATCTTCATAGTCCAACAGTCCGGCATAAGCATATAGTCCGGCTGTCCGAGGACCCCCTAATCCAGGATTCCCTCACCCGCCCCCTCCTGGGTTGGTCATACCTCGGAGTTATATCCCCAACAGTCCCGCTACACCAATCACCGGTGCCGAGCTTTCTGCCATGCCACTCATTCCCGCGCCCTCCGCATCCGCCACCAACCTTGTGCAATGCATGCAACATACATGGCAGAAACAGCAACGGTAGTGGGGTGAGTGAAATGGCACTCACTTTCCCGTGAACGTGGACGGCCCATAGACCATTACATGTGTAGCCCCACGACGTTTAGCATGACTCATGGGAAAACCAAAAGCTGATTCAATCCCAGGTTATTGAACAAGCAAAGAAGATATCAGAGAAGACATCGATCCCGCTGCGGCATTTGTTGGGACCTATCCCGACGATGCCCAGTGACACATATGGGCCAGGCCCGTTGTAACATCCCAAATTTTTAATTTGGAATGTTATACATAGGTCATCATATGCATATCATATTTTTATTGCATTTTGGTTGATCCTAGAAACTCTAAGCAACTCAAGTACCCACGGAGAGAGTTGGGGGTTTCATTTTTTTCATATTTGAATTTTCTCAAATATTGAAAACAGGATTATTTTGGTTTTAATCATTTTCTCTCCGAATATTTCCAATATTAAAATAAAAGAGAGGGGATAAAATGACTTCCCAAAATAAAAGAAATATTGGAGGAGAAATGTTAAAATCAAATAATTATTTTATTTGGCTTTTTATTGCAATTTTATTTGAATTAGAAAAATATGCATGTTTTAAAATTGCATTTTTAGGCCAGAAAAATGTTCACTTTGTTCTAAATATTTTATTTAGACGGTGAAAATTGTTTTTGACATTTTTAGAATTTTTTATATTTTATTAGGATTTTTTTGTTTCGGTGGAATTAATAAAAAAAAGTTTTGCGGACCGCACTGGGCCAAGGGCCCGGCCGGCCCACCAGCGCGGCCGCCTTCGCAAGCATGCACGAGCCGGACTCCCGCCGGAGTCCGGGCTGCTCCCGCCTCACCGCCAGGGGTTGCCCCTCCCCAAGTCGGACTCCACCCGATCCCCTATATAGCCCGCGCCGCCCCGCTTACTACAAAAAAAGACACATCCATGACATTTTGGGCCAAATAATTTTTTTTTCTGTCATACTAATGACACTTCTATGACGATAATTGTGACAAAACCCGGTATCATCATAGATGTGGTGGCCTCCTACTTCTATGACAAAAAATCATGACAGAAAATGGGCTTTTCGTCCTAGGCGAGCCGGAAACGCAGCTGCATGACATTCTTTGGGCCGTCCATGACGGAAAAACCCGTGGTAGAAGCGAGGGCGAGGAAAATATCGGGGTGTTCTCGGTTACGGTGGGTGGTTGGGGATGAGCGATGCGCATTTCTCTCATACACGTACGCGTGTGTGTGCGAGGCGTTGGGCTCTAGCTGAACCCGAGCAAGGCGTTGGGCTCTAACTGAACCCGAGCAATCGATTGATGGCTGTTAACTGAACCCAATCGAGCGATTCCTTCGCTACTGCTGCTAACTGAAGCAGATCGATGCTGCCTCTCGATGAAC
>NC_041385.1:327542235-327572835 GCF_002162155.2 Triticum dicoccoides | reverse complement strand
TTTGGATGAACAATGAGCGGTGGGGGTGGATGAACAGGACCCCGTGGCGTTGCCTCTGGATGAACAAGACCCCGATCGATTGAGCTAGTTGGGGCTGGATGAACAGGACCCCGTGGAGGGCTGGATGAACAGGATGACCCCGTGGAGGGCTGGATGAATAGTAGAAGGTGGAGGGGTGGACGAACAGTAGCCCCGTGGAGGGGTGGTTGAACCGGAGCCCGTGGAGAGGGGTGGTTCAACAGTAGCCGGTGGAGTAGCGCGCGGTGGAGGCTGGATGAACAGGAGGCCATGGATGAACAGGAGCCCATGGAGGCCGGAGGAGGTCGATGGTGGATGAACAGTAGCCCGTGGAGGCTGGAGGAGGTCGACGGTGGAGATGAATAGTATCCCGTGGAGTCCCGTTTTGCGGCACGCCACACCCCTCCCGATGAGCAAGACCCCTGTTTCGACCGTAGCGCTCCAACACAAGTCTGTTTCCTCTGTTTTGCGGTATGCCACACCCCTCCCAATCAAAAGGACCCCGTTTCGACCACAGGAGGTCCAACACAAGTCCGTTTCGTCCGTTTAGCGGTACGCCAGACCCCTCCAGATGAACAGGATCCCGTTTCGAATGTGGCCGGTCGAACACAAGGCCGTTTCCTCCGTTCTGCAGTACACCAGGCCTCGTTTCCATTGCCTATTCCGTCCAAGCCCTCCCGATGAACACGATGACGCATTCTGTTCTGACCCAGCCGGTTGGCTCCCCATGAACACGACGACGATGTTGTTTCTCCGTTCCGACCCAGCCATGTACACGAGCCCTGGCCGTACGTATGCGCGAGTAGGCGTTCGAGACTCCGCCCGTATGTATGTACGTGGCCGTATTTTCTTTCTTGCACACTGGCCGATGTATGTACGTGTACATGCTACATGCGCGCCTCTACAATGACACGTGCGCTCCTCTACATCCACTAGTATGTACGTACACGTTCGTGACCAGAATGAAAACACTACGTACGCGTCGACCAGGTGGGTCCCGACTGTCAGGCACTTCCTCGCGTGCGAAGATGTAGCTGGTGGGTCCCAGCAGTTAGGGGGGCGAATCGTTTTTTATGCCCGGACGCACTTCCTTGCATGCGAAGATGTAGCTGGTGGGTCCCAGCAGTCATGGGGAAATGTTTTTTTTGCGAAATACAGTGGCCCATCCGGTGGGTCCCTGCTGTCAGGTGGAGGTATCATTATTTTCCGTGTAATAAAGAAGCACTTCCTTGCTGTGGCCGTGGACCCAGCTATCAGCCTCTCCACATAGAATCCACGTCCGAGAGCACCAGGTTAACCATTGTTGCGCAAGTCGTTCCTTGACCACGTTGACCATGCCGCACGGAGAGCACCAGGGTGGTGGATGACGGCGAGGCCTAGGAAGGGGACGACGCGGAGCCGGGGAAGACGCGGTAGTGGAAGCCCGCCCGGAGAGGAGTACGAGGGTTCACTGGTTCGGCTGTGGTGTGAGGCTGCCGTCGCCGCAGAATAACAGGGGGTGTGGGGTGAGTAGAGGGATGGCCTGGCCAGCGGTGGGAGTAGTTGGGGGTGGTGAGGCCTCCGCGGCATCACAACGGCCACTAGAGGTAGGAGCACACGACACGACTGGCGCTGGTTTGGGCGGCTGGAGCAAGAATACCAGAGGTTGAAGAAGCACTATGGCCATTGGATGAACATTGTACGGTAACAGGAGCTAGAATCATTCATATTGACTAAGTTGACAAAGCCCTCCGTCCCCGTCAACTTGGTAGGCCCACAAGTCAGCCTCCCACTATGCTAGGTTCCAGCTGGCAGGGGGAGTATTCATTTTTTTGTGCCTAATAAGGAGGCACTTCCTTGCATGTGAAGATAGCTGGTGGGTCCGACCTATCAGCGGGGGCACGTTTTTTCATGAAATACAGATGCCCTTCTGGTGGGTCCCAGATGTCAGGTGGAGGAATCATTATTTTGCGTGTATAAGGAGGCATTTCCTTGTGTGCGGCCGTGGACCCAGCTGTCAGCCTCTCCATGCACAGTCTACTTCTGATGGTGTCATTCGTTGACCACGTTGACCATGCCGCGCCGAGCGCATCCAAGGTGGCAGATGACGGCGAGGCCCCGGACAACAACGAACAGGAGATGGGAAGATGCGGGAGTAGAGTCGCAGACGGAGAGGTGTACAAGGGTTAACTGGTTCTAGTGCGGTGTGGTTCGTTAGTCGATGGAGAAGAATAGGAGGTGTGAAGTGGTGGAGGGATGGCCTGGCCAACGGTGGAGTATCGCTTCATAGCGAAGCATGCTAAGCAGAGCTGCTAGCAGTAGGAGGCGGGAGGTGGTCCCGGCGGTGCTGGAGGAAAAAGACGAGAGATTGAAGATGGATGCCGATCGTTGGATGTAAATGCAACGGCTAACATGTCAGAATCATTTGTTGACTAAATTGACAACGACTTGCGTTGGCTTCGACCTATTAGCCCACATTTCAGCCTCCAAAAATGTGGCACGTATTCAACCCATTTTTTCAGAATATACAGTCCTTTTTTTGCGCGGTAGAATTTACAGTCAATTTGATCTTTTTTTGAATTAAATTCCATTAGCTGGGCTGGGTGAACAAATAATGTAGCGTCCATGCGGCCCATTTATTTTATTTCCTAAAACATTACAGGCCATTTGCACTTTCTCAGAATACACGATTTTGCTGGGCTGATTCTAATTATAATGTTGGGTTGGGCCAGCAATGTTATCAAAAATTAAAAAGGGGCTGAGCATTTTGTTATAAATATATTTAAGTAATAAGTGATATTATTACATTCGTCCTTAAATCTTAGCAAGCTTTTGTACACAATCACTAGGATTTTCGTGCCAAAACAATCCATGATTTTATTGTTAAGAAATTATTTTTATAAGTTAATAAGATGTGGGATATTGTTTTCTTACATATGTAAGTATTTGTTAAATATACGATGACAATAAAAATAATATATAAAAACATATAAAATAATTTAAATACATATAATATAGTTAGAAGGGAAACATAAGTTGGACCTGGCGTTCCCATTCTTATATAGAAAAATAGAACAGACCTCTGTGTTTTCTTCAAAAATATACATAAATTGGGTTTCCGATGTTTCAGCAAAAATAAAACCTCGGATGGGAAGGTCCATAGGCCGGTCGATACATGACGGCCCTGAAGAAAATACAAACAGGCCTATGGACCTCCCATCCGAGGTCGTGGGCTGCGCATGTTAGAAATGAAAGCCTAGACGAAGCAGCCCAAAACCCAGCTGATACTTGCTGCCCCAGTGATAATAAATGATACTTGCCAGCTCCCCGGCTTCGTTGTGAATTTATCTCCTATAGTAACTATGTCGAAGCACCTAAAAAAATGTAACTATGTTGACAAACCCGTGGGCCCCAATGTCAGTACAGCATTAGGAGGAAGTATTTTTTTTGATGAGGCACTTGGTTCCGTACGGCCATAGACCTGGTGGGTCCCGACTGTCTGCCTCTCCACGTACAGTCCTCTCCAGATTCCTCTCGTTTGTTCAGCATGTTCACAATGCCAGATAGCGGCATCGCGGCGAGCGCACAAAGGTGTAGGAGGGGATCCTAACACTTGAGGAAGTGCCTTATTATTAATGAAACTACTGAACTAGCCTAGTGGCCAAGTGACACTAGCCGACAGTTGTTCCGCCCGGGTTTGATTCCACCCGTGGAGGGAAAATATCTCCAAATTTTTTGCCTCTGCCTTTATTGACATGCGGGTCCCCATTGTCATTGACACACACCATGTACAACACTTGCCAAAACTTCGTCCCTCGTTTTCTCTGCGTTTCGCACACTCGACATTGTGTGGGCATGTCGACTGTGCATCATATGAAGATGTGCTATGCAGGAATGTTGATCAGCATGATGTTAACTAGCTGGTAGTTCCATTTTCTACCTTGAATAAAACTTCCAACATGATGTTAACCCTGTTTGAAAAGGCCATGTTAATATAAATGCTCTGCCTCTGAAAGTTGCAGTTCCTTATCTGACACTGAACTTGCAGTTTCTTATCTGAAACTGAACTTGCAGTTTCTTATCTAAAACTGAAACTTGCAGTTTCTTCTCTGAGAATCACATTGTCTGCACTTTTATACTCCTATGAAACTACATTTTTTTAAGTGCTAAAAATAGATCTCTAGAATTCATAAAATACTTCATATGCTCAATACTGCAAATCTGATATTCAAAAGACATTCATATCTGAAAGTACTCTCAAAATACACAACACAAAACACAATTCACAACATGCAAATACTAACAACCCTAAGCTCCTCCTGACAATTCACAACCTGCCCGACTACTGGGCTGGGGGGTAGTCCCCTCCTATTCCTCGACGGCAGATAGCCGCCTCGTGAGACGATGTGAATGGTGAGGGAGAGGATGGCGGGGAAGCGTCATCGGGCCAACTACTTTTCTCCTCTTGCAGTTGGGTTCGGTCGACGAAGACTCCACCGGCTCGCTCTGGCAGGACACCCTCACAAACGGCACCCTGTAGATGCTCGATCCTTCAATCTCTGGTGGATGCTTCATCTGGGATCGATACTCCCACCACCGCTCCCTCTCGATCGGATTTAGTGAATCTATTTGCTCCATGGCCCAGAGGAGCAGCTCTATGTACTCCCGCGTGACTCCCTCCGGGAGTATCGTTGCCTTTTCGCCGTCGCTACTAGTTGGTCCTTATTGTCAAATGAAGACTGTATCTCCAACATCCTAGCTAGCTTCACAGGGTCGCCATCTGCGATCCTCACGTATCGGTTGTAATCCTCCATCGATCTACTTCTCCACAGCACCTTCACTCGCCGGCGGTGGTTTTTGAATGGAAGAGGAGAGGAGCAGCGCTGGCTTTGGATTAGAACGGGAGAGGAGCGACGCTGGTTTTGGAATGGAACATGATAGGAGGGGCGGTGGTTTTGAAATGGAAGAGGAGAGGAGCAGCGCTGGATTTAGATTGGAACAAGAGAGGAGCGACGGTGGTTTAAGAGGAGAAGAGTGGACGAGCGGCGCTCGTCTTGGAAGTATTTTTTTTGTTGTTTTGCATATTTTGGGTCAAAGTTTGACCATGTACTGTATTTGACAAGAAGATGTGAATCCATGTCACCAAAAATTGTATCGTTTGGTTCGTATCTGAATGTACTTTCGAATTATATTATTTTTGCAATGTATAACATATATTTTATGTGCGAAAATCATGGTCAATTATGACCCAGAATAAATGGGAGACTAGTTAATGTGGGGTCGCTTTCTTAATTGAATGGTAAATTGATTTTGATTTTGTTCCAGTCACACCGTGCCGGCCCTCTCGTACAATCCTAAATCACTGCCGCATGCTCCTCTCCCTCTTCTCCATTGCAAAACCAACTCCTATCCTCTCCATCATCTCCATTCCAAAACCACCGTCTCGCCTCTCCCTCTTCTGATCTTCTCCTTTGCAAAACCACCTCCTCTCCTCTCCATCATCTCCATTCCAAAACCACCGTCTCACCTCTCCCTCTTCTGATCTTCTCCATTGCAAAACCACCTCCTCTCCTCTCCATCATCTCCATTCCAAAACCACTATCTCGCCTCTCCCTCTTCTCTATTGTAAGACCACCGTCTCTCCTCCCATCTTCCAAAGCTAGCACTAGACCACTCAGAAGGACATCTATGGAGAGGATGCAGCAGCGAATCAGGTAGATCACCAGTGGTGACCAGGCAAAGTTTGCCAGGTTGAAGGATATACTTACTTGGTTTGACAATGAGTGGGAGATTTCGAGGACGGTGCGGGCCATGTGGCAATGTATGCGAAAGAGCAAGACAGCGGCGATGAGGCCGGCGATGTACATGTACTCCCCGGCGGTAGTCGCGCCGCAGTTCTCCGAGTTCATCGAGTATCTCCTCTGGGCGATGGAGAAGACAGATTCACCCGAGGCGACAGTCAGTCGGAGGTGGTGGCGTACTGGTCGAAGGTCAAGCACCCAGAGGATAACGAATCGATCGAGTATGGTGTGTCGTTCGTGAGGGTGTAGAGCCAGCCGGAGCCATAGGAGTATTCGTTCTCCCACCGCAAGAGGAGGCCGGATGGCGTGAAGTCGCTTCCCCGCTGTTCTCCACGGTTCCCTCGACGCTCGCCTCGTTTCAACGGTGGTGGTAGGGTTTAAGGTAAGCTTCGCACTAACCTAATCTTCCACCTACTCATGCTTACAATCAGTGTGACATGTAATGAAAATCATGCTTACAATCAGTCTATGAGTACTACGCCAATCACCCTAAAATAGCTCTGGACCTTTGGGTCAAAGTTCTGACACGGTGTACAAATAAAGAAAAATAGATTGGTGCTTCTTTCAGAAAATAGTACTCCCTAGAAAACTGCCAATATAAGCTAGTAGTATTTGGTTAGAGGATTTGTTGCCGAGAAAGATCCGTCCACAGAGAGCGCCACACATCCCACTGGTGGTGGTGGATGCCAATGCATGCATGCAGCATCGTTGGTGTCGGTAATTTTTACTTGGCACACCTCGCACTCTGCATATATGCCGGTTCCATACGTACATTTGTGCAGTTCCACCAAAATGCAGCTGAGTAACCCTGTTTGGACAGATAATGTAAAAGCGTGATTACATTATAGTGGCACTAGTTGATGAAACACACAAAATAAATAGAAGAAAATATTGCGATAGTATCATAGTATGCCATGCTTCGAGGGCGAGATGGGCCCTGCGACGCCTCATACGGTACGCCTCATACTAGAAATCGTCCCAAGTCTCCCAGAAACACCTTCTGCCAGTGATGAACATCAGTGTATAGCGGTAGTACAAGGAGGCGCCTTGAGACATTCAAATATCTATTTTTGTACAGATCAACTAAAATTAAGCACCCCAGTTTGCAGAAACGCTTAAACATTAACAATGGGACTAGTTGATGAAACATACATTAAGAAAGAGAAGCAATTTCTTTATATACATTGGAAATGAATGATAGAGAGGACACTCGCTCTATTTTAACTATATTATTACTTCATTTTATCAGTGACACTAGGGTCGAGCAGGTGGCAAACGAGGTGTACCGTGCGTCGCAAGGATGGAGGCTGGGGGTGCTTAGACTGGGATGCTGAAGCTGGCTCTTTCAGTCACCAACATGGATGATTGAATTCATGGGACCTTTTGGTGCAGTTCACCTAAAATGAAGCATTGTTCCTTGAGCTAGCCGCTTCTTCTTCAAAAAAATTTAAGAAAAGGGCTCCAGCCCCGGTTCCATTTCCATCAGAAAACGAAACCCACAAAGCTTCTTCTTCATTAGTTGCAATAAAATTGAGCAACATCAAGGTTGGTTGTGAAGCTCCTGGAATGTTCAACTATAATTTGGATATCATTTGTGCAGTTCAACTAAGATCGAGCGTGAAATGTATATCTTTGTTTGCACAAAAAAGGTGGAAGGTAGGGTGACTAACAAGTGATGAAACATGCATCAAATGAAAAGAAGGATGTTCCTTATCTGAATGGCAATCCTACAAGGACAGTAGCAATTTCTAAAGTAGTGGCATTGCTAGATATTAGTGTGGGCATTAGGATTAACTATGACAACCGTTAAATACGACATTACTTTGGCCACGGGAGAGTAGGCGTACCAGGACAATTGCATTTCTAAAGAAAAGAACCAACTTATCTTAATGGTAATTTAGCAGGACATGTAAAAAAGTGTCATTGATTCATATTACTGGAGGCATTACATTGAAAACAACATTGGTTTAACGTGTCCTTACTTTTAAGAGTGCGACTACTACATTTTACCAGTGCCATTACATAAGAGTCGCTCGGGGCAACAAACATCAGAACAGGATATCTGGGTTGGTCCCATTTTTGTTCGGTATATCCACCTTATACTGTGTGAGGCTAGCAAATCTAGTGCTGGACTTACTCTGTTGACTTGTCCCCCAGTCCCCACTTTCTTTCCTTTTTCAACCATTAGATCGGGTTTATATTGATTTTGTACTACGTTTCCCTTTATTTCCCTATTAGAGCTAGAGACCAGTTGGATAGACAGTCTCTGCTTCTTTTTGCCCCCATTATTTCCTCTTTCGACAAAGTCCTAGATTCAGGTAACAAATCCTCCCCCACCCCCACCCCCTTTCTTCCTTGTTTGAACCAAGTAGTACTAGATTCGACTGCATGAACTAGTTTTACCCCTTAAACATTAAAAATTAGGTGGTTTTCGAACACCGATCCTATCTACGAGGGGGCCTTAGAAATAGTAAAAGATACAAATGCAGCGACGTCAGGAGCTTGGGAAGTAGAGCAAGGCCGGTTTTGTAGGAAGTTATACCTGATTGTCACCGGGATGTCGCTAGGTGGGCGGCGGGAGGCCGGATCTGCCCACACTACAGCAGCGAGGAAGAAGGGGTCGGAGGCCCTCCCTCGCCAGCGATGCTTGGGAGAGAACGGCAAGGTATGCTGATCGGGACACGCCAGCAGTGGGTAAGAGCCATCACCGAGGAAGACCGCGTGAATGTTGCACCTTCTCACCTTCCACAGCGGAGAGGATCCGGCTGGATTTGTGACCAGCGGTGAGCATAGAGAGAGAGAGAGAGAGAGAGAGAGAGAGAGAGAGAGAGAGAGTGGCCACCGCTGTCGTGTTTAGATCTGGAGAGGACGGGAAAGTGTGAAGAGAGCAACACTAGCAAGCAAGCACGGAGGCTCCTTCATGCACGTGGCCCGGAGGTGTAGTTGTCGTCACTTTGATCAGAAGCACCGGATTATAACATATAACACGAAAAAATGCCACATGACAAGAAATCTTTACCTCACTGCCCAAAGGAGACAACATGAATCCCGACGGACAAACTAGACGAGGGACAAAGCTCAAATTAAAGATAAACTTGTAGAAAATGGTTCCGTCGATAGATATCCTAATTAACATAGCCGGCTTGACCTAGATGGTAGCCGAGTAGTCTTCATGCATGTGCCCCTAGTGACTAGCCCAACTCAGTTGTCGCTGTTTAACCCTCGCAGTGATCCGAAGCACATGACACCTAATTTTGCGAGATGACAAGAAACCTTTTTTTAGATTTCTCACCACAACTACATCCATGTACAACACAGCCTGCACGATATGTAGACGATAGCCAATCCAGGCGTGTCTGCTGGAGTCTGGTCACTGCATGGATGAACTGATCTTCCATGTCTTGCAGGGATCATCCAGGCACCAAGGTAGTACAACACTTCTCTAGTACTATTGCTCGTCTCCCTCTTCTATTAAGTCACCCGACATGCAGGGCCGGGGAGTGTGCCTATGGTCGGTTCTCAATTGCGGTCCCACATGTGTCTGCAAATGCAATATGACGCGTGTTCCATTCGGAGAGCAGCGTGCCAGACCGACCGACCATCTGGGGTGCGACGCGAATGTGACGGGCATGTTGTATACTTCGTACATGTGTACCGCCGCTTTCTAGAGGCTTTGCTCCATGGCGCAATCCATGGATACAAAATTAGTATACTGTACTATTTAAAAGTCGAGGGCGGGACTTTTCCTGTGTGGTAGGTGGGGCAGTTCCGCCTAGTCGGTTCGACAGAGATGCGAGAAGATGAGGGAGTAGGCTGCTGCAAACGTAGGGCCGTGTGATTTGACAGCGAGTTACTGCTGGACAGGTGGGGCCCCTTGATTTGACTTGTCATTATCATTTTAACTGCGGCGCTACGACCAGCGTGAGTCTCCCGATTCCTGACCACCTCCATACATGTGCCTCTCCCAATGCTCCACCATGTAGTAGAGGCTGGCTCTTGCATGAGAGCACACTTCTCCACTTTTTCCTTGCCTCTCTTTCCTCCACATATTCAAAAATGCCATGTAAAGCGCACTATTGTACTTACTTGTTCCTACAGGTGCTACGCTTGCCACATAGGCATAAAGTCTGATGTGGCAAGTTAATCAAGAAGAGAGAGACTTATTTGCTGACCCAAGGAAGAAATGGTGCTAAGCGCGTGTACCTAGGTGAAAGGGCAATTTTGAGTCTATAGCTAATTAAATGAAGCAACTTAGCAACAAAAAACTAATAAGCACACCATTTCATTGGAAGAGGTCACTCCTTGGCAAATGCAATAAATACTACTCCCTCTGTCCCATAATATAAGAACGTTTTTGGCACTACACTAGTGTAAAAAACGTTCTTATATTATGGGACGGAGGGAGTACGAAGAAAGAGATAGAGAGAAGTAAAAAAATACACTTATAGGTAACCTTGTTGTAGTATGACTGACTAAGTGATGACTATGTATGACATGCCAATATCAGATAGCCTAACACACCGTGTTAAATATCCAAGGGCGCGACTGCGCGAGCGACGCGATGGTCATGGTAGGCGCGACCATGATACGGGCTGCTGGCAGCCCTTGGATCTGAGATCAAATGGTCGCCTGCTAAGTTGCTGGAAATTTGTAGAATAACCCTCCAGGATAGGATATTCACCCATAGGTCTAGAATCACGCCATGCAACCATTCGATCTCAGATCCAAGGGCTCTCGGAAGCCCGTATCATGGGAGAATGGAAAGCCACTACCCTACCGTTCGCACGCTGGCAGTTCGCTCCAACTGTTCCCCGCACATCCTTTAATATTATGGCAGTTCGCTCCTAGTCGTCCCGTCCTTTCACATTACGGCAGTTCCACTAATCCTAACCCTCCTCCCAAATCCATGGCGTCCCAAATCTCCATGATCGGCGGTGAGTACAAGGTTAGAACCATCACCGGCGATGAGTTCGACGTCATCTACACCCGTTCTTCCGCGACGGTGAAAGGATGCCTTTGTCGCTTTAGACGCATGTTTGAAAACTAAGATGATGACTGAGTCGCTGGGCTAGATGTTGAGTACACCACAGTCCTGGGACGAGAGAAGGATCTAAAGGACGAAGAGAGGAAGAAGCCCGCCGTGATCCAGGTTTGCGTGCATGACTTATGCTTGGTCTACCACATATGCCATGCCGACGTTGAATGCCTAGATTTTAAGAACTTCCTAGACAGCAACCTAGTTAAATTTGTTACTGTAGACTTTACAAACGACAAAGAAGTCCTGGGTCGAATAGGCCTCGTTGTAGGCAACCCCTTCGACCTCCAGAAGAATCGGCTGCTGCCCTCCTGTGGACATCCTACAATGCTGTCCCTGGAAGGAGCCATGGTTCATCCTTCGTACCGTAAGCTGGAGAAACGTTAATACACGTTTCATCATTATGCATGGCAGCGGAATGTACTAGATATAGACTACATCCACTACACTGCAATGGATGGCTACCTTTGTTTCAATACCTACAAGGTTTGGATGAAGAGCAAGAGCCAAGTGTGCGGTTCAAGCAATGAAGTATCGGCCAAGAGGAAGAGGGACAAGGACGAAGTCGAGGACGTGGACAAGGACTCCAAGTAAGGGGGCTGAGGGAGTCCCGGACTAGGGGGTGTCCGGATAGTCGGACTATCATCATCGGCCGGACTCCGAGACTATGAAGATACAAGATTGAAGACTTCGTCCCGTGTCCGGATGGGACTTTCCTTGGCGTGGAAGGCAAGCTTGGTGATACGGATATGTAGATCTCCTACCATTATAACCGACTTTGTGTAACCCTAGCCCTCTCCGGTGTCTATATAAACCGGATGTCTTTAGTCCATAGGACGAACAACAATCATACCATAGGCAAGCTTCTAGGGTTTAGCCTCCTTGATCTCGTGGTAGATCCACTCTTGTAACACACATCATCAATATTAATCAAGCAGGACGTAGGGTTTTACCTCCATCAAGAGGGCCCGAACCTGGGTAAAACATCGTGTCCCTTGTCTCTTGTTACCATCCTCCTAGATGCACAGTTCGGGACCCCCTACCCGAGATCCGCTGATTTTGACACCGACATTGGTGCTTTCATTGGGAGTTCCTCTGTGCCGTCACCGTCAGGAAGGATGCCTTTTCCCGTCTTCAAAGATGGCACCGTCGTCAAGGGAGCCTTGGCCGCCGGCCAGACTATCCGGCTAGGTGCTTTTCATATGACCGCCTATTCGGCCATCGCTCCGACAATGACCTCTCAGGTCATTAAAAGCGATCTTCACGTCAGCTCGGAATTCGCCGAGTAGCTACATCCGATTGAGCTCTCCTCCATAAACGAGCTCTTGGATCGCATCACCGCCCTGGGAGTCGCTACTGACTACGATCAGATTGGGCTTAAAACCGATCTGAGAGAAATCAACTCTCCCCAGGTTACCCACCACGTTGTCGTGGTAGAGGAACAATGCAGCGACTCTTCTTCTATGTTAAAAACCAACTATGTCCGGATTCCCGATCCCTCCATGCCGGATTCCCGCGGAGGGACGGACGCTAATCAAATATTGAACCTAAAGTCAGGCATCGGACCAGATTTGTGGGAAAGCGTCCAACAAACCAAGCTTCCGAATCCGGAAGCTTCTTGGCCTTTGAGCCTCAGATTGGACGGGGTTCCAAACTTGATTCCACCCACCCACCCAAACATAAGCGATCTATCTCAAATACGGAAAGAGCCCGATGAAACAGTACATCATTACTGGGCCAGATTCCTCCTGGTTATGGACATGATAAAGGACTGCCGTGAAGAAAGCGCGATTTCAATCTTCTGCAACAATTGCACGGACAAGGGAATCATAAACGCCATCAGTCATCGCGAAGTTACACGCTTCGCCGACCTAGCGAGCATAGTACAAAAATACTGCATGATGGAAAGTGCCTGGAAAACCAAAACTAGGTTTTGGGACAATCCGGCCCTGGATACAACCCCAGTCCGAAATAAAAGGGTGCGTCATACTCAAGCACCTGGGTTAAAAACCAAAAAGCAAAAACCCCACAAAGGGTACGGAACCGTATTGGAGGGATGGCTCAACGGACCCTGCAAAATCCACAGTACAGAGGGCGCCATTCCAACACATAGCCTTCGAGCATGTTGGATATTAAGGCAGGTGGCCAAAAGTGGCGAAGGCTTTTTAGCCCCGGGCAACCAACCCAACAGCACCAGTACGGTATTAACAGTCTTCGAGACTTTCGTATCAAATAACATGCGAAAACGAACAATCCGCAGTCTTGCTGAAGTCTACCAAGTAGCAACAACAAATCCATGGAGCAACACGGCTATCACCTTCAATGCCAGCGACGAACCTAAATTCTGAGCAGCTAGAGCACCAGCCGCATTGGTCCTCAGTCTGATAGTGGACGGCTTTCATCTTACCAAGGTACTCATGGATGGCGGCAGCGGATTAAACCTCATCTACGAGGAAACCCTTCGAAAAATGGAAATTGACTGGAGCCGCATTGAGCGAAGCAGCACAACCTTCAGGGGAATAATCCCTAGTTGAGAAGTACGCTGCACAGGAAAAATCACACTAGAGGTAGTGTTCGGCTCGCCGGACAATTATAGGTCCGAAGAGGTCACGTTCCAAGTGGCCCCATTTGGCAGCGGATATCACCCTTTGTTAGGGTGAGAGGCATTCACAATCTTCCAAGCTATACCCCATTACGGGTACATGAAGCTCAAAATGCCCGGACCCAATGGAATAATCACTCTCGCCAGTGATCCAGATACAACACTCCGCGCTGAAAATAAGACAGCCGCACTGGCCCTAGCGGCAGAGGAATTAACTGTGCTGCGCTCCACGGTGAATAGGGACGATGTGATACTCGATAAAAGGCCCAAGTCCACCTCTTTTAAACCAGCAGACGAAATAGTCAAATTTCAGGTCCATCCAACGGACCCCACAAAGACGGCATCCATTGGGGCACAATTGAATCCTCATGTAGAAGCCGCACTACGAGAATTCCTTCGGGAAAATTGGGACATTTTTGCCTGGCAGCCTTCAGACATGCCAGGAATCCCACGCAGGCTGGCAGAGCACAGCCTAAATATCCTCAAAGGATTCAAGCTAGTCAAACAAGCTCTTCGGCGATTTTCTGAACCTAAAAGATAGGCAATGGGAGAGGAGCTGGACAAACTCTTAGAAGCCGGATTCATCAGATATGTCAAACATCCGGACTGGCTAGCCAACCTGGTAATGGTACCAAAAAAGGAAAAATCCTGGCGCCTCTACGTCGATTTCAAAGACCTTAACAAGGCCTGTCCAAAGGACCCTTTCCCTCTCCCTCGCATCAACCAAATCATCGATGCTACCGCAGGGCATGATTCATTGTGCTTCCTCAATGCATACTCCGGATACCATCAAATCAAGATGGCAGAAAAAGATGGCATTCATTACTCCATATGGGCCATTCTGCTTCAACACAATGCCCTTCGGACTCAAAAACGCCGGCGCAACATATCAGCGCATGATTCAGACATGTCTGGCTACCCAGATAGGCAAAACAGTAGAGGCATACGTAGACGATGTGGTCGTCAAGACCAAACACGTCGAAACTCTAGTAGACGACTTGAGGGTGACATTCGACAACCTCCGAGCATATGACATTAAGCTCAACCCGAAAAAATATGTCTTCGGAGTACCAGCCGGAAAGCTTTTGGGCTTCATCGTATCCGGTAGAGGAATTGAAGCAAACCCAGCCAAGATCCAAGCTCTGTCACAATTGGATATCCCAAAAGACCTCAAGCAAATACAAAAACTAACTGGGTGCGTAGCGGCTCTAAGCCGCTTCATCTCCCGTTTGGGAGAAAAGGCTCTGCCCCTCTATCGCCTCCTCCGGCGCACCAAACATTTCGAATGCACGGATGCCGCCACGGCCGGACTCGAAGAAATCAAGGCCATACTAGCAACAAATCCGGTCCTGGACGCGCCCAACCTGGGCAAACCTATGTCATTATATATCGCAGCGCGGTACTCGTCATCGAACGAGAAACATAAGGGCACAGATTCCCTCTTCAAAAACCAGTCCCCAACTGGAGACACAGTCCAATACGTACTTCAAATAATGTACATGGACTCCAACAACGCAGCCGAATATGAGGCCCTTCTACACGGCCTCCGGATGGCAATCTCCATGGGCAGTCAACGCCTAGAGGTGCACGGGGATTCAAACCTCGCAATATCCCAAGTAAATGGAGACTTTGACACCAAAGATCCGAAAATGGCAGCTTACCGCAATGCCGTCCTAAAAATGTCAGCTCGGTTCAAAGGACTCGAATTCCATCATGTAGCCCGGGACAATAACCAGGCAGCAGACGTGTTAGCATGCATCGGCACAAAACGTGATGCCGTCCCTCCAAACATCTTCCTGGAACGGCTCTTTAAGCCATCCGTACTATGGGAAGAGGAGTCCGGACATAACAATCCAGAACCAGCTGCATCACCTAACTCAGACAATTCTGACACAATCGGCGGCTCAGCCAATGAAATAACACCTTCAGCCCATGAAATAATGGCAGTAATTGCCCCGTGGATGGAACCATTCCTAGCCTACTTATTTAGGCAGGAACTTCCTGAATACCAAAACAGGGCCCGCTGCATAGTTCGGCGATCTAAAGCCTACAAGGTCCATGAGGGAGAACTTTATAAGAAAAGAACAACCGAAGTCCTTCAAAGGTGTATCTCCGAAGAGGAGGGGCGAAATCTCCTGGCTGAAATTCACGCCGGACTCGGCGGGCACCACGCCGCAGCCCGGGCCCTTGTAGGCAAGGCCTTCCGTACAGGATTTTATTGGCCAACAGCCCGGGCAGATGCTCAGGACTTAGTCCAACGATGCGTCGGTTGCCAGCTCTTTGCTAATCAGAGCCACATGCCACCCACCGCCCTCAAAACTATACCCATCACCTGGCCGTTTGCGGTCTGGGGGCTTGACATGGTTGGACCCCTTAAAGGGGGAACCCACAAGCACAAATACTTATTGGTCATGGTGGAAAATTCACCAAATGGATTGAAGCCAAGCCGGTTAAAACGGCAGAATCCGGGCCTGTGATAGACTTCATATCCGGGGTAGTACACCGCTTTGGCGTCCCCCACAGCATCATCACCGATAACGACACGAATTTCACGGCCGATGAGGTTACACTCTGGTGCAAAAACATGGGCATCAAGCTCGACTACGCTTCAGTCTATCACCCTCAAACTAACGGCCAGGTCGAGCGAGCAAGTGGTCTAATCATGAGCGGCATCAAACCCAGACTAGTGCGGTCCCTCAAGGAATCTAACACGCACTGGGTAGAGGAGCTCAACTCCGTACTCTGGGGGCTGCGGACCACGCCAAACCGAACTACCGGATTCACACCATTTTTTATGGTGTACGGCGCAGAGGCAGTTTTGCCCTGCGATATAATTCATGACTCACCTCGCGTGCGCATGTACGAAGAAAGAGAAGCCGAGCTAGATCGGCAGGACAGTTTGGACGCCTTAGAGGAGGAGCGGGACGTGGCAAAAGCTCGTTCCGCATTTTATCAATAGTAGGCTCGAAAATATCAAAGGAGAGAAGTACGGGCCAAAGCTTACAATGTTGGCAAACTTGTTCTACGCCTGCCGGACAAGAAAAAGGACAAACTTAAGCCCAAGTGGGAAGGTCCCTTCATCATTGACCAAGTCCTGACCGGCGGAGCATATCGTCTATGTAACGCATCTGACAACCGACTCGAGCCGAACCCATGGAACACAGCCCGTCTCCGAAGATTCTACGCCTAACGCCGGACTCAGAGTTCGTCTCACTCCTCCGTCCATCTTTTTACATTTTCACTATCTCTTGTCCCCCTCCTTCTTCCCACTTTTTTTCAATACCTTTGATAGGCTGATTTGCGCATTGATCGCACACACTCGATGTGCTCCTAGCACTCGTTATACCTGGGGGCTTCTTTAACAGAAGCTTATTTATACGGGCTTCATGCCCAACACATGTGTCATACTTCCGCATGTACCTTTTATTCACCATTATATGCATCGATATGACTTAAGTTTTGGCCAAGCTGGGTTGCCTGGCTCCTGTGCTTACCCCTACGTTCCTGATTGTTCGGCTAGGAGGTAAAGGGAGCACCTCTGCGATTGTTACTGCCGGGTCAGCCGGATGTGTACCTCGGACTGGGTGAAGCCGAAAGCTAGCGTTCTTAAGAGAATATTCGGTCAGTGACTTGAAAGATGATTTATTACTTACTTATTTATTTGCCCCCAGATGCTTTTTCTGCTATTTTCGCAGTCCGGACATGCACTTTAGGGCATGCCTCCCAGGGAAAGGAACCCTTAACGGAACTATTCTCCCTGGAAGATGTTTCTTACTAACCATGTAATATAACATAGCTAGTTGGGCACTTGTCTGATAAAGCAATTATGACCCCGACGCCTTGTCTCCACGCATGCCCCGGTTCTTCTATAACCGTAAGGGTATTCGGACACACTCCGGACTGTTGGGTCCGGAGGTCGAAGCGAAAAGGTCCGCAAAGACAAACGATCTACAATCCGGATACAAGGCATTGTACATGTCATTTCAAATTACATCGTCAAACTGACTGATTGTACCCCTCTTAAATCCCATCTAACAGGCTATCTAATTTACAGTCCTGTTGGCAATATTTCGCGGCCAGTTCTACTTGGCCGTACATCAAGCTCACAGGGATCTCCTTCCCATCAGGACCCGCAGGTCCGACCTCGGCCATGTGGTTTGGGTCAGCCTTCGGGTACCGCGTCTTCACCATGGCCCAGGCCTCCCTGGCGCCTTGATGGCAGGACGATATTTTCCACAGACGGAGGCGTCGCCGTGCTCCCTGAAGCTTCTCAGCAAGCTATCCAAGGCCCTCGGGTAGGGAGACGGAAGGCCATAAAGCCTGAACGACGCCACCCATCGCCTGCCAAACACGTCCGAGCAATTGAACCAGCTCGGGAAGTTGGTCACCCGTTGAACCAGGCATTTCCTCCGCACGGCGACATGTGAGCACACCTAAAGACACATTTTTGTCAATCGACTTCCTCGCCGAATTCTTCTTTTCAAAGGAATTTGCTCAAGCACTTACTATAAATGCCGCGACGAAGCCGCTGATTCTCCTTCACGGAGCCAGACAGCTGGGCCCGAACACCTTTCAGCTCTTCTCCTAGCTGAGTGTGGGCATCTTGGAGCTTGTTTCTCTCCTGCTGCACCTTCATAAGCACCCTCTCGCCGGCCTTTAGCTGACGCAGTAGCTATTGCTTGTCCGGATCTAGTCCGGCGCCCTCTGCAATATTATTGTCAGATTTATGCACACGCCGTACTTTGTTAACTACTTATCTTTTCGAAGTACGTATTACTAGTGGGGGTCTCTGTGGCTCCCCCTGTGGTGGCTAGTGCGGCCTCAAGTTGGGCCTTGCACTCTTGGAGCTCCTGGGACAGGTGGGTATTCTTTTCCGTAAGATCCTGCATAATAAATGATCCTTAAATCAGTTGTTTTAACTATTTTAAGTCTCGGGGGCTACTAGCATATATAACTATTAAAATTACTTACCCGTATGTCCTTCACATACTGCTCCGTGGCTCTGGTTAAACCATCTTGAGCAGCACGGAGGTGCGCGTTTCCCGCATCAAAGGCATTCAACGCCTCCGAGGAGAAACACGCGTCACGAAGAACTGTCCGGCGACGCCTGTGATTCATGGCGCTCTCCACCTCAGACCGGGTGGCGGATAGCCTGTCGTCATCCTCCGTCGGAGGAGCATCCGGCTCTTGCCTCGTGTTCGCCTCCACTTCCGGACCACGCGATGGAGCATGGCTGGCGGAGGCTTGATTGGCAACCTCTCCTGACACTGTCCGGCGAGCGCTCTTCCTCCTGGAAGGAGTTATGAGCGTTAATATACCTCATAGGGATCCTTCCCTTAAAAACAACGGTGCGCCGTACCGTTGCGGCAACGTTTCGATTTGCGTCGCACTCCTCTTCCGCCTGCTGGGCCAAACTGACCCTTGCTGGTCAGCCGCCGCAGGTCCGGCTTCCCGCCTTAAAGGCACCTCCTGCGATGCACCATCAGTATAGGATGGTCAGAGTTGAGCACGGATCAAATGATGGTGTCAAGACCTCGGTCGTAGTCACCTGGGAGGCCAGAATCAAGCCGGGGTAGTCAGCCGTAATGGCGACTAGAGGATTGTCCATGCTAAGTTGGTGGAACACCCCGTCAATCAGCTCCACCTTTATGTCCGGATCCTCTTCGGAGGTCGGATCAAGGGATCATTCTGGATCCTCGGGCTGCGAAGTTAGGCTTCGTATGCCCTCCACATCCCGGCGCAGCTCCTGCGTCGAAATCACAAAGTAAGATACTCGACTTTGGAAGTATGGATCGGGTAGATAAACGTCCGCTTACCCAGCTCCGAGGGTTATTCATGGAGAATCCATTTAATGGATTCGTGTGGAGAAAGTGCTCCTCCTCCCCCTTGTACAAGTCGGACAGGATCTTTGCCAGATCGGCTGCCGAGCTCGGCCCTCTGCGGCCGTGACGGGTGGCGTCGTCTTCCCCATTGAAATCCCACATAGGGTGGCCCCTATATTGGAGTGGCTGCACCCCTCGCATAATGCACATGGCCATGATTCCAATCATGGTCAATCCGGAGTGGGCCAGTAACCTAATCCGGCCCATTAGATAATGGACGCTCCTATCATCCTCCCGTTGAGGGCTCCGCGGGCGCCAACTCAGGCGTTTCTTCAAGGGAGCATTGCTGAACTCTGGGAGGCCGATCTGAACAGGATCCGGCAGAGGGGCGTCCTCCATGTAGAACCATTCTGAAGGCTAGTCTTCGGACGCCTTCTTCGGGGTGCCGGATAGATATCCGGTCCCGGTGATGCGCCATATTTCGGCTCCGCCCACTTGATATATCGACCCCTCTTAAGAACGGGGTACAAGGCAAAACAATCTCTTCCACAGGGCAAAATGGGGCTCGATGCCCAGGAACAGCTCGCAAAGAGCTACAAAGCCCGCGATGTGCAAAATGGAGGCAGGTGTGAGGTGGTGAAGCTGGAGTCCGTAGAACTCCAGGAGCCCCCGGAGAAACGGATGTATGGGGAATCCGAGCCCCCTTATTAGATAAGGGATGAAGCATACCCGCTCTCCTTTGGAAGGGTTGGGGATGCTCTCCGCCTACTTTCCACCCTTGAAGATGGCCAGTCCGGCTCGAACCGGAACCATGAAAGTTGGGGGAAGATATCCCTCGGTTTGGAGCGCCACTAGCTCGCTATGTGGAACTGAGCATCTCCCCCAATCTCCTAGCTTCGGGCTGGGAGCGCGAGAGGAGGAGCCGCGTCGACTATCCATGATGGAATGGATTTTTGTTAGAAGCGCTTCTATGAGAACTTGCGAATGGAGGATGGTCTGAGCTGGATCTAGATCCTCGCCTCTCTTATAGGCGGCTCGTTCGCGCGGCTAGGGGGTAAAATGTAAAAATTCCCTAGCTTTTCGCATTCATACGACACGTGGAAGAAGGCCATTATTGGGCGTAGAAGCCAAGGAGCACAACATTTATAAGGAAGCCGGACACTATTCGACAGGAACATGAAGTTTGAAGGAGAACCCGCCTTGCAACGCCGAAGACAACATGCGCGCCGGACTCGTCGTCATTGAAGCCTGGTTCGGGGGCTACTGAGGGAGTCCCGGACTAGGGGGTGTCCAGATAGCCGGACTATCATCATCGGCCGGACTCCCAAACTATGAAGATACAAGATTGAAGACTTCGTCCCATGTCCGTATGGGACTTTCCTTGGCGTTGAAGGCAAGCTTGGCGATACGGATATGTAGATCTCCTACCATTGTAACTGACTTTGTGTAACCCTAGCCCTTTCCAGGGTCTATATAAACTGGATGGCTTTAGTCCATAGGACGAACAACAATCATACCATAGGCTAGCTTCTAGGGTTTAGCCTCCTTGATCTCGTGGTAGATCCACTCTTGTAACACACATCATCAATATTAATCAAGCAGGACGTAGGGTTTTACCTCCATTAAGAGGGCCCGAACCTGGGTAAAACATCGTGTCCCTTGTCTCCTGTTACCATCCGCCTAGACACACAGTTCGGGACCCCCTACCCGAGATCCACCGGTTTTGACACCGACAGTGGCAGTGTCGTTGCTCATGGTGGTTCTAATGCAGTGTCTACCGGATTAGTTGCATAGTTTAATTTCATGTGTGCTTAGTTTAATTTGAGGGGTGTGTTCTGCTGAGCCCCCAGCAGAACTATGTTATGTTTCTTCTCGTTACTTTAACTCTTCAGTACGTACATACTAGTATTTCTTACATTTCATCTTTTAGTTGGTATAGTACTACCACTCTTTTCTTCACATTTTATACGTACAATATATATGGCCAACATCATATAGCCAACAGTTTAGTTGTCAAAGAATTTCAGGGTGCTTAGTTTTGTCAAAGAATTCCAGGATGCTTAGTTTTATTTGAGGGGTGGGTTGTGCTGGACACCATTATTGTGACTAGCCTTTTTAATAGTACTATATGCGTAATTTGGCGACGAGCGCTCTCTATATGTACCACCTTTTTTTCAATTTCAAGTTTTGCTCCATGACGCAATCGATCGATACTACTACTGTACAAAAGTATACATTTTTTAAAAGGCTAGAGGGCGGGGCAGTCTAACTTGGTCGGTTTCACGAGAGGCGAGGGCCTTTGTGATTTGACGGCTCATTACTACTGGAAGGCGGGGCCTTGTGATTTGACTGCTCGTATAAATGTGCCGACGACCTGAGGAGGAGCAAAGAACCATGCGGTATACTCAAGTTTTCCACTGGAGTAGTACTACGATGGAGGAGCACCAAACACGACAGCCTAGTGCCATATGGCGATAAAAAATGATCTAATTTGCTAGTCATCTCATTGTTAGCATTGTTCTATTCATTCCCTCAAAAAAAGCATTGTTCTATTCATGCCTGGCAGATAACGTGACACGTGCAGCGAAACACCTGAAGAAAAAGATGAAACACAGGAGCAAAAGAAGAAGGAAGATTATCACCCCAAATGATCTAATTCACCGTGGAGTCCTAACTGCTTCTTCATCGCCTCAACGACCTCCATCTCCTTGTGCATCTCCTCCGCCATCTCCTTCATTCTGTCCATGACGCGGGATTTCTCGACGCGAGCCTTCATCATCTGTTCCACGGCCACATTACGTACCTTGACAGTAGTCGGGTGCTCGATGCGGAGCTTCGCCAACTCCTCCTTCTATTCCATGATGAGGGCCTGCAGCATCTTCATCGAGGAACTATTATTCTCATGCAGCTTCTTCCAGCCGGCGTTCTTCTCCTTCAATAGGTCGAGCTCATGGCAGAGCTTCACCTTGTCCTCCTGAAGTTGCAGGATTTCGCTGGTCGCCTTCTTCTCTGAGGCAATGCTCTTCTTCAGCAGCATCACCAAGCCGAGAGTCAACTCCCCTTGCTTATTGAGCTCAGCGGGCATGTCGTTGAGTCTCCGCTTCAGCAGCTCCACCAAGCCTTGGATGAACTCCTTATGGTTATTGAGGTGCTTATTGAGATGATCGGGCATGCCATTGAGGGATAACGACTCCAGTGCCGCCGGCTCGGCATGTTCGCCTCCGCGGCTAGGGCGCTCCTGGGAGCCATCGCCTGCCCGTGAGAAATCTTTCGAGGTCTTTGCGTGGCAGCGAGCCCTCTCTTTTTTTCCGCAGCCTTGGTTGCCGCTCCCTTGTTACGAGTAGTTCTCGACCTAGAGCTCTACTCACCGGCCATGGCAAGGAAGGACGAAGAAGAAGCACTTGTGAGGAGGAAAGGTAGAGTAATTTTTGGTTAGATAGTTCCCGTTTTTATAACCTAAGTACTATCACTAGTACTAATACCTGCATAGTGGGAACACGTTTAGGTTTGGTACGTACTAGTAGGTGTGAGCAGGCTTTCGAATGGGATGGGAACAAGGTAAAGGTTAATTGATGGTTTTGGTTTAGAGGCCTGAAAAGGCGCCCGATGAGTTTAGTGGAACAAAAATTTCCAGTAGACTACACTGCTCAAATGCGTAAATAATATGTTACTATCAAAAATTGGCACAAAAACGAAGGATACCAATGGAAGTACTACTAGCAACCCATGATTTAACTACTCGCATGCGCGCAGTGGAGTAGTAATGTCTTTCTTTCGCCCTCACGTCCACTCAATTTGCATGAGCTGTATTAATTGACCATCAATGAAGTGAACGACTTTACATGCGTCAAATTATCACATGGGGTGGATCTTGGTACAAAATTGCATCCGCCCGTGTACCCGCGTGTGCTTGCGAGGGAATGAGTGTGTGCGTGGCGTGCGCACACATCTTTGCTTCGTGCATTGACCGACAATATGGCTCAGGGAGGACAAGTACATTCTTCCGGAACCCGCACTGTGATCAATCCACACAAGGAGGTCGCGACAACGCCTCCCCATGTGCCACGTGTCTTCATGAATGTAGCATGCCATTGGAATTCTAATTTACGTGTTTTGCACATAATCGAAGTACTAGTAAGGTACACATGCATTGCACGCATCAGATTTTTCAACCAAATTATGAATAAATACCACACTATAACATGTAAGCTCTGAGTCATATATGCCTGATGTAGACCTTTGTTTAATTCTTATAGTTCATCTCATTCAAAATCAATTAGTTTTTATAAAAAAGCTAGGGCCTCTTGGATTCGTAGGATTTCCAAAAGGCTGGAATAGGAAAAACATGGGATTATAGTGGAATGTTGTCTTGAATCCTACAGGATTGTATGGGTGTTCGATTGTGCATAGAAAAAATTCAAAATTCTTTCAAAGAGGTTTGAGTGGATGGGATGTTTCCTATGAAAGCTAGTGCAAATGAATCATATGAAAAAATTCCTATGGTTTACAATCCTACGAATCAAACAACCAAGATAGGAAAAATTCCTAAGGATTAGAATCCTCCAAAATTCCTTTGAGAATCCTTTGAATCAAAGAAGCCCTTAATCTATTTTATGATTCATGGAATTGTGCGTGGTAAAGCATGAAGTAAAAACAAATAATGGCAATTCAAGTAGAAAAAAAGTTTGGGCAGTTATGATATGGAAGATTCTAGAACAAAAGAGAACCACTGTTGTTTTGAGGTTTGTGCATTATGCTTAAGTTCAACCAAGGAGTCTGCTAGATTGTACATGTGGCAAAATCCGGTGGGGGGCTAGAAGATGGTGCGAGGGGCCGAGTGGAGGGAGACTAAGAAGGAGTGCACAAGTGCAAGATCGATATTTAGAGAGAGGGGGCGAGAACGTGCGTTGTTGCGCGCAGTGGCAGAGCCATGAAAAATAAATGAGCTAGGGGGCCAAGCATTGCTAATCCTATACGAGGAGGGTCAACTCATGAAATTAAACCATTTTTAGCAGCAATTGTACAATGATCACTATTAGCCTCGATATATAGTGATGTTAGGGGGGGCAAGGCCCTTGCTGCCCTTGGTCTTCGCCATTGTGCGCGCGTCTGTGAGATGAAGCGGAAGGCATGGATGATGAGAGGGGGGCGTTGGATATATAATTAATGTGGGTGTATTAGCTATATATGTTAATCCTATATAGAGAGGTATAGATTGATCGATGTGGACGTTGGGAAGAGGGTGAGACCTCATTGGATATATCGATTGATCGGTTTGTGTGGAAAACTATGAAATACCTAGCTATATACACACATACATAGAGGAACATTGATTGTTGCGCATGCAGGCATGAGAGATGAAGAATGCCCGATATGATGGAGAGGGGGATGTGTGTGGGTGTGTGACTTCATGGGAGACCGACCTGAAGAAAAAGATTGCATGTGTGCGATGGATAATGCCGACTAGTAGTGTGTGTGCATGCATGCGCGAGAGAAAGTTAGTGGTACAATTATAAAGAGAAGACGACTGTGTGGGTGTAAAAGACTAGGTGAGGTCATAATCAATGTAAAGTTGAATTCAAATATTTGAATAAGAGATCCTGATGTTTGAAACCCATGCATGCATGAATATAACGAAGATCTGCCAGGTGTGGTTTGGAAACGAGCATGTTGTAATGTATACACACTGAACAATGTCAGACTGATTTGAATTTGAGATACCGATGGCAGACATCATTTGGCCACGTCGCATCCATGCATGGACACACTATTCTAATTGGAGATGGTGGGTGGCTTTCGCATCACATATCTATATCTATACACCTATATATATATTATATTATATTTTATATATTTTTTATATTGTGTGCGGGTAACTTTAACTTTGAAAGATGGTCGTTGGATGAGGCGAATCCGATGGTCCAAAGATGGAAAATTTGAGGACATTGGATATCATCTAGATTCCACCAGATTTAGCCACATGTATAATCTAGAAGACTCCATGGTTGAACTTAAGCATAATGCACAAACATCAAAACACAAGCACTTCTTATTTGTTCTAGAATCTTCTGTATCAGAATTGCCCAAATGTTTTTCTACATGATTTGCCATTATTTGTTTTTTTACTTTATGTCTTACAACGCACAATTCCATGAATCTTAAAATAGATTAGCTTTCTTATAAAAACTAGATGATTTTTAATGAAATGAACTATATGAATTAAATGAACATCTACATCATGCATATATGACTCAAAGCTTACATGCTATAATGTGGTATTTATTCATAATTTGGTTGCCAAATCTCATGCGTGCAATGCACATGTAACTTACTCTAGTCTAAATGGTGTTTGTGTGTGTGTTGTGCGTGTTGAGGTGCAAATTGTCTTTTTTTGGTACACGTTAAGCTTGTTCTCCCGAAATTGTTATGCCGAAAATTCAAGCTAGCGTCTCTATCTATCGTGCTGCGAAACTCCCGCCTCTTCAACCCGCGCCTTGTTAGCCCGAAATATTTAATATATATCTTTGTCTCGTTGTTCTCCGACAACTCCCTCCATCTCAACCCGCGCCTTGCTTATCCGAAATTACAACGCACGCGAAAACTCCCACCTCTTGTGAAATCCCGACACGTGAAATGCTCGTTGAACCCTTGAACCGAAAGAACCGCATCAAATAGGTGGGGGTACTTTCGTAACTACCCCATATTTTGGACAAGCGCGACCCTAAGCCATGGTTCCCCACTGCCATACCATCTGCCCACCCATTCATACACCGAGGCCGCGAAAACCCGCGACAAAGCCCCACATCCTGCTTCGTCCACCACCCAGCCGGAGCCTCTTCCCGGACAACGTCGTCCACATCAACACCTCGACGTCCCTCATCCACTATAACGGATGAGGATCTGTCGTCGATCTCGTCATCCCGCTGGTTCAGCCACCCCGTCCTCCACCTCCAAGGAGCTGCCCCGACGTTCCACTCGTCTTTCGCACCACCTCCATTCCCACACCGCCGTCTTCACCTGCACCACCGGGAGAGCATCATCATCACCGTTTCCTCGGATGAAGCTGCAACATAATCGGTGCCACCAAAGAGGTTGTACACTAATCGCCACATTTTCTTCTTGATTCAATCTCAAGGTGCTACCGGCGCTCGGTCCCGAGCCGACACGGCGGGGCTCCATCCACGGCGGCATCGCCGGACACTTCCTCCATGGCATCGCTCCCTCGGTAGCGACGTCCACATCAGTAGGAGCTGATGCTGCTTTAGCTCTCGCTCACGCTGCTGCTCTGCTCTTGCCCCTAGTCCCCTGCCTGGTCTGCTCTTGCTATTGCTCTTGCTCGTGATGCTGCTCTCGCTCTTGCTCTTGCTTGCGATGCTGCTCCGATTTAGCTATACTTCAGTCGACTGAATCGACTTTTGGGTCAGTCGATTTTCAGGGGGTGGGGGGGGCTCACCGGGGTGAAGGAAGAACTAGCCGCAGCGGGGAGGGGGCTCACCGGAGAGGTACCCAACTATCTATCTTAGGGTTCAGGGTGGGGGCGGTGGTCGCCGGTGGTGGTGGGGCCGTGGCGTGGGGATCATTGGAGAAAAAGCTCGGCACGGGGGGCCTAGAGGGATGGCCGGGGAGGCGGCGGACCGGCGATGGGGAGTGCTTTCGGGGCGGGCGGGGCGGCGCACCGTCGGTCGCGGGCGCCGGGGGCTGCTATTTCTCCGGTGGTGGCTGGCGGCTCAGGGGGTGGAGGTTGAAGATGAACTGCAGGCCCTTGATTTCGTATCCAATGGCTGCAAAATCGACTGACCAGAGATGAAAAAGTCAGTCGACCAACATGTAGCCTCACCTTGCTAGTGCATTCAGTTTCGACAGGAAAATTCAGTTTCGACAGTTAAGTTCAGTTTCGACAGTTAAATTCAGTTTCGATAGTTAAGTTCAGAGATCAGCGGCTAATGTATTTTACATCTAGCACTTTGTGGTTATGTATTTTATGTCATGTATTGGAGATGCTATTAGAATTCCACGCAGGTTTACGTTGTCTCTCTTGTCCTGCTTCAGCCTCGACGTCGTACAACTCACCGGAGCTGCTACAACAATGAAGCCCTCCATCACAGCGGAGCAGTACCTCGGCCTCCATCTCCAGACGCCTAAGATCTTGTTCCCCTCCTCCAACAGCCAAGTCAGCCGGAGCATCCTCACCGGCCAACCCAATCACGCTGAGATCGACATCGCTTCGCCAAAGAGGTTGTACACTTGTTGCATCTCTTTTTTACTCTACATGTTATATATATTATCCATTGAGCACACATAGTAATGAGAAATACGATCATTTTATCCTACTATATGACAAGCAGCGAGGTACCAGGCAACTTAGCTAGCCTGTGATGGACTCTCTTTAACACCATCATTATTTATCTCTACGCATTTGAGCTGTGCATTTGTCGATGGGCCTGGGAGTTGGGCTAGTATGGCAGTGGCCTGGGTCCAAAGTAATAGAAGTAGCACACAAACATTTTTTAGTGCAGGATTTTCCTCGATCAAGCCTGCCTACTAGAATCATCAGTGCTTGAAAGGAAAAATGAATGAAAAATATAGGAATCGGAAAGTTTCCTATGGTATTACTTTTCATGAATTTGGTGCAAAGGAATGGAGCAAAGGAAAACTGTAGGATTTCTTCCTTTAGTGTCTCCTTCAAAGAAAAACCGTAGGAATTCTAGTTTCCACTTGTCCTCCTTTTCATATTCCTATTCATCAAGCACAAGACTAAGAGATAGTAGCATAATAGCATTATAACCGTACATTTTCTTGTGGTTTGACTTAATCTCACCATGCTTTTTTGCGTCCTGTGATCTTCCAATTGTTGTGAATCAAACACCCAGATTTTAGAAATTCTGTGTTTTTAAATTCTCTGTTTTACATGTGCATTCCAATGCTATTCCTGTATATTTCCTATCCCTGCATTGTTAGAATCCTGAAATTCAAACAGGCCCTTACTCAATTACTTCTGTTACAGATATGTGTCAAAGAAAAACTTGTGTGGTTTGTCCTGCTCCTGCGGCGTTGTGTTCCACCACAGCTCAGCTGCTCCAACGACAGAAGGGTTCACCACAGCAGGGATCCGCTCTCCCGACTGTCTTTCGCCACCTCAGGTCTTCTTCCCCGCCACCGACAGCCACGACAACTGCATTACCATCATCAACTGAGCAGATGACCTTGAGGACTACATGGGTCCGCAAGAGAGGTCACACTCTTCTGTGTCTGCTTAGTTCTTACGTTATGCTTCTCTTAATATGATGACATGCTACATTATCGTCGTGTTCACCTATTAGACTTTGAGTCAGGTCCAAATTAATGCTGAAACTTGAGTTTTTAAATGGTTGTGGGGTACATATTGGGGCAGCAATCAGTAGTATATGTCTACTATCTGGTTAATCTCGGGTGTCTACTATGAGTTTCATGTTGGGTGCAAACAAACATTAAAGGAGCCATTATTTGTATTTTTTAAGTAAAGCTATTATCTGCGTGCTATCATTGGTTTTGGGTCTATCCATAGTTTGCTACGATCACTCTGGATTTGTGCATGCACTCCTTACATAATCTCACTATGTTTTATTCCTATGCATGCCAGTTATTGTACACAATGGAATTGATCATGTAGACCAAAAGAGACGAGCCTTGCGTGGCAATAAAATTTCATGCAGACATCGCTCCATGGTGGGCACAAAGGCAGCCCCCCTCCACCCATTTCGGATCGTCAGCAAGAGGAATATAACTATTCTGAGGGGGATTCAGAAGGAGAAGACCACTCCTATTTACCCCATGAGGTCTTCGCTCTAACTTGCCATGCTGATGTTGGTAATATCATGCATATGGTGCCTTGCAGTGCTTACTGTATACATTAAAGATGTCATCTGTTTAGTTTAGACATGCTTTGTGTCAATGCCATCTGTTTAGTTTCTTTATTATATATGTGAATCATGCAATGCCATCTTGTTTAGCCAGGCATCATATATGTGAATTTTGCAATTCCACCCTGGTTAGCCAGTCATCTCATATCTGAATTATATCATGCAATCATTTTTTATTACGTGTTAAATTTGTCAACATTTTTCATACATTCAATTACTCTTCATGTGCATCAGCCATTCGACACGGACATGGAAAAATCTGGAGTGGAAACAAGGTCTTCAGAGCAGACAATGCTATCTGACGAAGGGCATGTCCTGCTGGTTACCGATAGCTCCTCAGAGGAGGATCCAGAGATAGATGACCAGTCATATTTGTAACACCCATGATGCGGCTATATCTCCCACGTGTCGAAGCACGACTTAGAGGCATAACCGCATGGTGGTTTTGTCGCAAGAAGGGTCATCTTCACACAATCCCATGTAATGAACAAGACTGGGATAAAGAGTTGGCTTACAATCGCCACTTCACACAATGAACATATAATTCATACATCATTCAGAACACACACATAGTCCGACTACGGACGAAGCCAAAAGAAAAGAAGATAACCCAACTGCTAGATCCCTGATCGTCCCAACTGGGCTCCACTACTGATCAACATGATACGAAACATAGCAACAACCAACACCTTCCTTGAGCTCCCATCTGAGCTCGGTTGCATCACCTGCACTGGTATCATCGGCACCTGCAACTGTTGTAATAGTATCTGGTGAGTCATGAGGACTCAGCAATCTCAAAACCCACGAGATCAAGACTATTTAAGCTTATGGGAAAGGAAGGGGGTAAAGTGGTGAGGTTGCAGCAGCGACTAAGCATGATATGGTGGCTAACATACGCAAATAAGAGCGAGAAGAGAAGCAAAGGAACGGCCGTGAAGCTAGCAATGATCAAGAGGTGATCCTGAACTCCTACTTACGTCAAACATAACCCAAAACCGTGTTCACTTCCCGGACTCCGCCGAAAAGAGACCATCACGGCTACACACGCAGTTGATGCATTTTAATTAAGTCAAGTGTCAAGTTATCTACAACCGGACATTAACAAATTCCCATCTGCCACATAACCGCGGGCACGGCTTTCGAAAGATAAAATACCCTGCAGGGGTGTCCCAACTTATCCCATCACAAGCTCTCGCGGTCAACAAAGGATATACCTTCTCCCGGGAAGACCCGATCAGCCTCGGAATCCCGGTTCGCAAGACATTTCGACAATGGTAAAATAAGACCAGCAAAGCCGCCCGATGTGCCGACAAATCCCGATAGGAGCTGCACATATCTCGTTCTCAGGGCAACACCGGATGAGACTAGCTACGAGTAAAACTAGACTTTGAGTTTCCCCGAGGTGGCCCCGCAGGCAGCTCAGTTCGAGCCAACACTCGAAGGA
>NC_041385.1:327524771-327541901 GCF_002162155.2 Triticum dicoccoides | reverse complement strand
AAAATAAAGATGACCCTTGAGTTTGCAGAACCCAGGGGAAAAGGCTTAGGTGAAAAATGTTAAACCCAAGGTTGGGCCTTGCTGGAGGAGTTTTATTCAAAGCGAACTGTCAAGGGGGTCCCATAAATCACCCAACCATGTAAGGAATGCAAAATCAAGGAACATAACACCGGTATGACGGAAACTAGGGCGGCAAGAGTGGAACAAAACACCAGGCATAAGGCCGAGTCTTCCACCCTTTACCAAGTATATAGATGCATTAATTAAATAAGATATATTGTGATATCCCAACATAAACCTATCCATCATGGAGCAATCTTCAACTTCACCTGCAACTAACAATGCTATAAGATGGGCTGAGCAAAGCGGTAACATAGCCAAGCAACGGTTTGCTAGGAAGGGTAAAAAGGTTAGAGGCTGATATGATAAAATGGGGGGGCATGGTAAACAAGTGATAGGTAGCGCAGCATAGCGATAGAACGAAGCAACTAGCAAGCAAAGATAGAAGTGATATCGAGGGTAATAGTCATCTTGCCTGAAATCCTGATAGGAAGAAGAATGAGTCCATGAAGAAGACAAACGGACGTAGTCGAACGAATCCTCACAACTCCGTAATGAAACCAAAGCTAACAAGAGAAGCAAACCGGAAAGAAGCAAACAACATGGTAAACACACAAGCATAATCATGGCATGATGCACAACCAAATATGATGCATGTCCGGTTTAATGAGGCATGGCATGGCAAGGTAAAGCAAACAACACTACAATTTAAGTGGAGCTCAATATGCAACGAGTTGCATATTGACGGAACACCACATCAATTATTTAGTTCTCTCTCGGTTATGTACCCAACAATATTAAATGTTGTTAAACATTGCAAGAGGTGAAGCATAATTAAACTAACAATTTAAGCAAGTTTAAATGAGGCCGGAACAACAAACAACAATTCCGAAAAATCCCCATGTTATTTAGCAATTTAATGCAACAACAATTTTAAGCATTTAAATGTTGTTATCATGATGCGGATGACATATACAAGTTTTAGGAAATATTTATGAAGATGTTGACATGAGCAAGATATGGAACATTTGGTCACCATAGCGGAACGAAAAGGGGTGCCACGTCAACGATAACGAAAATGGTGCCACGGCAACATTCCGATGATCCGACAACTCGTCGAGATGTCGGTGCAAAAGAAAGTGGGCGTGAGCGTGTCATGCAAGGATGGTGGGCTGCTCCCAGATTCCGGGTTCCCACAGGACGGCGGCATGGCAAACGAGGAATGTGCAAAAACAACTCGGACATGGTGCAAACATATGGTACATCTCATACATGCACACAAGCATTCGTTCGCGGGTGGTCGTCTTGGGGTTATACCATCGAAGCGTCCATTTTCGGAGCGGTTCGAGTTCAAAGCGGTGTAGAGGAAGTAGTCGTACACGGCGTCGGTAGTGGTACACCATTGGAGACATACATGTTACGTAGATGAACTTGGCGTAACCGTGCGGTAGTCGAACTTGGCGCTCGTGGTACACGGGTCTTCGGGCGACGGTAGATGTACACGGCAACCGTAGTCGAACTTGAAGGGCCAGAGATGTCGTGGTACTTGGCGAGTCCGCATAGCCGTAGAGGGGTCGTAGGGGAACTTGGCCTTTGCACTGTAGTCGAACACGGGTCAAATAGAGGCATTGACGAATTTGGAGAGGAGCCTGCCGAACAGAGCCGCTCGCGAGGATAGCGACTGGAAGAAGGGGCGACTTCGGCCTTGACGTGAAGCAGGGAGGCGGAGCTCCTGCCGGGTCGATGGTGACGAGCAGGCAAAGGGGCTACTGGGACTGCAGGGGCGACGGGAGCCGGCGGGGACGCGGGGTCGCAAGGGAGGCGGGCGACGGAGCAAGGTGGTGGACGCGGGCCATCTCGATCCGGCCGGATCCGACCGCTCGGGTCAGGAACGAGGCCGGAGATGCGAGGACGGGCAGGTCGGCGATGAGAGGCGAGCGACGCGGTCTTCTGCTAGGCGTGGAGGACGGCGCTCGGGGAGATGGGGATCGGGCGCGGCGTTGGCGAGATGGTGCAACAGCTGCTGCTGCTGCCGGCAGCGAGGTCGAGGCGGTTTGGTGGCGACGAGGAGAAGCAGGAGGAGAGGCACCGGAGGAGGTGATGCGGGTGGTGGCCTAATGCTGCAGAGGAAGGCGCGCAGGAGGCTGAGAGGGGCGAGGCGGTGGTGCGGTGGAGAGGCGACGCGAGGAGAGGAGGGGGATCGAGGGCTGCGCGTGGGTGGCGGCGAAGGGGTCGAGGAGAGGATGGGGATCGAGCGATGGGGATCAGGGAGAGAGCGTAGTCGGGCTAGGGTTAGGTAGGGGCGCGGTTGGGCCTTGGGCCGGCTTAGTTGGTTGGGCCTAAGAGGCCTGCTGAGCTCTCTTCTCCCTCTCTCTTATTTTCTAAAACAAAAAATAACAAAGAAGAAAAGAAGAAGGAAGGAGGTGTTTGGGAAGAAGTTGGACACGCGGATAATTTTCCCGGACTCACAAAAATGTGCTTGTTCCGAGAAAATAGAAAAGGCCATGATTGAGAGATTTAAATCCAAACTCATTTGATTTAAATTCAAATGATTTGAATAGGAAGTGAGGGTTCGGAAGGTCCAAAAATATTCGGATTTTTGGTGGAGCTCCGGAATATGATGAAAGAATAAATGGCAAGGTTGGAGACCAAGAATTAAGATAACAAAAGCATTGGGATAATTTGCAATTGTGTTATGGTGGTTTCCAAATAAATGGAATAATTTTATTATAGCTCCCTAATAATATTGAGAGGCTTTAATATGTTATAAAGAGAAATCACAAGTGAATTCCCTTGATTTAAATGGATCGAAAAATCCATACAATTTATTTAGAAGAGTTATAAAAATCAATGATATGATGGCATGATGAAACGATGCAATGCAAGAGATGACATGATGCAATGCAACAAGCAAATAAAACACACGACGAAACTCGGAATAGCTGGAAGTCTTCTGGAGCGTCGATCTTGGGGCGTTACAACACTCCACCACTACAAGAGGATCTCCTCCCGAGATCTAGGATGGCACCGGAGATAAACAGAAGAGGAAGAGAAGAGGTAAAACTAAGTTGCTTCTTCGACCATTGAGTGAAACCAAAGAACCTTAGAGATTGCAAAAACTTTAAAGAAAGAATACAACGGAGATGAACAGGATTGCAAACAATCCGTTGGAAAAGAGTAACAAAGAACATTATGAGAACTTGAAGGTTGTAAAGGCATGAATCAAGAGTTTAATGGACAAGATAGAATTCGAAACCACTCTGGTTAAAACAAGATGAGAGAGGAAAATTCGGGCAGCACTCCGGTTGAACATGGAAGGAATAGAACATGAACTTGAGAAGATGGGATGATACTTGATGAAATCAACAACACACTGCCTCCGGAACTATTGAAGGAATTGCACAATGGGTAAGAAGGATTTCAGACAGGACTAAGGTTGAAAAGAGAGGCAAAACTTGATAAGATGAAAAGAACTTGAAGAGATGACACAACATTATGGTTAAATGGATAAGCATGCAAAGAACATGACCTTCACAATTCGAGATGATGAGTGAAAAGAGCAACATCACAATGCCTCCGGAAGAAAGAATAGAAGATAGATCATTGGAATAACAGAATGGAGAAGAAAATGCCAACTTCTGCCACAAATGAGCTTGGAAAGCACCCTTCCAAGAAGGTTATAACGGAGTTGTTGGAAAACCAACAATGAAACGAATAAGCTTGTAGTGGGCTTATGGAAAACATCTCAAGACTATGAGGTGACAACCGGCCACTAACAGAAACAATTGATTGGTTGAGATCAACGAAGAGATGAATACTTCTTTCACCGAGAAGGATATGGAGAAAGCTTGGATCATTGATAAGCACCATAATAGCAACATTCCTTGGGGAAGGCTTTACGTGAAATCTATACCAAGATAACTCCAACGAAGAGATTGATGGATTTAAAATACCTCATTCTTAACAACATATGAATCATGAAACATGAAGGAAAATTGTCAAGAGTGACATAACACCATCTCAAAAGATAGGGTAGAAGGAATTGCACTTTGGAATGCAAGATGAGGAATACTTGAACTCCCCAAAACAAAACATGTGTTGAGCACCATGTTTATTTTAGAGTGTGGCTTGGCGGGTCATAACTTCAAGAGAAATCTTGAAGAACAATTGGAGAATGAAAAGAATCCTTGGCGAACCACCATGTACAGCCTCCATGCAGAACTCCGGTAATAAAAGGATGATAGAAAGAAAGAGAAGTTGAAAACACAAGGTGAAGCCTTGCGATGATTTAGATGGAGCTTCGCGACAAGATAATGCGGAAAACTTGGAACTCCGGAAAAGAACAGATGAAACACATGAAACAGAGAATGAGATATGATGAACAACTCTGAAAAGAAGAAACTAGATCACTTGGATGAAACAATAATAAGAATTACGTTATGCGCATCCTTCACCAATTTAAATTGATGACAAGCAATGGATTTGGCATACTACTTATTCTCGTGGAAAGGATTAAGAGAGATATAGCTCAAAACTTGAGAAGGTCTTCAACAGCCACCAGTAGGATTGAAACAACAAAAGAACGAATGAATTGATACGATAACGAAGGAAGAGAAATCTTGAACGAACCACCGTAAGAATTGAAAATGAAAGTAACAAAGGCACAAATCACCGGGAAGAATTGGAAAACGAATGAAGATACCCGAGGGGATTTAGATACATGAGAACGAAGAGGCCATGAACTGATTAGAGGATATTTGAACGATGCACCAGTAAGATTTGGAGAACGATAGCTACACGCTGAGAATGAAGAATTATGACATGATGGCCTTCGGAGGAAAGAAATGGAAACAACTCATGAAATGCTCCGGATGGGTGAAAAGAATTTTCACAATCAAAACAATTATGAAAGGATGGCATCAAGCTAGAACCATGAATCTTGAAGAGAATGGAGCAAGATTTAAGAGAAATCCTTCTTCGGTCTTCAAATGTTGAGAATGATGACAAGAACCACCAAAATTGTTGAGGCACTTCGGAACAAAGAAGAATAGAAATGATGAACCAATGCTGAAAATATTTTGAAAGCGATCTTGGAGAAAGAATATGACTGATGAAAATTCATTCTTACGTCAAACTTGGAAATGAATTTGAGAATCGCTCCTGATAATTAGAAGAGTCAGGTAAGATCCTGGGAAAAGACCTGTGGGTTAGGGCCCACTCAAGAGAAACACCGTTGAACAATTGTTTGAAAGGGGGGATTGCGCCGGTTGGATTAAATGGCTTGAATGAGATAATAATCTCCAAATAGCTTGAACGGATCTTGATAAAGGAGACACAAATCTTCTGAGATATCCTTGGCACTTCGGATATGAAGAGAGAGAGGTGAACGATTATGAGATGCACCAGCATGGGATAGCATTTGAACGAGGAAAAAGGATATGATCAACACCGAAAGCTTGAGTTAAATCCACCGGAGAAGAAAAGAATGAAGAATGATGAACTTGAAACTCCGTTAGTATCTTCTTGAGAATCACCGGACAAAAATATTGACGGAAAAGAATGGAGAGACTTCCCATCCATAAAATGAATACCCGATTAAGAAATCTGAGTCCTTGAAGAAAAAGGGTGGGAGGGCGGGAAAAACAAAGGCAACTTGGGGCGGATGGAATGGATGCCATTGAGAAAACTTAGAATTGATCTTGCGAATGTTGAAATGTTCGGATCCACTTGAAGAGAAGCACACCGGTCGGAAAGAATTGACATGACAATCTGGATGATGAAGAAGGATTAGTATTCACATAACAATATGAGAACACCATTTAGGGAAGGTGTGGATTCAACATTTGACTTCTAAGCAACTCGAATACCACAAATAAAACAAAACAAAGGATTTGGCTTGCGGAGTAAGCCAGAACAAACATATGATAGAGATTTCGTCCAAAGTTTTCATGGTGGGGCCCACATGGACTCGATCGTACAGCACCATCATGTACAAGGCAGTGCACATGACATACGAAGTGTCCCCGAACCAGCATAGCCAAGGGTTCTTTAAGACACAACGAGACCACTGTAAAAATGACCGTGGAAAGGCGGACCACTAGACGTCGAACCCCAATCTCATATCATGCATCTGTCGAAAAGATATTCTAGGAGCTACTTGAATTCCCACCTATAAAACTCCCGAAACTTTCTGGTTATTCAATCTGGTGTTGGGGATACAGGGGAAGCAATATATATCTCACCCAAAACTAATAATCCCTACATCCAAGCTGTATCCATCCGTCAACACATAACCAAGAAACCTTCGGAAATCGTGTACCTCAACCTTCGAAAAGCATCCGTTATACGAGTTATGGCAATACTCCCGAACTCCCGCCCCAGTACTGGGTGGCGTCGAGGTTATCTCACCAACAACTGCATAAAAGAGATTTTCGATGTCGGCAAAACTCAGGTATTCCAGAACTGCAATGATAAAATTGGGACGACAACACCTCGAAGCTCAACTCCCCGGGTCAATGCCACATAATAGACAAGAGGCACCAAGAACAATGTTCTCGTCACAAAACCATCGGAACGATTCCAAGATACCCGCGTGATCCTAAAAAAAATTAGTGAAATTTGAGGAGAGGAAAGTCAAAACATCTACGTCAGGAGACCTCACCAGAGCGATGAAGGGACTGAGGAGTAAAAAGAATCCTACTCTCCAATATATATAATCCTAAGACTCAAAACATTTTTTTGTTCTAGACTCAACAACGCCAGCAAACAATCAAGCAGGGGGCTCCTAAGTCGGGGATGGCTCTGATTACCAACTTGTAACACCCACGATGCGGCTATATCTCCCACGTGTCGAAACATGACTTAGAGGCATAACCGCATGGTGGTTTTGTCGCAAGAAGGGTCATCTTCACACAATCCCATGTAATGAACAAGACTGGGATAAAGAGTTGGCTTACAATCGCCACTTCACACAATGAACATATAATTCATACATCATTCAAAACACACACATAGTCCGACCATGGACGAAGCCAAAAGAAAAGAAGATAACCCAACTGCTAGATCCCTGATCGTCCCAACTGGGCTCCACTACTGATCAACATGATACGAAACATAGCAACGACCAAGACCTTCGTTGAGCTCCCATCTGAGCTCGGTTGCATCACCTGCACTGGTATCATCGGCACCTGCAGCTGTTGTGATAGTATCTGGTGAGTCACGAGGACTCAGCAATCTCAAAACCCGCGAGATCAAGACTATTTAAGCTTATGGGAAAGGAAGGGGGTAAAGTGGTGAGGTTGCAGCAGCGACTAAGCATGATATGGTGGCTAACATACGCAAATAAGAGCGAGAAGAGAAGCAAAGGAACGGTCGTGAAGCTAGCAATGATCAAGAGGTGATCCTGAACTCCTACTTACGTCAAACATAACCCAAAACCGTGTTCACTTCCCGGACTCCGCCGAAAAGAGACCATCACGGCTACACACGCGATTGATGCGTTTTAATTAAGTTAAGTGTCAAGTTATCTACAACCGGACATTAACAAATTCCCATCTGCCACATAACCGCAGGCACGGCTTTCGAAAGATAAAATACCCTGCAGGGGTGTCCCAACTTAGCCCATCACAAGCTCTCACGGTCAACGAAGGATATACCTTCTCGCGGGAAGACCCGATCAGCCTCGGAATCCCGGTTCACAAGACATTTCGACAATGGTAAAACAAGACCAGCAAAGCCGCCCGATGTGCCGACAAATCCCGATAGGAGCTGCACATATCTCGTTCTCAGGGCAACACCGGATGAGACTAGCTACGAGTAAAACCAGACTTCGAGTTTCCCCGAGGTGGCCCCGCAGGCAGCTCAGTTCGGGCCAACACTCGAAGGAGCACTGGTCCGGGGGGGTTAAAATAAAGATGACCCTTGAGTCTGCAGAACCCAGGGGAAAAAGGCTTAGGTGGCAAATGTTAAAACCAAGGTTGGGCCTTGCTGGAGGAGTTTTTTTCAAAGCGAACTGTCAAGGGGGTCCCATAAATCACCCAACCGTGAACACCGGTATGACGAAAACTAGGGCGGCAAGAGTGGAACAAAACACCAGGCATAAGTCCGAGTGTTCCACCCTTTACCAAGTATATAGATGCATTAATTAAATAAGATATATTGTGATATCCCAACATAAACATGTCCATCATGGAGCAATCTTCAACTTCACCTGCAACTAACAACGCTATAAGATGGGCTGAGCAAAGCGGTAACATAGCCAAGCAACGGTTTTCTAGGAAGGGTAAAAAGGTTAGAGGCTGACATGGCAAAATGGGGGGCATGGTAAACAAGTGATAGGTAGCACAGCATAGCGATAGAACGAAGCAACTAGCAAGCAAAGATAGAAGTGATATCGAGGGTAATAGTCATCTTGACTGAAATCCCGATAGGAAGAAGAACGAGTCCATGAAAAAGACAAAAGGACGTAGTCGAACGAATCCTCACAACTCCGTAAAGAAATCGAAGCTAACGAGAGAAGCAAACCGGAAAGAAGCAAACAACATGGTAAACACACAAGCATAATCATGGCATGATGCACAACCAAATATGATGCATGTCCGATTTAATGAGGCATGGCATGGCAAGGTAAAGCAAACAACACTACAATTTAAGTGGACCTCAATATGCAACGAGTTGCATATTGACGGAACACCACATCAATTATTTAGTTCTCTCTCGGTTATGTACCCAACAATATTAAATGTTGTTAAACATGGCAAGAGGTGAAGCATAATTAAACTAACAATTTAAGCAAGTTTAAATGAGGCCGAAACAACAAACAACAATTCCGAAAAATCCCCATGTTATTTAGCAATTTAATGCAACAACAATTTTAAGCATTTAAATGTTGTTATCATGATGCGGATGACATATAAAAGTTTTAGGCAATTTTTATGAAGATGTTGACATGAGAAAGATATGGAACATTTGGTCACCATGGCAGAACGAAAAGGGGTGCCACGGCAACGATAACAAAAATGGTGCCACGGCAACATTCCTATGATCCGACAACTCGTCGAGATGTCGGTGCAAAAGAAAGTGGGCGTGAGCGTGTCATGCAAGGATGGTGGGGTGCTCCCGGATTCCGGGTTCCCACAAGACGGCGGCATGGCAAACGAGGAATGTGCAAAAACAACTCGGACACGGTGCAAACATATGGTACATCTCATACATGCACACAAGCATTCGTTCACGGGCGGTCATCTCAGGGTTTTACCTTCGAAGCGTGCATTTTCGGAGTGGTTCGAGTTCGAAGCGGTGTAGAGGAAGTAGTTGTACACGGCGTCGGTAGTGGTACACCATTGGAGACGTACACGTTCCGTAGATGAACTTGGTGTAACCGTGCGGTAGTCGAACTTGGCGCTCGTGGTACACGGGTCTTCGGGCGACGGTAGATGTACACAGCAACCGTAGTCGAACTTGAAGGGCCAGCGATGTCGTGGTACTTGGCGAGTCCGCATAGCCGTAGAGGGGTCGTAGGGGAACTTGGCGTTTGCACTATAGTCGAACACGGGTCAAATAGAGGCATTGACGAATTTGGAGAGGAGCCTGCCAAACAGAGCCGCTCGCGAGGATAGCGACTGGAAGAAGGGGCGAATTCGGCCTTGATGTGAAGCAGGGAGGCGGAGCTCCTGCCGGGTCGATGGTGACGAGCAGCCAAAGGGGCTACTGGGACTGCAGGGGCGAGGGGAGCCGGCGGGGACGCGGGGTCGCAAGGGAGGCGGGCGACGGAGCAAGGTGGTGGACGCGGGCCATCTCGATCCGGCCGGATCTGACAACTCGGGTCAGGAATGAGGCCGGAGATGCGAGGACGGGCAGGTCGGCGATGAGAGGCGAGCGACGCGGTTTTCTGCTGGGTGTGGAGGACGGCGCTCAGGGAGATGGGGATCGGGCGCGGCGTCGGCGAGATGGTGCAACAGCTGCTCTGCTGCCGGCGGCGAGGTCGAGGCGGTTTGGTGGCGACGAGGAGAAGCAGGAGGAGAGGCACGGGAGGAGGTGATGTGGGTCGTGGCCTAATGCTGCAGAGGGAGGCGCGCAGGAGGCTGAGAGGGGCGAGGTGGTGGTGCGGTGGAGAGGCGACGCGAGGAGAGGAGGGGGATCGAGGGCTGCACGTGGGTGGCGGCGAAGGGGTCGAGGAGAGGATGGGGATCGAGTGCTGGCGATCAGGGAGAGAGCGTGGTCGGGCTAGGGTTAGATAGTGGCGCGGCTGGGCCTTGGGCCGGCTTAGTTGGTCGGGCCTAAGAGGCCTGGCTGAGCTCTCTTCTCCCTCTCTCTTATTTTCTAAAACAGAAAATAACAAAGAAGAAAAGAAGAAGGAAGGAGGTGTTGGGGAAGAAGTTGGACATGCGGATAATTTTCCCGGACTCACAAAAATGTGGTTGTTCCGAGAAAATAGAAAAGGCCATGATTGAGAGATTTAAATCCAAACTCATTTGATTTAAATTCAAATGATTTGAATAGGAAGTGAGGGTTGGGAAGGTCCAAAAATGTTCGGATTTTTGGTGGAGCTCCGGAATATGATGAAAGAATAAATGGCAAGGTTGGAGACCAAGAATTAAGATAACAAAAGCATTGGGATAATTTGCAATTGTGTTATGGTGGTTTCCAAATAAATGGAATAATTTTATTATAGCTCCCTAATAATATTGAGAGGCTTTAATATGTTATAAAGAGAAATCACAAATGAATTCCCTCGATTTAAATGGATAGAAAAATCCATACAATTTATTTAGAAGAGTTATAAAAATCAATGATATGATGGCATGATGAAACAATGCAATGCAAGAGATGACATGATGCAATGCAACAAGCAAATAAAACACACGACGAAACTCGGAATAGCTGGAAGTCTTCTGGAGCGTCGATCTCGGGGCGTTAGAACACTCCACCACTACAAGAGGATCTTGTCCCGAGATCTAGGATGGCACCGGAGATAAACGGAAGAGGAGAGAAGAGGTAAAAATAAGTTGCTTCTTCGACCAATGAGTGAAACCAAAGAACCTTAGAGATTGCAAAAACTTTAAAGAAAGAATACAACGGAGATGAACAAGATTGCAAACAATCCATTGGAAAAGAGTAACAAAGAACATTACGAGAACTTGAAGGTTGTAAAGGCATGAATCAAGAGTTTAATGGACAAGATAGAATTCAAAACCACTCCGGTTAAAACAAGATGAGAGAGGAAAATTCGGGTAGCACTCCGGTTGAACATTGAAGGAATAGAACATGAACTTGAGAAGATGGGATGATACTTGATGAAATCAACAACACACTGCCTCCGGAACTATTGAAAGAATTGCACAATGGGTAAGAAGGATTTCAGACAGCACTAAGGTTGAAAAGAGAGGCAAAAGTTGATAAGATGAAAAGAACTTGAAGAGATGACACAACATTCGAGATGATGAGTGCAACAGCACTAAGGTTAAATGGATAAGCATGCAAAGAACATGACCTTCACAATTCGAGATGATGAGTGAAAAGAGCAACATCACAATGCCTCCGGAAGAAAGAATAGAAGATAGATCATTGGAATAACAGAATGGAGAAGAAAATGCCAACTTCTGCCACAAATGAGCTTGGAAAGCACCCTTACAAGAAGGTTATAACGGAGTTGTTGGAAAACCAACAACGAAACGAATAAGCTTGTAGTGGGCTTATGGAAAACATCTCAAGACTATGAGGTGACAACCGGCCACTAACAGAAACAATTGATTGGTTGAGATCAACGAAGAGATGAAAACTTCTTTCACCGAGAAGGATATGGAGAAAGCATGGATCTTTGATAAGCACCATAATAGCAACATTCCTTAGGGAAGGCTTTAGGTGAAATCTATACCAAGATAACTCCAACGAAGAGATTGATGGATTTAAAATACCTCATTCTTAACAACATATGAATCATGAAACATGAAGGAAAATTGTCAAGAGTGACATAACACCATCTCAAAAGATAGGGTAGAAGGAATTGCACTTTGGAATGCAAGATGAAGAATACTTGAACTCCCCAAAACAAAACATGTGTTGAGCACCATGTTTATTTTAGAGTGTGGCTTGGCGGGTCATAACTTCAAGAGAAATCTCGAAGAACAATTGGAGAATGAAAAGAATCCTTGGTGAACCACCATGTAGAGCCTCCATGCAGAACTCCGGTAATAAACATATTACACAAGTCGGTACATCGCATGGCGTCTATGCGCACTCAGTCGGAGATGGTGAGGATCTCCCTTGGCCTGCCTAGGGTGAGACGCAGTGACGTTGGGGAATCAACTTCCTCCTTGCTAATAGGTTCCAGACGAGGAACGCTGCGCTGAGCTGAAGGAGCAGGTGCCGTAGGCGGAGTACCCTGCATAAGAGTGGGCGGAATAGGTGGAGTAGCACGTATGGGAGTGGGTGCAAAAAGTGGTGCAGCGCGAATGGGAGTGGGTGCAAAAAGTGGCGCAGCGCGAACGGGAGTGGGTGCAATAGCCTGGTTAAGTTCCTCAGTGGTAGGCAGATGACGTGCAGTGGCGAGAATGGTAGCCGAATGAGAAGCTGAGGACGAGATAAAAGTCAGCGGTGGAGCGGTGTGTAGGAGTTCCCTCCTGTTAGCAGCACAGCCATGAACTGAGTCCATGCGGGCAGCTACGAGGTCGTCCACCATGCTGTCGAAGGCTGCTTCCAGGGCTCGGAGGTACTCGACAAGCATCTCAAAGGCCTCGTCTTGCTCTCCTCTGGGGCAAGAGAATGAGTAGTGACAGGTGTAAGGCACGTGGCATGGAAGGTAGCGGTAGCGACGGGTCTTCATTGCAGGAAGGACATCCCGAAGACGAGCTATCGCCTCGCGGGCTGCCATCTGCATAGCATGCCTCTCTGTCGGCATGGCTCTCCCCAAGAAACGGAAGCGGCGCATCTCAACACGCCCTCCCCTGAATTGCACCGCGGCTTGGTGCATGGTCAGACTGTCATTGATCTTGTGGGGATAAAGCATGAAGACTGGGCGCACGGATGGCCCCATCGCGACCTGAACGATGAAGGAGAGGAGTTTGACGAACCCCTCAGGCACGTTGGCGAACATTTGAGACTCGCAGTTGATGCCGGCCATCTACAAAAGTAGGCAAAAATTCTGAGTGATTAGATCATAAATTTTTATGCTGACTGTCATAAAAATGACTACATTTGTAAAAACAAGAATAAACTCTATCATGCTAATAATTAAATTAGCGATCGCACCTAGTGGCTTCCTACAGTCAGCCTGGCTCTGGTTACCAAGTCTGTCACGACCGACTTCTTCAATAAATAAATATTGAGAAAATCGATCTTTAAATCCCAGTATAGGAAAAGTCATCCTCACTGGTAGAAAAATACTTGATGAACAAAGGACTAGTAGCATTAAATATATTACAGGGTTGAGCTGAGGCTGCTCAACAATTTATTACAAACTCGCCAATATCTCACATTAGGGCGGTTATGACACATGGATGTGGTGGCATGCTACTAGCTCGAGGTAAAAAGTGGTGGATAACTTGACTCCTAACTTGCAGCTCATCGAGCGTCGAGGTGAGGCTTGATGAATTTATTTCTGGTTTGCGGAAGCGGATAATACAATGACCAAATAGGATCGCATGGGACTGACTGGGACACCTCTAGGCATCGGACTTGCTATCAAACTCTTCATCCATGAGATCGCCTTCATCAACATCTGGACAAATTAATAAGCCAGGTGAGTACTTTGAAAGTACTCGCAAGACAGTTTGGACAAAAGATATAATCAATGAATGCATGAATGCAACACGAATAAAATGTTACTCATACAACAATGATTATATTTATGTGACACTCCAAAATTTTTACTTGGGTTTTCAGCAAAAACTTTGTGGTTTTTGAAAAGAGGCCATTTAAAATTTTTCAGAAAACCTTCCTCTTAAAAAAAAAACTTTCTTTCCTTTGGCAAGGTCTTTATTCTTGCTTCAAACTTTGGTGTTTGACCTTTTGAAACTTCTTCTCTGTTGGTTCTCTCTCAAAAAAAAATTTGGGAGTTTAATCTTTTTCTTTAAAAAAAAGAAACTCCATGAAATTTGGGATTTTCATATCTTGGAACCACCATGACTTGGCATTTTTGCCCATGTGGTAAAACCCCTCCAAAACCTCCCCTATACCTTGTGATCAACCTAAGTTCTCTGTCCCAACTAATCCAAACAAGTTTTGGATTTTTCTCTAATTATTTTTCCCCTCAATTCAATTCTGAAAATTATTTGGAGCCTGAGGGATTTTCAAAGCAAGTGCCCTATTGCAATTGAGTTTTGACCTCAAACCAACTCTCCTGGATTGTCCTTTGAACCCACAACCCAGAACCATCTTGATCCACTCCTCCCCTTTTCAAATTCTTCAAAATACAGTCTCTGCAAGTTTGGACCAGATTTGCCAAATTTGATGAAATTCATATCCACACTCCTCCAAAAATTCCACCAAAAATCATGCAGCCTACTTGAGCAAGGAGAAGCCACTCCACCAAAAATCAGCTCAAGGAAAAATCACCAGAGGCCTTTTTCATTCGGTCGAACACCTTGTGGGCACTGTTACTGTTCAAAGTTCAGTAAACTCAGTTTCAGTGTCATCTTTAGTTCGTCAGTTTCAGTCACGCGGCCACAGTGCCCTTGGCACGTTCCTCGCCGCCTCTTCCTCTTGTCCGAAGCTGCACACGCGTGCGTGGAGCCTTCCTGGCGTCGGTAGAGCGCTGGCTCGCCCTCGCCGGCGTCTTCTGCGGCGTCGGGACCTCCCGTGGTGGCCGACAGGAGGCACCCCACGGCAGAACGCCGTTCCGCGCCGCCCATCGCTCCCTGGCTCTCCGCGTGGCCTCATACACGCCAGCGCACGCCCGTAGCACAGCCACCATGGCCGGCAAGCACGGAACGCGCTCTCCGCCGCCGACGGGCCCGCACCCTCACCGTTCCGTCGAGCTCGCCCTTAACACCCAAACCCCGGCCAGTTTAACACCAAAACGGACCCGTTGAACCTCCGTGATGACGCTCGACCCCCTAACCACCCCGACCAAGCACTGCGCCACCGTAATCGCTCGCCGGTGATCCTCGTTCACGGCAACCGCCTCGGACCGCCTATATAAAGGGGCCCCGAGCTCACTCTCGTGCACGCAGCACCCCCACTACTCACCAACACCCCGCCAGGCCACTAGGGGGACCTCGAGGAGGTCTCCTCCCCCAGCTCCGGCCGCCTCGCCCCGCCTCGGCCTCCAGCCCGATTCGTTCTGGTGAGGCCATCTCCGGCGCTCAAACCCCGTTCGTTACCTTCTCTAGCTGCCAGGAGCATAACCCCCTCTTCAATTTAACCTTTGCAGCCCTCTCCGACGAGCCCCTCGACCACCCGAGCCGCCATCCGCCGGAGCAAAGCTCGTCGTCGACGTGGTGCTCGCCGACCGACTCCACCACCATCAACTGACGCGGAAGGGTACCCTGAGCACGGAGGTACTCCCCGATCTCTCTGCCTCGCCGTGGATCGCCGCCGGCGACCACCGCGGCTCTCGGGCGCCGGCGAACTCTGCCGCCCCGTTTGAACATTTGAACCTGACAGGTGGGACCCCACCGTCAGCCTCTCTGCTCTCTCTTCGAATCATTTTCTGGAAACACCTTCGGGCAGAATACGTTTTCACTTCGGGCTGGCGTAGTCGCTACCGAAGCGTTTTCTGTTTTTATAAACTAGCCCCTGGAGATCTTCTGTTTCATTACAGATAAGTCCCTGGACAAAAACCCTTATAACTTTTAATCAGAAAAGTATTTTTGATTGATTCTTTTTCTGTTCTCTTTAAAAAAATTTCTAGTTTTTTTATCAGATTTATTTGAAAAATATTTGGTTTACCTTCTGTGCTCTCCTTGGTATTTACGTTAGCGCATATATTTTCTTTAAACCGTAGATACCGAAGGAGGTGACGGAGCCGCGAACTTCACCGAGCTAGGCTCCGACTACTCTGAACCAGGAAAGCATGTTTGAACTTTTGATATGATGAGTGTCTTGGCATGTTTTGCATTTAGTTAGTTTCATGGCATGCCGGTGAGCATACCGATGAACGTTATTTTATGTGATAATGAGGTAAGTGAGTTCGATGATCCATACGTGGATGAATGTGAATATGAATGGCCATGTGTTGGCATGAGGATGGGTACGGTGGCAGTGTTGTAGCATGCCAGTCGTACACCAGACCATGTGACTTCAGTGTCAAACCATATCGGTCCAGTACCTATCATTTCCTTCCTTGTACTACCACATGTTTTCCGCAAGGAATATGGTTTAGTAAGTTGCAAACCACTTTCATGGTACACACCAAAGAGGAGAGGCCGTGATGATGGTTCCATGGCCCTGGATTAAAGCCAGTCATCCGGTCAGGGGGCATGGGTGTTTCCGGTTGGGACCGAGAGGGGGGCACCCCTTAGAGCGCGCGTATATAAATTTGATCCCATGCTATTCGAGATTGTGATCTCCCCGTCTCAAAAGTTTTTCTTGGACGATGACTAGGGTGATTCCTAGCATCGAGAGGTAGGATGGGTGTGTACCGGTTAGCTGTGTTTTCTTCCGAAATACCGTAAACGGAACTAGTCCTTCGTGACTACGGAAATCCGTTGACTGTGGGAAAAATTTTGTACAAACTCTGCAGAGTCATATATTCCTCCAAATCATCTCTTCCATGTCAAGTTTCGTTCCATCTTATCCTAATAAATTGTCAGCTTTGATGACAGAGACTCCGGTGAATCACATGAGTGCTAAGTCTGATTGAATGATTATCCCTGTGGATGGACTAACCCGTTTATTCTCATGGATTGAATGTTTATTATGAGTATTGTTTACTGGCATTTCTTTTAAAGCCCTTTCTGCGATGTCGCTCAGACGTCCGACTGTGGCATTTCTTTTAAAGCCCTTTCTGCGATGTCGCTCAGACGTCCGACTGTGGCATTTCTTTTAAAGTCCTTTCTGCGATGTCGCTCAGACGTCCGACTGTGACATTTCTTTTAAAGCCCTTTCTGCGATGTCGCTCAGACGTCCGAC
>NC_041385.1:327523724-327524761 GCF_002162155.2 Triticum dicoccoides | reverse complement strand
TTGGCATGTTTTGCATTTAGTTAGTTTCATGGCATGCCGGTGAGCATACCGATGAACGTTATTTTATGTGATAATGAGGTAAGTGAGTTCGATGATCCATACGTGGATGAATGTGAATATGAATGGCCATGTGTTGGCATGAGGATGGGTACGGTGGCAGTGTTGTAGCATGCCAGTCGTACACCAGACCATGTGACTTCAGTGTCAAACCATATCGGTCCAGTACCTATCATTTCCTTCCTTGTACTACCACATGTTTTCCGCAAGGAATATGGTTTAGTAAGTTGCAAACCACTTTCATGGTACACACCAAAGAGGAGAGGCCGTGATGATGGTTCCATGGCCCTGGATTAAAGCCAGTCATCCGGTCAGGGGGCATGGGTGTTTCCGGTTGGGACCGAGAGGGGGGCACCCCTTAGAGCGCGAGTATATAAATTTGATCCCATGCTATTCGAGATTGTGATCTCCCCGTCTCAAAAGTTTTTCTTGGACGATGACTAGGGTGATTCCTAGCATCGACAGGTAGGATGGGTGTGTACCGGTTAGCTGTGTTTTCTTCCGAAATACCGTAAACGGAACTAGTCCTTCCGAAATACTGTGGGAAAAATTTTGTACAAACTCTGCAGAGTCATATATTCCTCCAAATCATCTCTTCCATGTCAAGTTTCGTTCCATCTTATCCTAATAAATTGTCAGCTTTGATGACAGAGACTCCGGTGAATCACATGAGTGCTAAGTCCGATTGAATGATTATCCCTGTGGATGGACTAACCCGTTTATTCTCATGGATTGAATGTTTATTATGAGTATTGTTTACTGGCATTTCTTTTAAACCCCTTTCTGCGATGTCGCTCAGACGTCCGACTGTGGCATTTCTTTTAAAGCCCTTTCTGCGATGTCGCTCAGACTTCCGACTGTGACATTTCTTTTAAAGCCCTTTCTGCGATGTCGCTCAGACGTCCGACTGTGGCATTTCTTTTAAAGCCCTTTCTGCGATGTCGCTCAGACGTCCGACTGTGGCATTTCTTTTAAAGCCC
>NC_041385.1:327468240-327523714 GCF_002162155.2 Triticum dicoccoides | reverse complement strand
GATTGAATGATTATCCCTGTGGATGGACTAACCCGTTTATTCTCATGGATTGAATGTTTATTATGAGTATTGTTTACTGGCATTTCTTTTAAAGCCCTTTCTGCGATGTCGCTCAGACGTCCGACTGTGGCATTTCTTTTAAAGCCCTTTCTGCGATGTCGCTCAGACGTCCGACTGTGGCATTTCTTTTAAAGTCCTTTCTGCGATGTCGCTCAGACGTCCGACTGTGACATTTCTTTTAAAGCCCTTTCTGCGATGTCGCTCAGACGTCCGACCGTGGCATTTCTTTTAAAAGCCCTTTATGTGGTGTCGCTAAGATGCCCGACTGTGGCATCATTTTTCCTTATTCTTATTTTTTCACCTTTCGAGGCGTCGCTTAAGACACCCGATCGGTCCTTATTTATGTTCTGTGGAATTTCAGGCGGACTACCGCCATTTTCCCTTTTTACTTGCCCGTTATGCCAATTTTATTTATTGTGCATTAAGGAATTAATCATGTTGCATCCATGCATGCATTTGTTATATCTTACGTCCGAACTGTCTTGCGAGTACTTTCAAAGTACTCACTGGCTTGTTGATTTGGCCAGATGCTGACGAAGGCGATCTCATGGATGAAGAGTTCGATAGCGAGTCCGACACTTAGAGGAGTCCCAGTCAGTCTCGTGCGACCCTGGATTTGGCCACTGTTTTATACCCGCTTCCGCTACCAAATAAATTTATCGAGCCTCACCCCGACGTTCGATGAAATGACACTCTTAGAGTCTTGTATTTCCCTTCCCGCTGTGTTTTTCCACCACCAGCCTATCCTTGAGTCAGTAGTATGTCTCCACACCGCTGTGTTCTGTCCGCCATTATGTATGATTATTGGCGTGCTTGTAATAATTTGGTTGAGCAGTCGCAGTTCAACCCTGTAATATATTTTATGCTACTGGCTTATTGTATCAAGAAATTGTCTACCAGTGAGGAGGATTTCTCTCATACTGGACTCAAAAGACTGGTTTATCAATAAATATTTTTATTGGAAAACCGGTCGTGACAAGCTTGGTACCAGAGCCAGGCTGACTGTAGGAAGCCACTAGGTGCGATCGCTAATTGGTTATTAGCCTGATAGAGCTAATTTATATTGTTGCAATGGTAGTCATTTTCTGTCAGTCAGCATAAATTTATGATCTGACCCTGCAGAATTTTGCCTACTTTTGTAGATGGCCGACGTCAGCTGCGAGTCTCAGACCTTCGCCAACGTGCCCGATGGGTTCGTCAAGCTTCTTTCTTCCATCGTTCAGGTCGCGATGGGGCCATCCGTGCGCCCAGTCTTCACACTCTACCAGCACCGAGTCAACGACAGTCTGACCATGCACCAGGCCGCGGTGCAGTTCAGGGGAGGGCGTGGTGAGTTACGCCGCTTCCGGTTTGTGGGAAGAGCCATGCCTACGGAGAGGCATGCTATGCAGATGGCAGCCCGCGAGGCGATAGCTCGTCTCAGGGATGTTCTTCTCGTGATGAAGACTTGTCGTTACCGTTATCTTCCGTGCCATGTGCCTTACACCTGTCACTACGCATACTCCTGCCCCAGAGGAGAACGAGACGAGGCTTTTGAGATGCTCATTGAGTATCTCCGGGCCCTGGAGGCAGCCTTCGACAACCTGGTGGACGACTTCGTAGCTACCCGCATGGACTCAGTCCATGGCTGTGCTGCCAACAGGAGGGAGCTCCTACCCATCGCTCCGCCACCGACTTTTGTCTCGTCATCAGCATCTTTTACGCCTACTCGTCGCCTGCCTTCTACCGAAGAATTTAACCAAGTCATTGCACCCACTCCAGCGCGCACTACACCAACCTTCGCGCCCACTCCTGTACGTGTTGCTCCGCCCCTAGCAACCGCTCCACCCGCTCTGCACAACACTACATGTATGGAGCCCATTAGCGAGGAGGAAGTCGAGTCCCCAACCTCGCTACGCCTCGCCCTCGGCAGGGCAAGGGAGATCGTCAACATCTCTGCCTGAGTACGCTTAGCTGCCATGTATTGTACCGCTTTGTAAGATATGTGCATAGGTTGTGAGAAGTAGCCTGTTTGCGCATCATGTAGGATCTGGAGAAGTGCACTAGCCTTAATAACATGTCAGGATTAGGTACGCATATCCTGAGTGATGTATTGTATAATTACCGCCCGCGTGTAAGATATGTAATGAGCAGTCCTTCTCCGTGCGCAAGTCGATTTGTTTTTCTTAAGTAAGCTGAGTTATTTAATTCTATTTGCCAGCTTTATGCATTTTATGGATTTGTTTTTGCGACTCTTTCCGCTTTTCTTATGGGTTTACAAAATATATCCCCAGAGTGAAAAAATGCCTCGTCCTTGGACTCGCTCCATGCCAATTCCATCAGAGGAAAATTATGATGCACAACCCAGCAACGAGTTCACTCAGGGACAGTCAAGCCAACCGGGAAATGAATCGGCACTTTCACAAATGTGCCGCCTTTATGAACAGAGTCAGCAACAACATCGTGAAATAATGAACCAAGTCATCAACATGGGAAATCACCATGGACAGTATCAGCAACATTCCAAGTTATCTGAGCTACAGAAGACACGTCCTCAAACATTTTCTCACACTGACAAGCCTCTTGAAGCCGAGGACTGGCTTCGAGATATGGAGAGGAAATTAATTATTGCAAAGTGTTCAGATCTAGAGAAAGTACTATATGCTCCACACTATCTCACAGGAGCAGCCGCATCGTGGTGGGAGAATTTTCTGCACATGCATCCCAACGAAAATGACATAACCTGGGATGATTTCAAGGAAGGTTTCCGTGGTGCACATATTCCTAAGAGTATTATGAAAATCAAGAAGAGAGAATTTGATGACCTCAAACAAAGGAACATGACAGTGTCAGATTACAACAGTCAATTTACCCTATTATCCCGCTACGCCAATGAGGAGCGTATGACTGAAATCAGGAAGATGGAGAAATTCCTTGACGGTCTGGCGCCCGCACTTAAATGCCAACTGGTCGTCCACACTTTTCCTGATTTTAAAACGCTGGTGGACAAGGCCATTACTCTGGAAAATGAGAGACGCAGTCTGGAAGATATCCGCAAGCGAAAAAGGGACCAGACTAATCACACTCGCAATCACCGAAGCAAGATAGATTTTAAAAAGGGTGGGACACCCAAATTCTCATCCAATGTCTCACGCCCAATCAAGAATTTTCATGCAAGGGACAAGGAATTCACCTATCGCCCCGGCGTTACTTGTTACGCTTGTGGAGAAGAAGGGCATTATGCCAAATAGTGCCCCAAGCCAAGGAATTCAACCCAAAAGCCGAACAACGGCGGCAATAATTCAGCGCCCAAACGAAACAATTTCAATCCCAACAATAACCACAGGAAGGGTCATCTGAACCACGTAACCAAAGAGGAGGCACAAAATGCTTCGGATATCGTACCTGGTACGTTTCCTGTCAACACAATACCTGCAATGGTTTTGTTTGATTCTGGAGCTTCTCACTCTTTCATCTCGAAAAGTTTTGCTTTGCAAAATAATTTTTCGATGCTTCCTTTGGAGAAATCCATAATAATCAAGTCCCCCGGGATTCAGCAAGTTTCTCAGAATTACTGTCAGAATGTGGTCATTGAGTTTGAAGAATTGGAGTTTTACGCAAATCTTATTGTATTGGAAAATAAAGGGCTGGATGTCATCCTAGGGATGGATTGGCTAACCACCAATAAAGGTTTTATAGACTGTTTCAACAGGACCGTGATTCTCACACACCACCAAGGGAAGACAATAAGAGTATCAGCCAAGGAGGGAAAAAGACCCCGGCAACCGAGATTAAATAAGGTGGACGTTTCTGAGCTAAACAAGGTTCCAGTAGTGTGTGAATTTCCAGATGTATTCCCTAAAGAGCTGCCAGGCATGCCACCAGATCGAGAAATAGAATTCCGCATTGAGCTAGCACCAGGAACCACCCCCATATACAAGAAACCATACAGAATGGCACCATCCGAGTTGATCGAATTGAAGAAGCAAATGAAGGAATTACTGGATAAAGGATACATTCGAGCCAGCTCCTCACCTTGGGGATCACCAATTTTATTTGCCAAGAAGAAGGATGGAACGCTGAGATTGTGTATCGACTATCGAGCACTTAACATGGTCACAGTCAAAAACAAATACCCGATGCCAAGGATAAACGATTTGTTTGATCAACTTGCTCAGGCCAAGGTATTCTCAAAAATTGACTTAAGGTCAGGATACCATCAATTGAAGGTACGAACGGAAGATATCCCCAAAACAGCCTTCACCTCCAGATATGGACTGTACGAGTTCACAGTGATGCCATTTGGATTAACTAACGCCCCGGCATATTTTGTTCACCTCATGAACAAAGTATTTATGAAGTTTATGGACAAATTCGTCGTAGTATTCATCGACGATATTCTGGTATACTCCAAAACACCAGAAGAGCACGCAGAACATCTCAGGATTGTACTAGGAGAGCTAAGGAAACACCAATTGTATGCCAAGTTCAGCAAGTGCGAATTTTGGCTAAGACAAGTAGGTTTTCTAGGCCACGTGCTGACTCAAGACGGTATAGCAGTGGACCCAGAGAAGGTCAAGGCCGTACTTGACTAGAAGTCACCAGCCAGCGTAACGGACATACGAAGTTTCTTGGGAATGGCAGGATATTACCGCAGATTTATTGAAGGATTTTCCACCATATCCAAGCCTATGACACAGTTACTCAAGAAAGATAAGAAGTTTGAATGGACAGAAGCCTGCGAGAAAAGTTTCCAAGAGCTAAAACCGAAATTAACAACAGCACCACTGTTAATTGTACCCGATATACACAAGAATTTTGAAGTATTTTGTGACGCATCCAGAAAGGGTCTCGGATGCGTGTTGATGCAAGAAGGCAAGGTCGTCGCCTACGCTTCAAGGCAACTTCGCAAACACGAGGAAAATTATCCCACTCATGATTTAGAAATGGCAGCAGTTATTCATGCACTCAAGGAATGGAGGCATTTTCTACTTGGGAATCGATGTGAGATATATACGGATCACAAAAGTCTCAAATACATTTTTACGCAGCCAGAACTAAATTTACGGCAACGCCGCTGGTTAGAATTGGTAAAGGATTACGATGTTGGTATCCATTACCATCCAGGGAAAGCAAACGTAGTGGCCGATGCCCTGAGTCGGAACCCCAGCTCCGACGGGAACTATCTGCACAGCTTGAGGCCCGAATTCCATCAAGAATTTGTCAAGCTCAACTTGATAATGGTAGCAGAAGGCACCATATCAAACTTGGAAATACAACCACACCTTGTGGAGAAAATTAAAGAGGCTCAGTCCGGTCACCCCAGCATTGAAGGAATTAAAAGGAAGTTGAGTATGGGCAAGGCCTCGGAATTCGTCATAGACAATGAAGGAATATTATGGTACGGAGAAAGGCTATGCGTGCCAAACATAGAAGACCTTAAACAGCAAGTTTTAACTGAAGCACACACCACTCCATATTCGATCTGCCCTAGAGGAACCAAAATGTATAAGGATATTCAGGAAAGATTTTTGTGGCACGGTATGAAGAGGGACATAGCCGCTTTCATTGCATGTTGCGACTCATGTCAACGCATAAAAGCTGAACATCAGAGACCAGCCGGACTACTGCAACCTAACAAAATACCTGAGTGGAAATGGGATGAAATAGGGATGGATTTTATTGTCGGATTACCTCGGTCACGACACGGGAATGATGCCATATGGGTCATCACTGACAGGTTGACCAAAGTAGCACACTTTATTCCAGTGAAGACAACCTACACCACTCAGAGGCTTGCCAGGATTTATCTTTCCCGCATAGTCTGTCTGCACGGTGTCCCGAAGACTATAATTTCCGACAGAGGCACTCAGTTCGTCTCAAGATTTTGGGAGCAATTACAACAGGCTCTGGGAACCCAACTAGCCTTCAGTACCGCATACCATCCACAGACTGATGGACAAACAGAACGCGTAAACCAGGTTTTAGAAGACATGCTGAGAGCATGTGTCCTCACCTATGGAACCAGTTGGGAGGACAGCCTGCCATATGCCGAGTTCGCATACAACAACAGTTACCAGGCTAGCCTGCAAATGGCTCCTTTCGAAGCCCTATACGGAAGGAGATGTCGTACCCCGCTAAATTGGTCAGAGACCGGAGACAGCCGCATCTTCGGACCAGATATGCTCAGAGAAGCCGAGGAAAAGGTCAAGCTAATCAGGGACCGACTTAAGACCGCTCAAAGTCGACAGAAAAGTTATTATGATCAGAAACATCGTAGGGTCAGCTTCGAACCCAGTGAATTCGTATACTTGAGAGTATCCCCGATGAGAGGATTGCAACGGTTTAAGATTAAAGGAAAATTAGCACCAAGATTCATTGGACCATTTTGCATAGTGGCACGAAGAGGCACTTTAGCCTACTAGCTAGACTTACCCGAAGACTTATCCGACATTCACGACGTGTTCCACGTCTCTCAATTAAGGAAGTGCGTAAGCAACCCAGAGAAACAAGTATCTCATGAGAACATTGACATACAGCCAGACCTCACTTATCGAGAACGTCCCATAAGAATATTAGAGGAGTCTGAAAGGAGGACCCGACAGAAAACCATCAAGTTTTTCAAAGTCCAGTGGAGCAATCACACCGACAGTGAAGCAACTTGGGAAAGCGAGGATTTTCTTCGGACAGAGCATCCACACTTATTTAAGGATCAGCTGAAATCTCGGGGACGAGATTTTTCCTAAGGGGGTAGGTGTTGTGACACTCCAAAATTTTTACTTGGGTTTTCAGCAAAAACTTTGTGGTTTTTGAAAAGAGGCCATTTAAAATTTTTCAGAAAACCTTCCTCTTAAAAAAAAACTTTCTTTCCTTTGGCAAGGTCTTTATTCTTGCTTCAAACATTGGTGTTTGACCTTTTGAAACTTCTTCTCTGTTGGTTCTCTCTCAAAAAAAATTTTGGGAGTTTAATCTTTTTCTTTAAAAAAAAAAGAAACTCCATGAAATTTGGGATTTTCATATCTTGGAACCACCATGACTTGGCATTTTTGCCCATGTGGTAAAACCCCTCCAAAACCTCCCCTACACCTTGTGATCAACCTAAGTTCTCTGTCCCAACTAATCAAAACAAGTTTTGGATTTTTCTCTAATTATTTTTTCCCCTCAATTCAATTCTGAAAATTATTTGGAGCCTGAGGGATTTTCAAAGCAAGTGCCCTATTGCAATTGAGTTTTGACCTCAAACCAATTCTCCTGGATTGTCCTTTGAACCCACAACCCAGAACCATCTTAATCCACTCCTCCCCTTTTCAAATTCTTCAAAATACAGTCTCTGCAAGTTTGGACCAGATTTGCCAAATTTGATGAAATTCATATCCACACTCCTCCAAAAATTCCACCAAAAATCATGCAGCCTACTTGAGCAAGGAGAAGCCACTCCACCAAAAATCATCTCAAGGAAAAATCACCAGAGGCCTTTTTCATTCGGTCGAACACCTTGTGGGCACTGTTACTATTCAAAGTTCAGTAAATTCAGTTTCAGTGTCATCTTCAGTTCGTCAGTTTCAGTCACGCGGCCACAGTGCCCTTGGCACGTTCCTCGCCGCCTCTTCCTCTTGTCCGAAGCTGCACACGCGTGCGTGGAGCCTTCCTGGCGTCGGTAGCGCGCTGGCTCGCCCTCGCCGGCGTCTTCTGCGGCGTCGGGACCCCCGTGGCGGCCGACAGGAGGCACCCCACGGCAGAACGCCGTTCCGCGCCGCCCATCGCTCCCTGGCTCTCCGCGTGGCCTCATACATGCCAGCGCACACCCGTAGCACAGCCACCGTGGCCGGCAAGCACGGAACGCGCTCTCCGCCGCCGACGGGCCCGCACCCTCACCGTTCCGTCGAGCTCGCCCTTAACACCCAAACCCCGGCCAGTTTAACACCAAAACGGACCCGTTGAACCTCCGTGATGACGCTCGACCCCCTAACCACCCCGACCGAGCACTGCGCCACCGTAATCGCTCGCCGGTGATCCTCGTTCACGGCAACCGCCTCGGACCGCCTATATAAAGGGGCCCCGAGCTCACTCTCGTGCACGCAGCACCCCCACTACTCACCAACACCCCGCCAGGCCACTAGGGGGACCTCGAGGAGGTCTCCTCCCCCAGCTCCGGCCGCCTCGCCCCGCCTCGGCCTCCAGCCCGATTCGTTCTGGTGAGGCCATCTCCGGCGCTCAAACCCCGTTCGTTACCTTCTCTAGCTGCCAGGAGCATAACCCCCTCTTCAATTTAACCTTTGCAGCCCTCTCCGACGAGCCCCTCGACCACCCGAGCCGCCATCCGCCGGAGCAAAGCTCGTCGTCGACGTGGTGCTCGCCGACCGACTCCACCACCATCAACTGACGCGGAAGGGTACCCTGAGCACAGAGGTACTCCCCGATCTCTCTGCCTCGCCGTGGATCGCCGCCGGCGACCACCGCGGCTCTCGGGCGCCGGCGAACTCTGCCGCCCCGTTTGAACATTTGAACCTGACAGGTGGGACCCCACCGTCAGCCTCTCTGCTCTCTCTTCGAATCGTTTTCTGGAAACACCTTCGGGCAGAATACGTTTTCTCTTCGGGCTGGCGTAGTCGCTACCGAAGCGTTTTCTGTTTTTATAAACTAGCCCCTGGAGATCTTCTGTTTCATTACAGATAAGTCCCTGGACAAAAACCCTTACAACTTTTAATCAGAAAAGTATTTTTGATTGATTCTTTTTCTGTTCTCTTTAAAATTTTGTCTAGTTTTTTTATCAGATTTATTTGAAAAATATTTGGTTTACCTTCTGTGCTCTCCTTGGTATTTACGTTAGCGCATATATTTTCTTTAAACCGTAGATACCGAAGGAGGTGACGGAGCCGCGAACTTCACCGAGCTAGGATCCGACTACTCTGAACCAGGCAAGCATGTTTGAACTTTTGATATGATGAGTGTCTTGGCATGTTTTGCATTTAGTTAGTTTCATGGCATGCCGGTGAGCATACCGATGAACGTTATTTTATGTGATAATGAGGTAAGTGAGTTCGATGATCCATACGTGGATGAATGTGAATATGAATGGCCATGTGTTGGCATGAGGATGGGTACGGTGGCAGTGTTGTAGCATGCCAGTCGTACACCAGACCATGTGACTTTAGTGTCAAACCATATCGGTCCAGTACCTATCATTTCCTTCCTTGTACTACCACATGTTTTCCGCAAGGAATATGGTTTAGTAAGTTGCAAACCACTTTCATGGTACACACCAAAGAGGAGAGGCCGTGATGATGGTTCCATGGCCCTGGATTAAAGCCAGTCATCCGGTCAGGGGGCATGGGTGTTTCCGGTTGGGACCGAGAGGGGAGCACCCCTTAGAGCGCGCGTATATAAATTTGATCCCATGCTATTCGAGATTGTGATCTCCCCGTCTCAAAAGTTTTTCTTGGACGATGACTAGGGTGATTCCTAGCATCGAGAGGTAGGATGGGTGTGTACCGGTTAGCTGTGTTTTCTTCCGAAATACCGTAAACGGAACTAGTCCTTCGTGACTACGGAAATCCGTTGACTGTGGGAAAAATTTTGTACAAACTCTGCAGAGTCATATATTCCTCCAAATCATCTCTTCCATGTCAAGTTTCGTTCCATCTTATCCTAATAAATTGTCATCTTTGATGACAGAGACTCCGGTGAATCACATGAGTGCTAAGGCCGATTGAATGATTATCCCTGTGGATGGACTAACCCGTTTATTCTCATGGATTGAATGTTTATTATGAGTATTGTTTACTGGCATTTCTTTTAAAGCCCTTTCTGCGATGTCGCTCAGACGTCCGACTGTGGCATTTCTTTTAAAGCCCTTTCTGCGATGTCGCTCAGACGTCCGACTGTGGCATTTCTTTTAAAGTCCTTTCTGCGATGTCGCTCAGACGTCCGACTGTGACATTTCTTTTAAAGCCCTTTCTGCGATGTCACTCAGACGTGGCATTTCTTTTAAAGCCCTTTCTGCGATGTCGCTCAGACGTCCGACTGTGGCATTTCTTTTAAAGTCCTTTCTGCGATGTCGCTTAGACGTCCGACTGTGACATTTCTTTTAAAGCCCTTTCTGCGATGTCGCTCAGACGTCCGACCGTGGCATTTCTTTTAAAAGCCCTTTATGTGGTGTCGCTAAGATGCCCGACTGTGGCATCATTTTTCCTTATTCTTATTTTTTCACCTTTCGAGGTGTCGCTTCAGACACCTGATCGGTCCTTATTTATGTTCTGTGGAATTTCAGGCGGACTACCGCCGTTTTCCCTTTTTACTTGCCCGTTATGCCAATTTTATTTATTGTGCATTAAGGAATTAATCATGTTGCATCCATGCATGCATTTGTTATATCTTACGTCCGAACTGTCTTGCGAGTACTTTCAAAGTACTCACTGGCTTGTTGATTTGGCCAGATGCTGACGAAGGCGATCTCATGGATGAAGAGTTCGATAGCGAGTCCGACACTTAGAGGAGTCCCAGTCAGTCTCGTGCGACCCTGGATTTGGCCACTGTTTTATACCCGCTTCCGCTACCAAATAAATTTATCGAGCCTCACCCCGACGTTCGATTAAATGACACTCTTAGAGTCTTGTATTTCCCTTCCCGCTGTGTTTTTCCACCACCAGCCTATCCTTGAGTCAGTAGTATGTCTCCACACCGCTGTGTTCTGTCCGCCATTATGTATGATTATTGGCGTGCTTGTAATAATTTGGTTGAGCAGTCGCAGTTCAACCCTGTAATATATTTTATGCTACTGGCTTATGGTATCAAGAAATTGTCTACCAGTGAGGATTTCTCTCATACTGGACTCAAAAGACTGGTTTATCAATAAATATTTTTATTGGAAAACCGGTCGTGACAATTTATGCACGACTTGATAAGTAAACAAATAAATAAAAACCGATCGGGTGTCTAGAGCGACGCCTTGAAAGGTAAACCAATAAAACTCATGCCGCAGTCGGGCGTCTAAGCGACACCACATAAAGGGCTTTAAAAGAAATGCCACAGTCGGACGTCTGAGCGACATCACATAAAGGGCTTTAAAAGAAATGCCACAGTCGGACGTCTGAGCGACATCACATAAAGGGCTTTGAAAGAAATGCCACAGTCGGACGTCTAGGCGACATCACATAAAGGGCTTTAATAAAAGTAAATACGATTATGCCACCGTCGGACGTCTGAGCGACATCCCAGAGAGGGCTTACAATAAATGTAAATACAAGTATGCCACCGTCGGACGTCTGAGCGACATCACAGACAGGGCTTGTACAAAAGTAAATAACAAGATTAGTCCATCCACAAGAATAATCTTTTAACCGGATTTATCCCACATGAATCCCACCGGAGTTTTGTCATGGAAGCTGATACCTGACAAGATAAGATGAATATAGTACTTGAACAAAGTACAAGATAATTGAAAGATTTGAGACTCTGCGGAGTTCGGATGAACTGACCACAGCGAACGGATTTCCGTAGTCACGAAGGACTAGTTCCGTTTACGGTATTTCAGTAGAAACACATTTAACTAGTACACACCCATTTCACTTCACGATGCCAGGAATCACCCTGGACAACGTCCAAGAAAAACTTTGAGACGGGGAGGCCACAACCTCGAATAGCATGGGATCAAATTTCTATACGCGCGGTCTAAGGGGTGCCCCCCTCTCGGTCCCAACCGGAAACACCCATGCCCCCTGACCGGATGACGGGCTTTAATCTAGGGCCATGGAACCCTCATCCTGGCCTCTCTATTTGGTGTGTACCAGGAAAATGATTTGCAACTTACTAAGCCATATTCCTTTCGGAAAACATGTGACAGTACGGGAAGGAATGAATGGAAATGTGATTTGTTTCACGATGACACGGAAGTCAAATAATCTGGCATAAGACTGGCATGTCACAACACTGCCATCTTACCCATCCTCATGCCATCACATGGCCATGCAAATATGTATCCAACAACATAATACTTTCCGAGACTTACTTTCCACTAATGTGCACGAAATATAACATTCAAAGGAGTGTTCATAAACATGCCATGACTATACTAAAATGCAAACATGCAACAACCACTCATCATATCAAGAGTTCAAACATGCTTGCCTGGTTCGGAGTAGTCGGAGTTTAACTGTGTGAAGTTTGCAGCTCCGTCACCTCCTCCGGTATCTACGGTATAAGAGAAATACATACGTAACGTAAATATCGTGAGTGTACAGAAAAGTGTTCCAAATATTTTTCAAATAAATATGACAAAAAACTAGATAGAAAAATAAAGGTGATAGAAAAGGAATAAGTCAAAAACCATTTTCTGTTAAAAAGTTATAGGAGTTTTGGTCCAAGGACCCATCTGTAATGAAACAGAAAGTTTCCAGGGGGCTCCGCGGAAAAGTCCAGAATAACGTTTCGTTTAAAAGAAACGGCTGTGAGGCTGACAGGTGGGCTCCACCGGTCAGGTTTGAAATTTCAAACGGAGAAAACAGAGCGCGACGGCGCCCGAGCGGTGCGGTGGTCGCCGGCGGCGATCCACGGTGAGGCAGGGGGATCAGGGGGTACCTTCGTGATCAGTGCATCGTTCCGCGTCTGTGGGTGGTGGTGGTGGTCACCGGCGAGCACTGTGTCGACGGTGGCCCTTCTCCGGCGGACGGCGGTTCGGGCAGTCGTGGATCTCGCCGGAGGGAGCTGCGCGGATCAAATAGGAGTGGGGGTTAGTCTCCTAGTTGCTCGAGAGGGTTGCTGACGAGGTTAGGGCGCCAGAGACGGCCTCACCAGAGTGAATCGAGGTGGAGGCCGAGGTGGAACGGGGCGGCCGGAGTCGGGGAAGAAGGGCACCTCGAGGCTCTTCTAGTGGCTAGGCAGGGTCTAGTGTAGTGGTGGAGTTGTGCGGGGGCGAGAGCGAGCTCGGGGGTTCTATTTATAGCCGGCCCGAGGCGGTTGCCGTGAACGGATAAGTCCGGCAGGTGATTACGGCGGCGCTGTGGCGGGACGGTCGGCTTAGGAGCTTGAGCATCGCCTAGGTGGAGCAGTGGTGCCATTTCAGGGTCCAGCTCAGCACGGGAGGGAGGGTTACGACCTGCCCTCGACGGAACGGCAGCACGGCCCGTCGGCGGCAGAGAACGTGCTCTGCGCGTGCCAAGCCATGGTGACGGTGCTGCATGCACGCGCTGGCAAGGAGATGGCCACGCGGAGCCACCAGGAGGTTTGGGCGGCGCCGAACGTCGTTAAGCCGCAGTTTTGCTCCCTGTCGGCCGTTACGGTGGTTCTGCGGCCGCAAAGCACGCTGGCACAGGCGGGCCAGGGCGCCACCGATGCCAGGAAGGCGCCAAGCACGTGTGTGGAGCTCCGGACAAGAGGGAGGGGTTGCGAGCATCGAGCCAAATGCACAGTGGGCATGTGACTGAAGTTCTGTCGGGGAAACGACACTGAAACTCTGAATTTTCTGAATATGAACGAAAACAGTGCATGCCAAGTGCTCGACAGAATGATTCTGGCATGTAGGGATTTTTCCTTGAGCTTATTTTTGGTGGAGTGGTTTCTCATTGCCACTAGAGGTTGCCTGAATTTCGGTGGAATTTTTGGAGAAGTGTAGATATGAATTTCACCAAATTTGGCAAATCTGGTCCAAACTTGCAGAGAGTGAAATTTTAAATTTTTGAAAAGAAGAGTGGATCAAGATGGTTCTGGTTTGTGGGTACAAAGGACTATCCAGGGGTGTTGAGTTGAGGTCAAAAATCAAAAGCATTAGGGTACTTGCTTTGCAAATCACCTAGGCTCAAAAGAAATGACAGAATTATTTTGGGAAGAGAAATAATTGGAATAAAATCCAAAAAATGGATTTTATTAGTTTGGACAAAATGTTTGGGTTGTACCAAAGTGGGAGGACGGGTTTTGGGGGAATTTTACCATAGGAGGCATGGTAAACAAGAATGGATCCAAAATCAAAAGAAAGCCCAAAAACAAAAGGTTTTCTTTTTAAGAGAAACTAAAACCAAGAAAAGATTTTTGAGAGGGCAAACCTAGAAGAGGGTTTTTAAGAAGGGTTTAAATGACCTTCTTCAAACCAAGCAAGGCTCTAACTGAAAACAAAAACCACAAAATTTTTGGAGTGTCACAGTTATCTTGTTCCAAGGCATTATGTATGTGAATTATGAAATGCCATGCTGTTTAGGCAAGCGTCATATATGTGAATTATTTCATGCCACCCTTTTTTTGTATATCTCATTGCTTTTGTTGACAATGTTTGTATATTCAACTGCTCTTCCTGTGCATCAGCCATTTGAATTGGTGATGGAGAAATCTAGAGTGAAAACAAGGTCTTCAGAGCAGACAATGCTACCTGCTGAAGCAGATATCTTGCTGGTTACAAATAGCTCTTTAGAGGAGGATTCAGAGGCAGATGACCAGTCCTATTATCCCCCTAAGGTGTATGCTCAAACTTGGCAGGGTTATATTACTCATATCATGCATATGTTGTATTGCAATGCTTAGTTTTTACATCATATATGTCAGGACCCCGACTCAATGCCACATCGATCTAGCATGTAACACCTCATATCACTTTGCGGCCTCACGCACGGTATCCCCACAGGTGTCGCCTTACCTTTGCCCGGGACCGTTTGCGCCTTTTGGCACACGTATATGATGGTGTCGCTAGCATCCATATGATAAAGAGCCCGGGCTGACATGGCTAGTCGTAAACCCAAAGTGGCACTAACTTACAGGGACAGGCATCCATGACCCAGCATCGAACGTGTCGGTCATCAGCAAGTGAATCCAGGCTGTAGCACTGGGCTAACAGGACTCCGGTGAACCGGGCTGTAGCGGGCTAGCAGGACTCTGGTATTCATTGCGTGACATTTCCCCGAAGGGACAGACACAGGAATGAAGAAGGACACATGCCGGCCAGCCTAAGTGTTCCGGAGCAGTAGCAAGCTACCAGGGCTCAGTGGAAGCACTAGGAGACATTTCCCGGTAAGAGAGACTACTAAGGATAAACAACTAGATAGTCAGATCCCACACATAGCAATACACATTACACGTACGCATAACATGCAAGTATGTGTTGTACAACATGGCATCACAGCATAACTCAACAACTCAAATAGATAAAGGCTCAGAAGAGCCATCATAGCATTTATTGCAAACAGGGGTCACAAGACCCATCATACAGAGCATACAAGCAACAAGCGGAAGCATTACATGTCTGGGTACAGACATCTACAAATGAAAAAGGCTGAAGAGCCTGACTATCTACAACGTCCGATCAAGATCGTAGCTGAGGTACAAGCTACTCGTCGAAGTCCACGAGAACACTAATAAGACCAAAGTCTCCGCTGCAAAAACATAAATAAAGCAACATGAGTACAAAGGTACTCAGCAAGACTTACATCAGATCCTATCATACATGCATTTGTATCAAGAGAGTAATGTGGGGTTTAGTTGCAGCAAGCCAGCTTTGCCTCTGTGGCTATCCTGTTCTACGACTACCAGAAACTCTTGAGGTGAGACAATGTACACGAGTCCACTAATCACCACACAATACACTTACTATGGATTCATCCCCGTCTCCCTACGAGAAGGCCATCCATAGCACTCACACTTGTCTTGAGCATTTTAGAGTATCCACTTCAAGTTGTCTATGTACCATGTAAGCATCCAAGAAGTCCATAACCGCGGACCCAGCTATTCGAATAGATCATGTTAACCCTGCAGGGGTGTACTTCTTCACACACGCTCTCGCCACTTACCGCCATGTACACGTCATGTATCTCGGCAACCTTCAAGCGGAAGCCTGGCGAGGGTGTCGGCCACGACCTGACTAAACACACAAGACTCTAGCCCAGGTTTATCGCCTATTCGGGTTCCATCCGCAAGGAGATCCGGCCGGGGTGTCGCTCACGGCCCCAAACGATGTGTGCAGGGTTCCCGAGCCCACCATCCGGGTGCCACTCGGTACACCAGGCCACGTGTGCCTAGTCTGTCCCAAGCCCACCCTGCCGGGTGCCACTTGGTAGAAAAATAGCACTACCTACAAACACCAGAAACTAGTTGCGACTCCTGGACAGAGACCAAGTTGGTTAATAAGTCGAGAGGGGTCGAGTTACCGGAACCCAATGTGTGGTAGTATCGAGTCATTGGACAACATACATAGAACTCAGTGCTTAAGGACGGTTCCAGTGAGACAACCCACCATGTACTCCTACATGGCCTCTCACCGCTACCTTTACCAAATCGTGTTCACCACTTCACTCGCAGCATCAGAACATATCGTAACACTCCAATTCATTCCCAATGAACCAGACCTGACACAACTCTAAGCAATAGCAGGCATAGCATGGTAGGAACACAACAGTGGCTTCAATCAACTCCTACACATGCTAGTGGGTTTCAACTATTTACTGTGGCAATGACAGGTCATGCAGAGGAATGGGTTCAACTACGGCAGCACAAAGTAGCAGATGAATCGTTGTTGTCCTAATGCAATAACTGAGAGCAGGAGCGAGAGAGTAGGATTGTATCGGAATGAACAAGGGGGTTTGCTTGCCTGGTAAATCAACACAGGAGGCACTGCTTCACAGACAGGTACTCTGGAATGGTCTCCGGAGCAAGACCTATCGAGAAGGAACGGTGCCAACAATCAATACACAAACATATGCAACAATATGATGCATGAACATGGCATGAAGATGTGATGCTGTTTGAGTTAATGCAACTAGTACTCATTTGGTTTGAAGTCCATTCGAACCATAGGCTCAAATGTATCTCCAAAGTAAGCTCTTATATATGCCATAATGTGTTTTCTCATAATCAGCATGTATAAGTTGGTTTGTCATGCATGAAACTAGTACAGATGGAAAGATTGCATTTATCTGATAATTTTTCATATATAAATTATTTTAATCTGAGCTACGGTTGAATTGATATGAATTTTTGAAGTTTAAAACAATTTCTGGAATTTCCTGAATTATTTTAATTCCGGAAAATATATATTGCGTCAGCATTGAGTGAGCATGACGTCAGCAGTCAACTGCGGCTGACTGGGGTCAAACCTGACGTGTGGGGTCCACACGTCAGTGTCAAGGGGTTAAACAGGGTTAGTTTAATCCTAATTAAAAAGGTTAGCGGCGCTGGGGCCCACTGTTAGTGTCAGGGGGGGTTAGTGAAGCGGTGATTAGCACTGAGCTAATCACCTGACGGGCCGGGCCCACATGGCGGGGCTCAGGCGACGGGGCTTGCCGCCGGCGACCTCTGGACGCGGCGGAGTCCGCGCCACAGGCCACGGGAACGGCGTCTGAGAGCATCGGGGCGTAGCCCGGGCTCTCGCGCATCTGGAGGGGCAGGTGAGAGGAGCTAGGGAGGCCGGAGCTCGCCGGAGCAAAGCTCGCGGCGGCGGCCGGAGCTCGGCTTCGATCGGGAACGGGCTGCGGGGCACGGGGAGGCCACCTGAGGGGCTCGGCGGCACCCTCGTGGCACCGGGAGCATGATGGGGTGCTTGGTTTGGGCGGAGGCGGGCCGAGACGACGACGGCGACATGGACGGCGGCGAAAAGCTTCGGCCGTGGTGGGGAGGAGGGCTACGACGAGCGGGCAGCTAAATGGAGAGAGGGGAACGGTGGCGGAGCTCACCGCGGTTGCAGCGGGCGTCGAAGCGGGCTCGGGGAAGGCTTGGGGCAGCCGGAGCGACGACGGCGATCTCGTCGGCCGAAGCTTGAAGACGACGGCAATTGCGATGAAGTGGAGCTCGCCCGGGTTGCTTTGCTCGGTGAGAAGGGAGAGGAGGTCGCCGCGGAGCTGGGAAACGTGTCGGAGAGGCGAGGGGGAGGCTGTGGCGGTGGTTATGGCGAACGGGGGCGACCGGCGCGTTCGGACACGAGAGAGAGAGAGCGAGGGAGAGGAGACGAAGAATCGGGGGAGAGTGAGAGGGTACGGGGGGGCGTGGCGACGTCCGGGTGTTCCAGGGCGACGAGGAGGGCGCTAGGCAAGCAGGGAGGCTGGTGGCGTGGCGCGGTGGCGCGTGCGCGCGCCGGGCACGCTCCCCTCCCTCTGTCGAGGACGAAGACGACAGAGGAGGAGGCGGGCTGGGCCGCCTGCTGGCTAGGCCGGCCTGCTGCTGTTGGGCTGCACAGGTAGGAGGCCCAGGTAAGTCTCCCTCTTTTATTATTTTTTTTGTTTTCTAATTTTCTGACATTTGTTCTGATTTAGTAATAATACTAAATCAATTTATTTACTTATGCCATTTTTTATGGAAGCTAGTTATATTAATCCAGAGCTCCTTTATAAATGGCATAATTTTTGGACAATATTTTATATATATAACAATATATATCAAAAGCAAATATTTATGTCTTAATTCCAAATGCCCAAAATAAATACCTATGAGCTCTTAAAAATATTGGTTTGATTTTTATCTCTGTCCAATATTTCCAGAGAGCAACATGAGCATTTTCTTGGACCCTTTTGGAGAAATTTTTATTTGGCTCATTTTCAAAAATGATTCTAAGGGTTCCACCAATCCTCATTTCAAATTTAAATGAAATTTAAACATGATGCACAAATGACTAGCTAGTCTAGGTCATACCAGACTAGGGATGTGACAATATACACAATATTGAATCCCATCTCCTTAGTTGACACATCATATATGCGATTGCCCTCTGCTCACTTCCTTAGTATATAAATCATATATTTGAATTATGTCATGCCATGATGTTTACATAAATAGCATGTATCTGAATTATGGCATGCCAACCCATTTTCTAAAGACATAATATAGTTATATCATCTCGTCCTATTTACATAGTTATATCATATTTTAAATTATGTCATTCTATCCATGAATTATATCATGCCATCATGTTTCCATCGACGGCATGTTTGTGATTTATGGCATGCCAACCACTTTAATATAGTTATATCATGTCATCCTGTTTACATATTCATCATATTTTGAAGTATGTCATTCTATCATGTTTAGTTAGCCATCATACATGTGAAATTGTGTCATGCTATCCTGTTTAATTAGCCATCATATATGTGAAATTATGTCTTGCTATTCTGTTTGGTTATACAACATAAATTTGAATTATTTCATGCCCTGTTTTCTTGCCTACTTTCCATTGCACCTTTCTATCTTACAATGTCTGTACATTCAACTACTTTTCTTATTTATCAGCCATTTCAATTGGAGGGAGTGATAACAGTATCTGTGGGAGTAAAAACACGGTCTTCAGAAAAGATCGTGCTACCTGTCGATGCAGATAGAACCACGGTTGTACTTGCCCAAGAACCAGCCCCACCACACATAACCCAAACTCATGTAGATTGTACCCCTACCCAGTTGGACAGAGAACCAGCTACACCCCTTCTAACCCCAACCCCAGCAGATAGTAACCCAGTTCGTGTTGACACTGCACCGTCTCCACCACAGAGCACCCAAACGCGAGTAGTTAGTAAGGCAACTACAGTGCCCAAAGCACGAGGCCCACCACTCCGAACCCCAAGTCAACGCTTAAAGCAGAAGAAGAAGAATTATTCTCACATCAGGTTCATAGCTATGTTTCATACTACTTTGCTCTTGCATCACTGTATTTACTCATACCAACTAATTTCAAATTTGAAGGGTGCAATTGAAACTCCAATGGCGCAACAGGTATGTTTTAAACTTGTTTCCTTAACGTGTTTGGCTGTTTGCTGATGTAACTTGCTCTATGTGGATTTTAGTTTCAATTGAATAAACAGTTATGTTCTCATGCCATGCACATTACAAGTGTTGTTATTGTTGTGTAGTTTCCCACACTTATATTCTGTCTATGCTGCTTGTCTTAAATAGATATGATTCGAACTGTATCTATCTTGATTTGGCAACATAAACTAGAATGATATAGACCATACAGTGACCATACTACATAGATATATGTTTGTTTCATGGTGTTATCCTGTCCACCTTACTACTAAAATAGTTTACCAAAATGAGTTTCATATACTACATTGTAAACCTGTAGTGTGTTTGTTTGTTTCTCTTTTAGAACATGGATACAATATTGGAGAAGAGTACCCCGTTATGCAATGGTAAAGGAAGTAATGCAGATAAGGTTCAAGATAGTGAGACATCCCTGTTGGTATCCAGGAAAGCTGATAAAAACTATATTGAAGACACTGAGACAACCCCAAAGTCCGGTCTTGATGTAGTGTTCGAGTTACTGGCTACTACTGCTGGCACCAGCTCTTCAAACTCGTTGTCTAAATCAGTTCGGCTTCTTCATTCTCAACTTCAAGTTGAAAGACATCGTCAGATGTTATGCGACAGGAAGCCGAAGGACTGAGGAAGTCCCTATATAATTTCGATGCATACTTTCTGGTGCAAGGGCAAGTGCTGGAGGACTTAAGCGCCAAACAAGAGAAAGTTAATAAGCTTGCTAAGCATCTTGCCAGCATTATGGGTACCCATCATATTGTTTCTTGAGATCTTCTGAAGTGGTTTCAGTTCTGGACTTATTTTGCTATGGCATTTATATGCTGCTGTGTTCCCTATATTTGCACTGGTGGCGAACTTTGATGCCTAGTGGATGTAATATGTGTAATAGCCGTGATAGCCTAGCGTAACTTGCTTGCTTATTTATTTCCTTATTGTCTTGTTTATTTCTTTGCTAGTAGTCAGTGCAGTTCATTTTCCGCGGTTTGCTAGTGGCCGCAATAACCTATTTTTTAAAACTAGGCCACAATAATCATGGGCTAAATATTTACTGTAGTTACCATTTCCCTCCTACGAACCATAGAAACAATGGGCCGTCTACGTGTCATAGAAACAATGGTCCTTATACGGCTCGTAGACACAATGCGCCTTCTACGAGTCGTATCATCAATGGGCCTTGTACGGGCCGTATGATTGGTTGGCTAAACATGGGCCAATAACAGACCGCATTATGGTCATAAACGGGCTAGAGTTGGAATCGTCTGTTCATGGGCCGACCATAACGGGTCGTCGTTAATCGGCCGTATTTGATGATGCTATGAAAATGGCCCAATGTATTAACGGGACACAAACGGGCCGACTATAACCTCGGGCTGAATTTAGCCCACAAGCAGAAAATGATACTAACAGGCTGTAAGTAAGTGAATGTTGGAAATAAGCCCAAGAATAAATGGGCTCTGAGAAGGCCGAAAGATAACATGGGCTGGAAACGGCCCAACGGAATAACGGACCGTTAATGGGTAGAAAGTGATACACTGTTCATTACGGGCCAATTTCACCATGGGCCGTTAATGGTTAGAAAGTGATACACTGTTCATTGCGGGCCAGCTTCACCACGGGCCGTTAATGGGCCAAGAGTTACAAAGGGCCTCATATGGGCCAAAAGACGTCATGGGCCATACATGGGCGAGAAGTGAAAACGGACTGGAATCATATTGGATGGACCAGATGACGCTAGTGGGCCCAATTCGGATAGGGCGTAACGGGCCTTGGGTTAGCGGGCTGTAAATAGGCTATATGCGAACAAGCCATTAATAGGCTTTCCATGGGCCGGCCCGCCACCTTTTGACCAAGTCAAACGTGCCGGCGTTTTCACAGGAATGGGCCTCTGTTGGGCCGTTCCGCGTGTCGACGTATCATAGGCGCCGTCTGTCCAATGAGTGGATGACATTTGTCCCAACGATGAGCCGACACGTGTTTCCTATAGCCAATGATGATTTTACACGTGGAAAATCCCCATTAGTCCGGGCTGTTAATGGGTTATCGGATCCAAAACCCGACGCGATAGCTTAACGGTGTTTCGTTATGGTGGATGCCACGTGTCGGTCACCCTTGATGAAAGCACTTCTGTGACGCGCGATTTATCATCATGGAAGTGGACACTTCCGTGATGATAATTTTGGTAATGTCATGGAACACTTCTACGACAGCACAGGTATGACTATCTTGATTCTGTCATAAAATCGTCATGGATGTACATGCATGACAGAAAACGCGACCTACTGTGACAAACACGAATCATCACGGAAGTGTATTTTTTTTGTAGTGGCACCCGCACCCGCCGCCGCCTGCACCGCATGTCGCCGCCGCCTGCGCTGCCGTCTCCCCTCACCGCCGCAGCCGAAGCCCGCCAGAGCCCCGCCGATGCCGGCATCACCGCTGGAACCCCGCCGGAGGTAGTCGCCGCCACCGCAGTTTCGGTTTAGTTAAAAACCGTTCGATTTAAAAAAAACATATATATGTTTTTTAAAATAGATTGGTTCGTTTTTTCGGTTTAGTTGTTTAGCGGACGTTCGTCCGTTCATTCGTTTTAATGAACGTTGTTCACCAATTAGGTTCTGTTAACGAACGTTCGTTCATTAGTCTGTTCGTCTCATTTTATTTTCCAGGGTTTTTCCGCGATTATTTTCGATCGCGATTTCTGCCCTGATCTTCGATCTAGTATAACTTTTTTCTTATTTATCCAAATTAGATGAAACCAGCGCCTAAATCTTTGTCTCGAAGCCCTCTTTATGTTTAACCAGCTTGAACAAGATTTTGGTAATTTAAAAATTGACTTTAGTCCAGATTAGTAAACGAATCTTGTTTTGGTCGTAGTTTGAGTTTCGTTGCTCCGTTTGATTTGATTTTTTTTGCAAACCGGAGTTCTTCAGTTGAACTTTCTGGTTGGCTCTTCTTATTTAAGTTTTACCCGTGCTTCTTTCTTGTGTGCTTATGTATGCTATTATTTGTTTGCGATAGAATTCTCGGAGTGCGAAGCGTGCTACTTCGAGTTGCTAGGTTTTGCAGATCATCAGCAAGGCAAGTAACACTTTGATCATATCCCTTTATTACCAAGTTTTTATGCATTAGTTACAATCCGCAAACATTGCATGGTTAGGATCTGAATAACATGTGGGTTTGGGATGTAGATGATGAGGTAGAACCTATTTCCCGTTTATTATCATGTTGATCCCATCACTCTAAACAAATTTGTTGGGTTAATGATATTGCTTAATTGGGATTGAGTTGGAGGAACCTGCTCAATGTTTAACAACCACCATGATAGTTAAATAAAATTTATTCCTTTGTTGTAGGGAAAAATTGGCTTTATGCAAAAAAATAACCATAGGGCTTTCCACCAGCCATATATGCATGTAGTGATAGCATTTATTTTGTTCATTACTATTTCGTGTTACATTGCCAGCATATTCCATGTGCTGACCCGTTTTGGGCTGCAACATATCATGTTGCAGACTTTTTAGACGATGGGTAAGGTGCCATAGTTCATTGTCGTTCACTCAGCTATGCCATTGGAGTTGATGGACTCACTTTATCTTCCAAGCCTTCCGCCGTTATCTTATTTAGATGGCCTTAAGCCATATTATTGTAATAAGTTCTCTTTTGAGACATTTCGATGTAATAAGTGTGTGATTGAAACTCTGTTATAAATCCTCAAGTACTGTGTGTGTCAGCATTACCGATCCAAGGATGACATTGATGCACAGAGACTAGACTGATTGAGGTCTGGTCACTACAAGATGGTATCAGAGCACACGCTGACTGTAGAACACGACCACCAAGTTAAACCATAGGCCACTCTTCTCTACTAATTTCTGACTCCTCTCCCTTTTCCACACTATAGGAAGGCGTACTCAAGGAACATGTTTACACAATCAGATGAAGACACTCCTTTTGGACGACACTTGAAGGAAGTTACTAGGTACCTGAATATCGGAATACCAAGCTTCTTCGGGACCTACATCGCCACTTTACCAGAAGAGTAGCATTGGAAGATTCGATTTCAAGTTCTAGGAAGGACATTCGTGCCAGTTACTGAGCCAATAGAGTTTTCCTTTGATGCACCAACCTGGAGTCTAGGAAAGAGCATGGCATCCCACATCGCCAAGGGACACATTGGAGAGGTTTATCACAAGGATCTTAAGGACACTATCTACCAGATATGTGGGCGCCGAGATGAGCGATGGGATATGATCAGCACCAGGAGGGACATGTCCATTGCAGCTTTCATCCAAGAGTTAAACCAGCACATTAGTCGCCAGGAGAACCAGATGTGCGCAAGCATGATAGATTTGAAGAAGGCAATGACCAGGATTATGGAGCTAGAGGAGGAACTCAAGTATACACGTGACGGATATGAGGAGGAAATGATGATACTAGTGGAGAAGAATGATGACATGATGAGGAAGCCATGAGTATTCATGGGAGACCTCGCGCCAGGAGGAGATGATGACCATTCCAAGCACTACATCATCATCGACGACACTGATTCTGACCCTGACGATAGCGATGATGACTGCATGGATGAAGTTGGAGCGGATATCATGGAGTCTTCCACCGATCAAAACTTCTAGTCAACCACCATATTATTAGTAGTATTCCCCGATGTATATAGAGTAGTCCGAGCACTTTTGTAACAATAGTTAGACCATTTGTATGCCCTTGTTTGAATTGATTGAAGTGATATGATTGTGTTTGTCTCATGTCCATATGGGTAGTGTTTTCCCTTTAGACCTCATTCTATTCTGTTTTCTCACCTTTTCTAAACCCATCAGATGCCTCCGAGACGTGACAATGGATTTGCTTTCCCACCGGAGCTCACTTAGTTGATCCAGCAGCAGAATACCTTGATGCAGCTACTAGTTCAGAATCAGAATCAAGGAAACAACAACAACAAACCACCAACACCACAAGATTGGAAGGGAGCTGACCACTGCAGGATGCACAGATGCGGAGACAGTGTGTTTTGCCGCACATGAGCTTGATGGACCCGCAACATCATGGTGGGAGAATTTCACAGCCACTTACCCCATTGACACTGTTACATGGGATCAGTTTCAACAGGCTTTCCGCACTGCCCATGTTTCAGCAGGAGCTATGAATATGAAGAAGCACGAGTTTCGCAACTTGCGCCAAGGAGGACACACAGTGGGCCAGTATGTGGATGAGTTTAGTAAGTTAGCACGCTATGCCCCTGATGACGTAGCTACAGATGCTGCTAAGCAGGAGAAGTTTCTGGAAGGACTGAATGATGAGCTGAGCATGCAGTTGATGGTGGAAACATTCAACAACTACCAGGAGTTGGTAGATATAGCTCTTATGAATGAAAGGAAGTAGTAGCAGATAGATAGCCGTAAGAGGAAGTATGGACAAGGGAAGTACAATTCATGAGCTCAGCGAAGACCTCGTTTTACCCCAAACTCGGGAGGACACATTCACCATAACCATGGAGTCCCTAATTCCAATGGAGGAAGTACGCATAACCATAATGGCCCCAAGAATGGGAATGGGAATGGAGGAAGCAACAGCCAGAACTGTTCAAACCCAGCAATGCCCGCCAAGAAGGATCTAAGTCACATTACTTGTTTCAAGTGCGGGAATAATGGACACTACGCCACTGAGTGTTCTGAAGAAAAGAATGAAAATGGCAATGGAAGCTCTGGGAAGAAGCCCAACCCTTTCAACAGGGGACAAGTGAACCACGTTAGCGTGGAGGAGGTTGAAGAGAAGCCATATGCACTTATAGGTAAGTTTTTGGTTAATTCATTTACCACAATTGTTTTTTTATACTGGTGCATCGCATTCATACATATCAAGGGGATTTGTGGATAAGTATAAGTTGCCCACCAAAGTTCTTAGGACACCTATGTTAGTAAGCTCACCAGGAGCGGAGCATATGCCAAGCCAAGGATGTTTTCAGAAGGCATTGACCATAGGTAGGCATGTTTTCCCCTCAGATCTGATAATTCTATAGTGACAAGGGTTGGATGTGATTTTGGGTATGGATTGGCTATCTATGTACGGTGGATACTGTTGGGGAATGTAGCAGAAATTCAAAATTTTCCTACGTGTCACCAAGATCTATCTATGGAGAAACCAGCAACGAGGGGAAGGAGAGTGCATCTACATACCCTTGTAGATCGCTAAGCGGAAGCGTTCAAGAGAACGGGGTTGAAGGAGTCGTACTCGTCGTGATTCAAATCACCGGAGATCCTAGTGCCGAACGGACGGCACCTCCGCGTTCAACACAAGTACAGCCCGGTGACGTCTCCCATGCCTTGATCCAGCAAGGAGAGAGGGAGAGGTTGAGGAAGACTCCGTCCAGCAGCAGCACAACGGCGTGGTGGTGATGGAGGAGCGTGGCAATCCTGCAGGGCTTCGCCAAGCACCGTGGGAGAGGAGAAGGGAGAGAGGTAGGGCTGCGCCAAGAGGGAGAGAAACTCATGTGTTGGCAGCCCTCAAGACCTAAACTATATATAGGGGATAGGGAGGGGGTGCGCCCCCTCTAGGGTTTCCACCCCAAGGGGTGCGGCTGCCCCCAATCCCATCTAGGGTGGCGGCCAAGGGGGGGACAGGGGAAACTTGCCCCCCAAGTTAGGTGGGTGCGCCCCCTCCCCCAACCCTAGGTGCCTTGGGCCCTTGTGGGGGGGCGCACCAGCCCACCTGGGGCTGGTCCCCTCCCACACTTGGCCCATGCAGCCCTCCGGGGCTGGTGGCCCCACTTGGTGGATCCCCGGGACCCTCCCGGTGGTCCCGGTACGTTACCGATAAAACCCAAAACTTTTCCGGTGACCAAAACAGGACTTCCCATATATAAATCTTTACCTCCGGACCATTTTGGAACTCCTCGTGACGTCCGGGATCTCATCCGGGACTCCGAACAACATTCAGTAACCACATACAAACTTCCTTTATAACCCTAGCGTCATCGAACCTTAAGTGTGTAGACCCTACGGGTTCGGGAACCATGCAAACATGACCGAGACGTTCTCCGATCAATAACCAACAGCGGGATCTGGATACCCATGTTGGCTCCCACATGTTCCACGATGATCTCATCGGATGAACGACGATGTCAAGGACTCAATCGATCCCGTATACAATTCCCTTTGTCTAGCGGTATTGTACTTGCCCGAGATCCGATCGTCGGTATGCCGATACCTTGTTCAATCTCGTTACCGGCAAGTCTCTTTACTCGTTCCATAACACATCATCTCGTGATCAACCCCTTGGTCACATTGTGCACATTATGATGATGTCCTACCGAGTGGGCCCAGAGATACCTCTCTGTTTACACGGAGTGACAAATCCCAGTCTTGATTCGTGCCAACCCAACAGACACTTTCGGAGATACCTGTAGTGCACCTTTATAGCCACCCTGTTACGTTGTGACGTTTGGTACACACAAAGCATTCCTACGGTATCCGGGAGTTGCACAATCTCATGGTCTAAGGAAATGATACTTGACATTAGAAAAGCTTTAGCATATGAACTACAATCTTTGTGCTAGGCTTAGGATTGGGTCTTGTCCATCACATCATTCTCCTAATGATGTGATCCCGTTATCAACGACATCCAATGTCCATGGTCAGGAAACCGTAACCATCTATTGATCAACGAGCTAGTCAACTAGAAGCTTACTAGGACATGATGTTGTCTATGTATCCACACATGTATCTGAGTTTCCTTTCAATACAATTATAGCATGGACAATAAACGATTATCATGAACAAGGAAATATAATAATAATACCTAATTTATCATTGCCTCTAGGGCATATTTCCAACAGTCTCCCACTTGCACTAGAGTCAATAATCTAGTTCACATCGCTATGTGATTAACACTAATAGGTCACATCGCCATGTGACCAACATCCAAAGAGTTTACTAGTGTCACTAAACTAGTTCACATCACCCTGTGATTAAGACTGAATGAGTTCTGGGGTTTGATCATGTTTTCCTTGTGAGAGAAGTTTTAGTCAACGGGTCTGCAGTATTCAGATCCGTATGTACTTCGCAATTCTCTATGTCATATTGTAAATGCTGCTTCCACACTCCACTTGAAGCTATTCCAAATGGTTGCTCCACTATACGTATCCGGTTTGCTATTCAGAGTCATTCGGATAGGTGTTAAAGCTTGCATCGACGTAACCCTTTACGTCGAACTCTTTATCACCTCCATAATCAAGAAACATATCCTTATTTACTCCAAGGACAATTTTGACTGTTGTCCAATGATCCATTCCTGGATCATTCTTGTACCCCTTGACTGACTCATGGCAAGGCACACTTCCGGTGCGGTACACAGCATAGCATACAATAGAGCCTTCGTCTGAAGCATAGGGGATGACCTTCGTCCTTTCTCTCTCTTCTGTCGCGGTCCTGCTTTAACTCTTAACTTCATACCTTACATCTCAGGCAAGAACTCCTTCTTTGACTGATCCATCTTGAACACCTTCAAGATCATGTCAAGGTATATGCTCATTTGAAAGTACCATTAAGCGTTTTTGATCTATCCTTATAGATCTTGATGCTCAATGTTCAAGTAGCTTAATCCAGGTTTTCTATTGAAAAACACCTTTCAAATAACCCTATATGCTTTCTAGAAATTCTACATCATTTCTGATCAACAATATGTCAACAACATATACTCATCAGAAATTCTATAGTGCTCCCACTCACTTCTTTGGAAATACAAGTTTCTCATGAACTTTGTATAAACCCAAAATCTTTGATCATCTCATCAAAGCGCACATTCCAACTCCGAGATGCTTACTCCAGTCCTTAGAAGGATCGCTGGAGCCAGCATACCTTTTAGCATCCTTAGGATCGACAAAACCTTTCTGATTGTATCACATACAACCTTTCCTTACGAAAACTGGTAAGGAAACTTGTTTTGACATCCATCTGCAAGATTTCATAAATGCAGCTAATGCTAACATGATTCTGATGGACTTAAGCATCGCTACGAATGAGAAAATCTCATCGTAGTCAACTCCTTGACCTTGTGAAAAACTCTTCGCCACAAGTTGAGCTTCATAGACGGTGACATTACCGTCCACGTCCGTCTTCTTCTTCAAGATCCATTTATCTCAATGGCTTGCTGATCATCGGGCAAGTCCACCAAAGTCCATGCTTTGTTTTGATACATGGATCCTATCTCAGATTTCTTGGCTTCTAACCATTTGTCGGAATTTGGGCCCATCATCGCTTCTCCATAGCTCGTAGGTTCATTGTTGTCTAGCAACATGACCATCAAGACGTGATTACTGTACCACTCTGAAGTAGTACGCATCCTTGTCACCCTACGAGGTACGGTAGTGACTTGATCCAAAACTTCATGATCACTATCATAAGCTTCTACTTCAATTGGTGTAGGCGCCACAGGAACAACTTCATGTGCCCTGCTACACACTTGTTGAAGTGACGGTTCAATACCCTCATCAAGTCTCCACCATCCTCCCACTCAATTCTCGAGACAAACCTTTCCTCGAGAAAGGACCCGATTCAAGAAACAATCCCTATTGCTTTCAGATCTGAATTAGGAGGTATACCCAACAGTTTTGGGTGTCCTATGAAGATTCATTTTATCCATTTTGGGTTCGAGCTTATCACAATGAAACTTTTTCACATAAGCGTCGCAGCCCCAAACTTTTAAGAAACGGCAACTTAGGTTTCTCCAAACCATAGTTCAAACGGTGTCGTCTCAACGGAATTACATGGTGCCCTATTAAAGTGAGTGTGGTTGTTTCTAATGCCTAACCCATGAACGATAGTGGTAATTCGATAAGAGACATCATGGTACGCACCATATCCAATAGGGTGCAACTATGATGTTCGGACACACCATCACACTATGGTGTTCCAGGCGGTATTAATTGTGAAACAATTTCCACAATGTCTTAATTGTGTGCCAAAGCTCGTAACTCAGATACTCATCTCTATGATCATATCATAGACATTTTATCCTCTTGTCACAATGACCTTCAACTTCACTCTGAAATTACTTGAACCATTCAATAATTCAGACTTGTGTTTCATCAAGTAAATATACAATATCTACTTAAATCATCTATGAAGTAAAACATAATGATATTCACTGCATGCCTCAGCACTCATTGGACTGCACACATCAAAGTGTGTTACTTCCAACAAGTTGCTATCTTGTTCCATCTTATTGAAAACCGAGGCTTTTTCCGTCATCTTGCCTATGTGGTATGATTTGCATATCTCAAGTGATTCAAAATCAAGTGAGTCCAAACGATCCATCTGCATGGAGTTTCTTCATGCGTATACACCAATAGACAAGGTTTGCATGTCTCAAACTTTTCAAAAACGAGTGAGTCCAAAGATCCATCAACATGGAGCTTCATCATGCGTTTTACACCAATATGACTTACATGGCAGTGCCACAAGTAAGTGGTACTATCATTACTATCTTATATCCTTTTTGGCATGAAAATCTGTATCACTACGATCGAGATTCAATAAACCATTCCTTTTAGGTGCTAGACCATTGAAGGTATTATTCAAATAAACAGAGTAACCATTATTCTCCTTAAATGAATAATCGTATTGCGACAGACATAATCCAATCATGTCTATGCTCAACGCACACACCAAATAACAATTATTTAGGTTTAACACCAATCTCGATGGTAGAGGGAGCGTGCGATGCTTGATCACATCAACCTTGGAAACACTTCGAACACGTATCATCAGCTCACCTTTAGCTAGTCTCCATTTATTCCGTAGCTTTTATTTCGAGTTATTAACACTTAGCAACCAAACCGGTATCTAATACCCTGGTGCTACTAGGAGTACTAGTAAAGTACACATTAACATAATGTATATCCAATATACTGCTATCGACCTTGCCAGCCTTCTTATCTACCAAGTATCTAGGGTAATTCTGCTCCAGTGGCTGTTCCCCTTATTACATAAGCACTTAGTCTCGGGTTTGGGTTCAACCTTGGGTTTCTTCACTGGAGCAGCAACTGATTTGCCGTTTCATGAAGTGTCCCTTCTTGCCCTTGCCCTTCTTGAAACTAGTGGTTTCACCAACCATCAACAATTGATGCTCCTTCTTGATTTCTACTTTCGCGGTGTCAAACATCGTGAATACCTCAAGGATCATCATATCTATCCCTGATATGTAATAGTTCATCACGAAGCTCTAGCAGCTTGGTGGTAATGACTTTGGAGAAACATCACTATCTCATCTGGAAGATCAACTCCCACTCGATTCAAGTGATTATTGCACTCAGACAATCTAAGCACAAGCTCAACGATTGAGCTTTTCTCCCTTAGTTTGCAGGCTAAGAAAATCATCGGAGGTCTTATACCTCTCAACGTGGGCACGAGCCTGAAATCCCAATTTCAGCCCTCGAAACATCTCATATGTTCCGTGATGTTTCGGAAAACGTCTTTGGTGCCTCAACTCTAAACCGTTTAACTGAACTATCACGTAGTTATCAAAACGTGTATGTCCGATGTTCGCAACATCCACAGACGACGATTGGGGTTCAACACATTTAAGCGGTGCATTAAGGACATAAGCTTTGTAATGTCCGCGTAATCGCTACTGTCAACTTTGAACTATATTTTCTCCAGGAACATATCTAAACAATGGAACTAAAGCGCGAGCTTACGACATAATTTGCAAAGATCTTTTGACTATGTTCAGGATAATTAAGTTCATCTCATGAACTCCCACTCAGATAGACATCCCTCTAATCATCTAAGTGGTTACATGATCCGAGTCAACTAGGTCGTGTCCGATCATCACGTGAGACGGACAAGTCATCATCGGTGAACATCTTCATGTTGATCGTATCTACTATACGACTCATGCTCGACCTTTCGGTCTCTTGTGTTCCGAGGCCATGTCTGTACATGCTAGGCTCGTCAACTTAACCTAAGTGTTTCGCGTGTGTAAATCTGGCTTACACCCGTTGTATGTGAACGTAAGAATCTATCACACCCGATCATCACCTGGTGCTTCGAAACGACGAACTTTCGCAACGGTGCATAGTTAGGGGGAACACTTTCTTGAAATTTTAATGAGGGATCATCTTATTTACTACCGTCGTTCTAAGCAAATAAGATGCATAAACATGATAAACATCACATGCAATCAAAAAGTGACATGATATGGCCAATATCATTTTGCTCCTTTTGATCTCCATCTTCGGGGCTCCATGATCATCGTCGTCACCGGCATGACACCATGATCTCCATCATCGTGTCTCCATGAAGTTGTCTCGCCAACTAATTACTTCTACTACTATGGCTACCGGTTAGCAATAAAGTAAAGTAATTACATGGCGTTGTTCAATGACACACAGGTCATACAATAAATAAAGACAACTCCTATGGCTCCTGCGGGTTGTCATACTCATCGACATGCAAGTCGTGATTCCTATTACAAGAACATGATCAATCTCATACATCACATATCATTCATCACATTCTTCTTGGCCATATCACATCACATAGCATACCCTGCAAAAACAAGTTAGCCGTCCTCTAATTGTTGTTTGCATGTTTTACGTGGCTGCTATGGGTTTCTAGCAAGAACGTTTCTTACCTACGCAAAAACCACAACATGATATGTCAATCGCTATTTACCCTTCATAAGGACCCATTTCATCGAATCCGTTCCGACTAAAGTGGGAGAGACTGGCACCCGCTAGCCACCTTATGCACCAAGTGCATGTCAGTCGGTGGAACCTGTCTCACGTAAGTGTACGTGTAAGGTCGGTCCGGCGCTTCATCCCATAATACCGTCGAAACAAGATTGGACTAGTAATGGTAAGCATATTGAACAAAATCAACACCCACAACTACTTTGTGTTCTACTCGTGCAAAGAATCTACGCAATAAACCTGGCTCTGATACCACTATTGGGGAACGTAGAAGAAATTCAAAATTTTCCTACGTGTCACCAAGATCTATCTATGGAGAAACCAGCAACGAGGGGAAGGAGAGTGCATCTACATACCCTTGTAGATCTCTAAGAGGAAGCGTTCAAGAGAACAGGGTTGAAGGAGTCGTACTCGTCGTGATTCAAATCACCGGAGATCCTAGTGCCGAATGGACGACACCTCCGCGTTCAACACACGTACAGCCCGGTGATGTCTCACATGCCTTGATCCAGCAAGGAGAGAGGGAGAGGTTGAGGAAGACTCCATCCAGCAGCAGCACAACGGCGTGGTGGTGATGGAGGAGCGTGGCAATCCTGCAGGGCTTCGCCAAGCACCGCGGGAGAGGAGAAGGGAGAGAGGTAGGGCTGCGCCATGAGGGAGAGAAACTCATGTGTTGGCAGCCCTCAAGACCTCAACTATATATAGGGGAGAGGGAGAGGGTGAGCCCCCTCTAGGGTTTCCACCCCAAGGGGTGCGGCTGCCCCCAATCCCATCTAGGGTGGCGGCCAAGGGGGGGAGAAGGGAAACTTGCCCCCCAAGTTAGGTGGGTGCGCCCCCTCCCCCAACCCTAGGCGCCTTGGGCCCTTGTGGGCGGCGCACCAGCCCACCTGGGGCTGGTCCCCTCCCACACTTGGCCCATGCAGCCTTCCGGGGCCGGTGGCCCCACTTGGTGGATCCCCGGGACCCTCCCGGTGGTCCCGGTACGTTACCGATAAAACCCAAAACTTTTCCGGTGACCAAAACAGGACTTCCCATATATAAATCTTTACCTCCGGACCATTCCTAAACTCCTCGTGATGTCCGGGATCTCATCCGGGACTCCGAACAATATTCGGTAACCACATACAAACTTCCTTTATAACCCTAGCGTCATCGAACCTTAAGTGTGTAGACCCTACGGGTTCGGGAACCATGCAGACATGACCGAGACGTTCTCCGGTCAATAACCAACAGCGGGATCTAGATACCCATGTTGGCTCCCACATGTTCCACGATGATCTCATCGAATGAACCACGATGTCAAGGACTCAATCGATCCCGTATACAATTCCCTTTGTCTAGCGGTATTGTTACCCGAGATTCGATCGTCGGTTTGCCGATACCTTGTTCAATCTCGTTACCGGCAAGTCTCTTTACTTGTTTCGTAACACATCATCCCGTGATCAACCCCTTGGTCACATTGTGCACATTATGATGATGTCCTACCGAGTGGGCCCAGAGATATCTCTCCATTTACACGGAGTGACAAATCCCAGTCTCGATTCGTGCCAACACAACAGACACTTTCGGAGATACCTATAGTGCACCTTTATAGCCACCCTATTACGTTGTGACGTTTGGTACACCCAAAGCATTCCTACGGTATCCGGGAGTTGCACAATCTCATGGTCTAAGGAAATGATACTTGACATTAGAAAAGCTTTAGCATATGAACTACGATCTTTGTGCTAGGCTTAGGATTGGGTCTTGTCCATCACATCATTCTCCTAATGATGTGATCCCGTTATCAACGACATCCAATGTCCATGGTCAGGAAACCGTAACCATCTATTGATCAACGAGCTAGTCAACTAGAAGCTTACTAGGGACATGGTGTTGTCTATGTATCCACACATGTATCTGAGTTTCCTTTCAATACAATTATAGCATGGACAATAAACGATTATCATGAACAGGGAAATATAATAATAATAACTAATTTATCATTGCCTCTAGGGCATATTTCCAACAGAAACATCGATTGCGCCAGTAAGTCAATTATGCTCACTACCCCAGAGGGAAGAAGGATCAAGTATGTATCCCGGCATGTGCCAAAGAGGACTCAAGTGAATTCCTTATCAGGAGTTGTACATGAGGAAGTACTAGTGGTGAAGGATTACCCCGACGTATTCCCGGAGGAGTTGCCAGGCATGCCACTGGATCGAGACAGTGAGTTTTTGAATGAGCTTTTGCCAGGCACTGGGCCAATATCAAAGAGACTATATCGGATGCCCGCAAAGCATTTGGAGGAAATTAAGAAGGATATTAAGGAGTTACTGGATAAAGGTTATATACGACCAAGTTCGTCACCTTGGGGAGCCCCAGTTCTTCTAGTGGAGAAGAAGGATGGATCATTAAGGATGGTTGTTAATTATCGTGCGTTGAATGAGGTGACGATCAAGAACAGGTACCCACTGCCGATGATCAATGATTTGTTTGACCAGTTGCAAGGAGCTAATATATTTTCCAAGATCAATATCTGATCAGGATACCATCAGTTGAAGATTCGAGAGCAGGATATACCTAAGACAACTTTTACCACAAGGTACGGGCTATATGAGTATACTGTTATGCCATTTGGTCTGACTAACGCGCCTGCCTATTTCATGAACATGATGAACAAAGTGTTTATGGAGTTTTTATATAAGTTCGTGGTGGTGTTCATCGATGATATATTGGTCTACTCAAAGAATGAAGAGGAGCATAAGGAGCATTTGCGTTTGGTACTCGAGAAGCTCAGGTAACATCAGTTATATGCCAAGTTCAGCAAGTGTGAGTTTTGGTTGAAGGAAGTTGGATTTCTTGGACATGTTATATCCGGAGAAGGAATAGCAGTAGACCCCACCAAGGTTGTTCAAGTGACTAAATGGGTAGCACCCACATCAGTTGGAGAGATCAGGAGTTTTCTCGGACTCGCAAGTTATTACTGGAGGTTCATTGAGAATTTCTCCAGGATTGCTAAACCCATGACGGAGTTGTTGAAGAATGACACCAAGTTCAAATGGACTGAGGAGTGTGAAGCCATTTTTCAAGAGTTGAAGAAACGTTTGGTTAGAGCCCCAGTGCTGATTCTTCCAGATCAACGAAAGGATTCTCAGGTGTATTGTCACACTTCACGTCGAGGACTTGGAGCAGTGCTTATGCAGGAGGGAAGAGTTGTTTCATATGCCTCACGACAGCTTAAACCTCATGAGTTAAATTATGCTACACATGATTTGGAGCTAGCGGCCATAGTGCATGCGTTGAAGACATGGAGACATTTTGTCATTGGAAACCATTGTGAGGTATACAAAGATCATAAGAGTTTGAAATATATCTTCACACGGAAGGAGTTGAATCTCAGGCAAAGGAGATGGTTGGAGCTCATTAAGGATTATGATATGAAGTTGCACTATCATCCCGGAAAGGCTAATGTAGTAGCCGATGCGTTGAGTCACAAGAGTTAAGATAATACACTCATGACCAGAGAATTACCCAAGGAGTTAGCAGAGGATCTTCGTGAGCTATGTTTGGAAATAGTTCCGAGAGGTTATGTAGAAGCATTAGAAATTCAGTCCACTTTGATGGGTAAGATCAGAGAAGCCCAGAAGACTGACAAAGAGATTGCGGAGATAAAGGAAAGGATGAGAAAAGGAAAGGCTAAAGGATTTCGTGAGGATGAGCATGATACCTTATGGTTTGAGGATCCCGTATATGTGCCCAATGACCCAAAGATCAGGAAGTTGATTCTGCATGAGGCCCATGATTCACCATATTTGGTTCACCCAGGAAACACTAAAATATATCTGGATTTGAAGGAAAGTTTCTGGTGGACCAGAATGAAGAAGGATATTGCTGAGTATGTAGCAGTATGCGATGTATGTCAGAGAGTTAAGGCAGAGCATCAGAAGCCAGCAGGATTGCTAAAGCCATTGCCGATACCCGAATGGAAGTGGGACAAGCTTGGCATGGATTTTATCGCAGGATTGCCAGGACTCGTTCAGGCTATTACTCGATATGAGTTGTAGTCACTCGATTGAAGAAAGTAGCTCATTTCATCCCAGTAAAGACAACTTATACAAGTGCTAAGTTGGCGAAGATATACATGACCAGGATCGTATGTCTGCATGGAGTTCCGAGGACCATTGTATCAGATAGAGGAACCCAGTTTACCTCAAAGTTCTAGAATCAGTTACATGAGACTTTGGGTACTAGGCTAGAGTTTAGTACAACCATTCATCCACAGACAGATGGACACACCGAGAGAGTCAATCAGATTTTGGAGGACATGTTGAGAGCTTGTTCGCTAGATTATGTATCTAGTTGGGACGACAACTTGTCGTATGCAGAGTTCTCTTATAACAATAGTTATCAAGCCAGTTTGAAGATGGCCCCTTTCAAAGCTTTGTACGGAAGGAGGTGTAGGACACCGTTATTGTGGGATGAAGTTGGAGACCGTCAGTTGTTTGGACCAGATTTGATTAAGGAGTCTGAAGAGAAGGTTAAATTGATTCACGACAGACTCAAGGTAGCCCAGTCCAGGCAGAAGAGTTATGCAGATTCTAAACGCAAGGAGACAATTTGCAAAGTCAGACAAAGTATACCTTCATGTGTCACCTCTTCGAGGAGTTAAGCGTTTTGGAGTTAAGGGAAAATTAGCACCATGTTTTGTGGGACCATACAATATCTTAGAATGTATGGGAGAAGTTGTTTACAACCTTGAATTGCTAGAAGGATTATCGGGAGTTCACAATGTGTTTCACGTCTCCCAGTTAAAGAAGTGCCACGCAGAGATGGCTGATATTCCTCTGAGAGATACAGTGCCACTGGAAGCGATTCAGCTGGATAGTGATTTGACCTACGAAGAGAAACCAGTGAATATTCTCGAGTTTGCCAGCCAAGTCACACGCAACAAGGTTATCAAGTTTTGCAAAGTTCAGTGTAGCCACCATACCGACGATGAAGCCACCTGGGAACGAGAGGAAGATCTACGGAAGGACCACCCACACCTATTTTCTAGCCAACCCGAATCTCGAGGGCGAGATTCATCTTAAGGGGGGTAGGTTTGTAACATCCCAAATTTTCAATTTGGAATATTATACATAGGTTATCATATGCATATCATATTTCTATTGCATTTTGGTTGATCCTAGAAACTCTAAGCAACTCAAGGACCCACAGAGAGAGTTGGGGGTTTCATTTGTTTTCATATTTGAATTTTCTCAAATATTAAAAAGAGGATCATTTTGGTTTTAATCATTTTCTCTCCGAATATTTCCAATATTAAAATAAAAGAGAAGGGGTAAAATGACTTCCCAAAATAAAAGAAATATTGGAGGAAAAAATTTAAAATCAAATAATTATTTTATTTGGCTTTTTATTGCTATTTTATTTGAATTAGAAAAATATGCATGTTTTCAAAATTGCATTTTTAGGCCAAAAAATGTTCACTTTGTTCTAAATATTTTATTTAGACGGTGAAAATTGTTTTCGGCATTTTTAGAATTTTTTTTATATTTTATTAGGATTTTTCTGTTTCGGCGGAATTATTAAAAAAATAATTCCGCGAACCGCGCTGGGAAAGGCCCAGCCAGCCCACCAACGCCGTCGCCTTCGCGAGCATGCCCGAGCTGGACTCCCGGCGGAGTCAGGGCTGCTGCCGTGCCGCCGCTCGGGGTTGCCCCCTCCCCAAGTCGGACTCCCCCGAGACCCCCTATAAAGCCCGCGCCGCCCTCCACGCAAGTCGCCGCCGCCTGCGCCGCCGTCGCCCCTCGCCGCCGCAGTCGAAGCCCGCCGGAGCCCCGCCGCCACTGCCGCCACCACCAGAGCCCCGCCAGAGGTAGTCGCCGTCGCCGCCGTTTCGGTTTAGTCAAAAACTGTTCGATTTTTAGAAAAAACCCTAGATCGGGTTTTTTAATAGATCGGTTCGGTTTTTTTTCGGTTTAGTTGTTTAGCGGGCGTTCGTCCGTTCGTTCATTTTAATGAACGCTGTTCACCGATTAGGTTCTGTTAACGAACGTTCATTCTTTAGTCTGTTCGTCTCGTTTTATTTTCCAGGGTTTTTCCGCGATTATTTTCGATCGTGATTTCTACCCTGATCTTCGATCTAGTATAACTTTTTGCTCGTTTATCCAAATTAGATGAAACCAGCGCCTAAATCTTCATCTCGAAGGCTTCTTTCTGTTTAACCAACTTAAACAAGATTTTCATACTGTAAAAATTGAATTTAGTCCAGATTAGTAAACGAATCTTGTTTTGATCGTAGTTTGAGTTTCGTTGCTCCGTTTGATTTGAGTTTTTTGCAAACCGGAGTTCTTCAGTTGAACTTTCTGGTTGGATCTTCTTATTTGAGTTTTACCCGTGCTTCTTTCTTGTGCTTATGTATGCTATTGTTTGTTTGCGATAGAATTCCCAAAGTGCGAAGTGTGCTACTAAGAGTCTCTAGGTTTTGTAGATCATCAGCAAGGCAAGTAACACTTTGATCATATCCCTTTATTACCCAGTATTTATGCATTAGTTACAATCCTCAAACATTGCATGGTTAGGATCTGAATAACATGTGGGTTTGGGAAGTAGATGATGAGGTAGAACCTATTGCCCGTTTATTATCAAACCTTTGGGAGTTACTTCTACGTTATGCTCGGGATTGATATGCTATGCTCGTAGACATGGATTGGGTGAGTGTATACATGACAGATGTGAGAATTTTTAATTAAAGTTTAACTTAAGGTGGCTACTTAAATACACATATGGGTGGATTGCTTGTGGGCACCTGGAGAATCTAGTGTTGTCCTAGGATATCCCGGAGTACCCGTGTGATCATCCTACGGTTCGCCACCCAGGCTCAAAGGGATCATAAGATTATTCATGCTAGAAACTTTCGTGTGCAGCCACAAGCTATTATGGGCTCTAGCATAGTTGAGTAGGTTGCATGACCTCTTTCATTGGTGGGCTAGCAGATGTAGGGGAAAGTAGGTGTAACTGTCCATCCAGAGTAAAGAGTTAATGCTTCTGAAAGACTGTGCCTTGGTCATCCATTTCTCAAACACCATGTTGTACGAGAAATCTAACGGAGGCGATCGAGTCTTGTGGAGAAAAGTCCGCAAACCTCTGCAGAGTGTACAAACTAATCATGGTTAGCCATGTCCACGGTTATGCACATCTTGAGTATTTGGTTCTTGGATTATCATGTTGAGCTCATCAATCTAAACTAATTTGTTGGGTTAATGATATTGCTTAATTCGGATTGAGTTGGAGGAACCTTCTCAATGTTTAACAACCACCATGATAGTTAAATAAAATGTATTCCTTTGTTGTAGGGGAAAATTGGCTTTATGCAAAAACCTTAACCATATGGCTTTCCACCAGCCATATATGCATGTAGTGATAGCATTTATTTTGTTCATTACTCTTTTGTGCTACATTCCCAGCATATTCCATGTGCTGACCCATTTCGGGCTGCAACATATCATGTTGCAGACTTTTCGAATGACGAGTAAGGTGCCATAGGTCATTATCGTTCACTCAACTATGCCGTTGGAGTTGATGGATTCACTTTATCTTCCAAACCTTCCACTTTTATCTTATTTAGATGGCCTTATGCCATATTATTGTTATATTGAGACATTTCGATGTAATAAGTGTGTGATTGAAACTTTATTATAAATCCTAAAGTACTGTGCGTGTCAGCATTACCGGTCCAGGGATGACACTGATGCACAGAGACTAGACTGTTTGAGGTCTGCTCGCTGCACCCAGGGGCTCCTGTCGGTGCAACGAACATGCACGTTTGTTGAGCGAGCTCATGCATAGGCGTACTAACAATCATCCATTCAGCACCAACGCACAACACAAAGCTAGAGAAATATCCCTTCCCAACCAGGCGAAGCCGGCAAGGTCGATACAACAAGCAGGAGAAAATCAAAACGGCGCCAGCCACGCCACCAGGGAAACTGGAGATCATGACGTTCACCCCTCCAGGAAGGCCCGGCAAGCCCTGCCCCCGGCAGGCGCAGGCCAGATTGCCACCGCTCCACCGCATCACGCCGCCAGTCGCTTATCAATGCGGTGTCGAGACTCCAAGCAACTAAGTGGTTCTCACTAAGCACGTGGTAACCCGCTAGAAGACAGATCACACCCCTGTGACACTCGTCTAAGGGTCTGTCAAAATGATAAGCAAGGCTAGCTAAGCGGTGATATAAGCTTGTCGGGGATGCACCCCCTCTCGCCACCTAAGGTCACATTTATGGCATTTTGTTCTATGTGCCATAGTTAGGTATGATAGCACTTAGGCTATCTAATGGGATAATGACTGTTTTGCCACTATGGTTACCCCTTAAGGTATAAAAGGAGGCCCAAGACAACCTAGAAAGGAACTTGGACCTCCTCACACTTGTACACGCGTAGCAGCTCTCCCCGAGGCCACCTTGCCAGGCTTGAGCGCAGCGTGTTGTTGTGTTTCCTCCAATCCAATCCACCAAAGCAGTAGGGTTTTATGCTTACCAGCAGCTCGAACCTGGGTAAAAACGACCAGAGCCCCATCGTCGTGCTGCCTCATGGCTTCCGCTCTTTGTGCAACGTGATCTTTCCCCTTGCAGAACCACAAGGGGCTCATAGCCCCATAGGTGATCGTGTTCATCCATGACGGTAGGACCTTCGATTTGGCGAATGGTGTAACGCCCCGAGACTAATGCACCATATGTCTTCCAGTTATTCGCCTTCGTTGCCATGTCATTTGCTTGCGTGTTGTACTTTGCCATGTCAACATCTGCATTTCATCTGCATGTTTTTCAAAACTTGCATCCGTTTGGGTCCTCCCAGGTCTCTCCGTTGTCTGTTCTGAGCCCTTTCACACTCGCACGCGCCCGCGGCACCTTCGTGATATTATTTTATAAGTGGCATAAAAATGTTCTCATAATGGGGTGAAAGTTGGCGTGCGGTCTTATTATAGTGTAGGTAGACCGCCTGTCAAGTTTCTTCTCATTCAGAGCTCGTTTGATAGCCCAACCCTTAAACATGTAGTGATACCGTATCTGGTACATTCGTCGGACGTTTCGGTCTCCGAAATAGTCACCGGGCCTCTCTTCTCTTCTCTCATCTCAGTCCAACCACTCTACACAGCCCACCTAGGCCCAACATACCCCCGCCCCTTGTGTACGAAGCCATTGGATCGTGATCCGAGGGTCCCGAAACCCCCTAACCCTAGCCTTTTTCCCTATATATACACCTAGAACTCCTCTTTCCCCTACCACTAGACCCCCACTTTCTAGGGATCCTCGCAGCCACCAGCCACCTCCTCTTTGTTTTCCAGCACCGGCCACCCCTCCGTCGCCACTTGGCAGCCCACCATAGGCCAGTCGTCGCCGCGCCCAATCGGCCTCTGGCACGTGTCCCCATGATCCTCCCAGCCACCACAGCCCGTTGCTACCTAGATCGGGCCCGCCCTAGGCCGATCAGGGCCCAGAGGGATCCCGCGCGCCGCCGCCTGCCTGGGACCGCGCCTCTAGATCGCCCGCGCTGCCGCGACGGTCCTCGAACCCGTCGCCTAGCGCCCGCGCCGCCCGGTGCCTCGCCGCCAAGCCACCCGAGCACTGCCCCGCCTCGCCATCGCTGCCGCCAGCGACCACCTAGGGCAGCGCCGCCGCCAGGAGCTCCGCCGCGCCATCCCATCGCCACCGCCCGTGTCGATCCGCCCGTCGTCGATGGCCCTCACCGTCGCCGCGAATGGAACTCCCGGGGCCGGATCCGGCCAGATCTGCCCCTCTTGCCTGCCTCCCCTTCGCCGGAGGGCTACCCTACCGCCGTTCCCGATGTGCGTTGCGCCGGGTGCCACCGCCGCTCCCTAGTTCGTCGGGAGGAGCCCGATCCGGTCGCCCCGCATTGACCCGCCCACATGGGCCCGCGTGTCAGCCGCCTGGACCACCCCGACCCAGCCGTGCCAGTGGACCCGCCGATTCACTCAAACCGTTTTGGACTGCACGGAACCCACCTAGACCGCCCGAGGTTGTTTTTTTCCTTCCATGTCCCTGAAAAGTCATATCATGTATGCACTTTGTGATGAGGATAACCTTCTGCATGTTTACCCTATGAGGACGTATGATATATCAAAATGTTCATCCCGGAGTGCTCTTCATGATGGTCTAGTTTGCATTGATGTTGCTATTCATATTGATGCCTTAATCTTCATTGTAAAACTACTAAGTGATATAAACTGCTGGAATCTACTGATTGTTAACATCAAGTATGCATCTTGTGAGTGCTATAACTTTGTCCCTGTTGATCCTATGATGGTGATCTTGACATGCACATGTTCTGCTCTTCATGCTCTACATGTTGGTGTGCTTTTCACTCATACTAGGGTGCATGTATGTATCTTAATACCTGTTGCAAAAGTGCATGTTGCTGTTAACTGCTGAAAACTGTTATAAATTGCCTATTTGTCATTTTTATATCTTGTTTGTGTGATTTTCTTTTTAGCATCATGTCTACATGTTTTAGGAGCATAATCATTCCATCTTTACAGGGGTGCAATCCATGTATTTTGATATGCCCTGTAGTGAGTGCATCAAGCTCGTGAAGTGGGCTACTTGTTGTTAATGTTCTATCAAGTCTGAATCTGTTATATCATGTTGCTATGTTTACTTGATGGTACCAATTACTCCATGCATAATATGGAGATGCTTAGTTGACATGTTTTGTTTTACTTGTTATGCTATATCATGCCATGCCTTTGTATGCCCTATATATGTCCTGTAGTATATGTTTTCATTGCCATGAACATGCCTATATGCTGTTCCAGATTTCTGTTAACTTAATGATGCTATGTTGTGAGCTTGATATTAATTAATATATGCATATTTTGGAGATGCTCCAATTACATGTTTTTACTTATGCTATAGGTACTCCGGTAACATGCCATGTTTGATAATTTTGGTTAACATATGCCTCTGTTCCATGCTTGTAAACATGCTATCATAATGTTGTTGTTTTGCACTTGCTAAAACTGTTTCAATATTCAATCTTGTCATGTTGGTTCCCACTAAGCCATGAGCCATATATATATGATGGAAGGATGTTATTTTATCTTTGTTATGTGTACTTTCATGCCATTCCCTTGGTTGCTATGTTTACTTGCTGTACCTTGTCTCTTTCTTGCTCTCAACTTGCCCTCATATTAACTCTGCTCATGTATATGTCCCTGTGTTATAAAGTTGCTTCTTGATTTTATCATATTGGTTTAATCTTGATGCCTATGAACCTGAAACTTAATGATATTTGAACCATGTTATATGTACATGAAGTGAATGTCAAGTTTGTGCTCATAATTCATGTAGCATGTTGTTTTGATGTTTGCAAAGTGTCTACTTGCTGTTTTGGGCAGATTGTTGTTATATCTTGTTTGGAGTGTATGTGTTGCACCGTTACTCCGTTTTGAGCATGCTCTATGTGAAACTTGCTTGATTTTGCATGAAGTTTCATATTATCATGTTGCATCCATGTTTTGAGAGTGTTTGCTTGATATTTGAATGCATTTTGCATCAATGCGATGTTTAGCTTGTTTTGCTCATATCTTTTAGGCCATAGCTCCGAATCAAATGAACTTTATATGTAACTTGACTAGAATTTCGTGTATATCATCATGGTGCATCTTAACTTGATGTTTATCTTTTTGAACATAAGGTTCATTTAGATCTGGACCAATTTCGAAATTTGCATATGGGCACTTACCGGAATTGTTATATGTTGTTTCCGGCCTCATTTAAACTTGCTTTGATGTGTTGTTCTTATGTGCATCATATCTTGCCATGAGTAGCCTCATGTAGACTTTTCATGATAATGCTAGGTTGTGCATGATGTCATGTTTATGTGTTGTGTGTTTACCATGTTGCTTTCTTCTTTCCGGTTGTGCTCCTTCTCAATAGTTCATGTTTCGTTGCGATCGTGAGGATTCGTTCATCTACGCTTGGTTCGTGTTCGCCCATTCATCTTCTTCATGTACTCGTTCTTCTTCCTAGCAGGATTTCAGGCAAGATGACCATTCCCTGGATCTCACTACTATCATTGCTATGCTATTTGTCTCGATGCTATCGCTATGTTGCGCTTCCTACCACTTGTTTACCAAGCCTCCCAAATTGCCATGTCAGCCTCTAACCTTTTTCATCTTCCTAGCAAACTGTTGTTTGGCTAGGTTACCACTTTTTCTCAGCCCCTCTTATAGCATTGTTAGTTGCAGGTGAAGTTGAAGATTGCTCCATGTTGGAACATGATTATGTTGGGATATCACAATATCTCTTATTCTAATTAATGCATCTATATACTTGCTAATGGTGGAAGGCTCGGCCATATGCCTGGTGTTTTGATCCACTCTTGCTGCCTTAGTTTCCGTCATACCAGTGTTATGTTCCTTGATTTTGTGTTCCTTACGCGGTCGGGTTTATGTGAACCCCTTGACAGTTCGCTTTGAATAAAACTCCTCCAGCAAGGCCCAACATTGGTTTTACCATTTGCCTAATAACAACTAAACATAAATAGGGGATTTTCTCTAGACCCCTGGTATTTTTAATCAACCCCCGGGCAAGTTCTCCTCTGACTGTTAGTCCAAACTAGAGCACTGTGCGGGGCTGCCCCTGGGCAACCGGGGTTATTTTGGCACCTGTACGCGTACCTCATCCGTGGTGCCCTGAGAACAAGATACGTGAGGCTCCTATCGGGATTTGTTGGCACACCGGGAGGTCTTGCTGGTCTTATTTTACCATTGATGAAATGTCTTGTAACCAGGATTCCGAGTCTGATCGTCCTTCGTTGATCGTGAGAGCTTGTGATGGGCTAAGTTGGGACACCCCTGCAGGGTTTAAACTTTCAAGAGCCGTGCCTGCGGTTATATGGCAGATGGGAATTTGTTAATATCCGGTTGTAGAGAACTTGACACTTGACTTAAATAAAACGCATTAACCGCGTGTGTAGCCGTGATGGTCTCTTCTCGGCGGAGTCCGGGAAGTCAACATGGGCTTGGGTTATGTTTGGACATCAGTAGGTTCAGGATCACTTCTTGATCACTACTAGTTTGCGACTGTTTTCGTAGCTTCTCATCTTATTCTTGTATTCTTAAGTTAGCCACCATATCATGCTTAGTCGCTGCTGCAACCTCACCACTTATCCATTCCATACCCTTTTAAGCTTTGCTAGTCTTGATACCCACGGTAATGGGATTGCTGAGTCCTCATGGCTCACGGATTACTACAACAATAGTTGTAGGTACATGTAATGCGATGATCATGACGCGAGAGCGATATTTACTTGTTTCAGAGTTCTTCTTCTGCTTCTTCTTCGCTCAGGGGATAGGTTCCTGGTCGGGAGCCTGGGCTAGCAGGGTGGATGTCGTTTGAGTTTCTGTTTGTGTTTCATCCGTAGTCGGATGTTGCTCTTGCGTATAATGTTGTTGTATTCATGCGGCATTGTATGCCTTTTATATGTATCTCCAACTATTATGTAATGGTACGATGTAATGATATCCACCTTGCAAGAGCGTCTCCCATATGCACTTCTATCCTTGGTGGGACCATCGAGTTCCTTTAGGATAGGGTCGTATATTGGGCATGACAAGTTGGTACCAGAGCCTCGATCGACCATAGGAGCCCCCTTGATTGATCGTAGTTGTCCGTTGTCGAGTCTAGAAGAAAACTATTTCTGAGTCTAGTTATATCGGGGAGTAGGAATTCTTTTTAATCCTTTGCCCCTTCGTCGCTCTAGTGAGGAATCTTGACATATGTGTTTTGACTTACTCCTCTTCCCCTTCAATTTTTTTTAGTATCACGGAGTTGGTTTTCCGATCGTTGGGTCTCAGCTCTTTTCATCCCATGCATTTCTCATCAAGTTAACTCGAGCCTTGCCAAGTTCAATCCCTGTTTTCTTTTTCCCATCCGCCCACCCTTTTTCTTCTTGGAGCCGGAGTCCGTAATCAAGTATCCATCCTACTCGTGCGAAGCCTTTGCATTCTTTCTTGAATTATTTCAATCGGTGCTTTGATCTTTAAGTTATTTGTCGCTTCCATGTTCCAAGTTGCCTTTGTTTTTCCCGCCCTCCCACCCCTTTTTCTTTCCAGAGTCTGAGTCTCTTTTGACCATCAATTTCATTCGCGTGGAGCCTCTTCAGTCTTTCCTCGATTGTCTCAACCGGTGAATTCTCTCAAAACACTACAAAAAAATACACTTCTATGATGATACGTGTTTGTCACAGTAGGTTGCGTTTTCTTTCATGCATGTACATCCCTGACAATTTTATGACAGAATCAAGATAGTCATACCTGTGCTGACGTAGAAGTGTTCCATGACATTACCAAAATTATCATCACGGAAGTGTCCACTTCCATGACGATAAATCGTGCGTCACAAAAGTTCTTTCGTCAAGGGTGACCGACACGTGGCATCCACCATAACAGAATGCCGTTAAGCTATCAGGTCCGGTTTTGGATCCGATAACCCATTAACAGCCCCGACCAATGGGGATTTTCCACGTGTAAAATCATCATTGGCTAGAGGAAACACGTGTCAGCTCACCATTGGGACGGATGTCATCCACTCATTGGACCCAAGGCGCCTATGATATGTCGAGACGTGGCACGACCCAACAGAGGCCCATTCCTGTGAAAAGGCCGGCCCATTTGACTTGGTCAAAAGGTGGCGGCCCGGCCCACGGAAAGCCTGTTAACGGCCTGTTCTCATATAGCCCATTTACAGCCCGCTAACCCAGGGCCCGTTATGACCTCCCCGAATTAGGCCCAGTAGCGTCATCTGGGCCATCCAATATGATTCCAGCTCGTTTTAACTTCCGGCCCATGTATGGCCCGTGACTTCTTTCGGCCCATATGAGGCCCTTTGTATCTCTTGGCCCATTAACGGCCCCTGGTGAAACTAGCCCGTAATGAACAGTGTACCACTTTATACCCATTAATGGCCCATTATTCCATAGGTTCGTTTCCAGCCCAAGTTATCTTTCGGCCGTCTCAGGGCCCATTTAATCTTGGGCTCATTTCCAGCATTCGGTTACTTACGGCCCGTTACTGTTATTTTCTGCTTGTGGGACAAATTCAGCCCGTCGTTACAGTCGTCCCGTTTGTGGCCGGTTAATATGTTGGGCCATTTTCATGTCAAAAAAACTTGTTGGGCTGTTTTCATAGAGTTATCAAATATGGCCAATTAATGGCCCGTTATGGTCCATGAATAGTATGACCCATGATTGGCGAAATGATGATATGCCCCGTAGAAGGCCCATGGATCCTAAGGCCTGTATAAGGCCCACGGATCGTACGGACGGTAGAAGGCCCATGGATCGTACGACCCGTGGAAGGCCCATGGATCCTACGGCCCATAGAAGGCCCATGGATCCTATGGCCCATATAGAAGGCCAATGGATCCTATGGCCCATATAGAAGGCCAATGGATCCTATGGCCATAGAAGGCCCATGAATCTTACGGCCCGCAGGAGGCCCATGGTTACAACAGTCCATGTGTTGCCATGATTACTTTGGCCTAGTTACCAAAAATAGGCTCTTGTGGCCACTAGAAAAACACAAAAAAGAACTGCAATGACTATAAGCAAACAACTAAACAAGACAATAAGGAAATAAATAAGCAAGCATTTAATGCTAGCCTATTACCACTATTACACATATTACATCCACCGGGCATCAAAGTTCACCACCAGTGCAAATATAGGGAACAAAGCAGCATATTACATACACTCGCCGTCAAAATTAGCCACCAGTGCAAATAAATGCGGCAGCAAAACAAGATCATAACTGAAACAACTTCAGAAAAGCTCAAGAAACGTTATCCTGGGTATCCACCATGCTGGCAATAAGCTTAGCAAGCTTATTAGCTTTGTCCTGTTTGGCGCTAAAATCCTCCAACGCTTGCTGTTGCACCGGAAAGTATGCATCTATGTGCTCCAGGGACTTCTGCAGTCCTTCCGCTTCTTGTCGCAGCACAGCTGATTGATGTCTTTCAGCTTGTAGTTAAGACTCAAGAAACCGAACTGATTCAGACAATGAGTTTGAATAGCTTGTGCAAGCGGTAGTGCCAGTGACTCGAACACTAAAGCAAGATAGTACTTTGGGGTTGTCTCACTGTCTTCAAGATAGTCTTCCTTAGCTTTTTTATCAGCTTTGTTGGAGACCAACAAGGATGTGTCACTATCCTGAACCTTATCTGCATTACTTCCTTTACCATTGCTTAATAAGGCACTGTTCCCCAATTGAATGTGCGTTATATCAACTAGAGGGGGGTGAATAGGCGATTTTTATAAATTCTGCACTAAGGAATTTGCTGGTGAGGAAATTCCTTAGCGAAGAACTACTAGCAGCGGAATAAGTACTCAGAACTAAGCATACCAGGATACAGACATAGTCATCATGATGAAATGAAGACAAGCACAGAGTGCAGAAAGCGTAAACACAGGATAACACAAGATGAAGACAAACAGACTAAAGAAATTGAACTGAGGAAATTGAGAAAGTCTTCAGTCAAAGTCTTCAAACACAGATATGAACAATCACTCAACACAGTAATGAGGAAATGAAAGAGTTGAGGAAATAGAACCAGTAAGGTTGGTGAAGACAATGATTTGTTAGACCAGTTCCAACTGCTGTCTCAGTTGTACGTCTGGTTGGAGCGGCTGAGTATTTAAACTCGAGGACACACAGTCCCGGACAACCAGTCGCTGAGCATGCAGCTCGGGACACCATGTACTCACCGTATTATCCTTGTACTAAGGTCACATAGACCTCGTCCAATCACTCGTGGTAAGTCTTCAGGCGACTTCCAAACCTTCACAGACTCGGTCACTCGGCGATCCACAATTCCTCTTGGATGCTCTAGACCATGACGGTTAACCGTCTGGAAGAAGCACAGTCTTCAAAGGTAACAAGCATCGGATCCACGCAGGATCAATCTCTTCAGTGATGCTCAATCACTTTGGGTTTTTAGGTGTTTGGGTTTGGGGTTTTTCCTCACTCGATGATTTTCGCTCAAAGTCCTCGGAGGATGGGTTGCTCTCAAATGACAAGTGCCAGTTTCTCTCGGAGCAGCCAACCAACTAGTGGTTGTAGGGGGCGGCTATTTATAGCCTAGGGAGCAGACCGACATGATAAGACATAAATGCCCTTGTCTGATATGACCGTTAGGTGGATAAGATATTTTGGGACAGCTGGCGCGTAGCACAGCAACGGTCAGAAATTTCACTATCAAATTCCTCAGGGCTATCATGATCCTCACTGTGTAGGCAATCCGCACTGGCGAATTCCTAACTCCCCAGTCAGAACAAATTCCTCAGCGACCAGAAGAACTTCGTCTCTGTCACAGACGAAATTGACTGAACTGTATGAGATTTCCAAAGGCTTCACTCGAAGGATTTGGTAGGTGTAGGATTTTGAGTTGAGCATCACTTGGAAATTTTTCCTTAGTATTTCCTCGACCCCCTTTAACAGTACGGTGTTTCCTATGACTCAAGAAAGAGAGAAACAAAACTATTAAAATGAAAGTCTTCAAGCTTCATACTCCTCGCATGAATATCAAGTCTTCACGGTAACACCAATTTCTTCACTTTCAAAGTCTTCATGAAAGTCATCAGAAATACCAAAATCTTCAGTCGAAGATATTCATTTTTAGGGGTCGACTTTCCCTATAAATATCAAACTCCTCATAGACTTATAGACCTGTGTACACTCACAAACACATTAGTCCCTTAACCTATAAGTCTTCAATACACCAAAATCACTAAGGGGCACTAGATGCACTTACAATCTCCCCCTTTTTGGTGATTGATGACAATATAGGTTAAGTTTTCAACGGGGATAAACATGTGAAGTGTAAGTACTGATACTGAGGAATTTGATTGCAAGATATAGAAGAAATCCCCCTAAAGATGTGCATAGTGAGGAATTTTCTTTTGAAGCAATGCACACTTGAAGAGTTGAAGCATGGAGATCTACCCCTATATCTTGTAATTCATACACGCATTTGACATATGATATGAAGAATTTGAAATGCATGATGAAATATGGTGCCTGATGAAATTCAGCATGCGTGCAGTAACATCAATGAGGAACAAGCATGCAAAATAACATATCGAGAGTATCAAAGCACAGTGCATCAAAAGTATCAGGGCACCATCGGGTTTAAGATTACAACTCGATCCAATAAAGTTTCAGAAGAACGAGAGTTGTAACTTAGCAAAAAAACGCCCATATAATAGACCCGCTTGAAGACTAACTCAAATTTCTCCCCCTTTGTCATCGAATGACCAAAAGGATCGAAACTGAGGACTAACGCCCCTGACGAATATCAAGTTGATGTACGAGCGCCAGCGTTGTTGGGGTCGGTTGTTGTAGTAGGGCCTGCCGCAGTGTCGTCCAAATCTTCATTTTCATCAGTCTCGCGTGATGAAGAATAGGAGCTGGCCACCAAGGAAGGGACTTTGACCTTCTTGAACTTCTTCGGTGGGGGTGCAGACCAGTCAAATTCTTCCTTGAGACCCATATTCTTCAGATCTACAGCGTTGTAGACATGAGATAGAACAGCCCAGGTATGGTTGAAGGTTTCATGGAGGTAGTATTGGTTTTTCTTCACTGCATTGTGTGTTGAGGTCATGTTGTGAAGAATTGAACCAAACTGACGCTTGACCCATTTATGATTGTGATCAACCTTTTGATGAAGACTGAGGAGTAACTCGATCAGTCATCACCCTGGAAGGGCTTGAGGATTTTGCTAGGCAGCAGAGTCATGTGTGGCAGAGTCATCATTGGTGGAGTAGGATGCAGCCTTGCGAAATTGACCATCCAATGGACGAATGCCTTCATCTATCACAACAGATGCCTTGCCTTTGTCATCAGCTGAGGAATATGTCCGTTTGAGGACTTCAATTGGGGGCAAGTAGCTGCCATGGTTCAAAGTGTCAGCTTTGTAATTTAGTGAAGCCCTTGTCCTGATGAATCTCATAATCCATGGTGCATAAGGCTTCATCTCAAATGGTGACATAGCAATATTCGCCAGAGTCCTCATGAAGAAATCATGGAAGTTGACGGGAACGCCATGAATGATATTGAAAAGCATGTTCTTCATGATTCCAACAACCTCTTCATCATTTGAGTCGTGGCCTTTGATATGACTCATTGTCTTTGACAGAATGCGATAGACAGTCCGGGGCACATATAGTAATTCCTTGACAAGGAATTTGGTTCGAGGAGCCTGCCCTGGCTTCAAAGGCTTCATCAGCACTTGCATGAAATGATTTGAAAGTTCAGGTTCACTGTAGACACAACGAGCACCGTCAAGGGGAGGACTGAGTGGGAGGGCACGAAGCAATTCAGTTCCTGGTGCCTTATAGTGAGTATTTTCAGACATCCAGCCCAACACCCATGAATTCACATCTTCAGAGTTTCCTGTGATGTGCAGCATTGCATGCAATTGAAGAATGAGTTCTTCATTCCAGTCACAGATGTCAGTGCAGAAATTTAGCAATCCAGCATCGCGAAGAACACTGAGGACTGGCTCGAAGCACGTCAGAGACTCCATGTCTACATGAGGAATGTGTTCATGATCGAAGACTTTGTCTTTGTTGAACAGTACTGAGGAATAGAAATTTGCTTGACTAGTAGTCCAGAAACGCCTCTTCCTTATTCGAGCAGAGTCATAGGGGTTATAGTCAGTGAAGAACACATGCTCGCTGAAGAAATCTTCAGCCTTGAACTTTTGCTTCTTTCAGAATGGATCCGTTGGCTTGGGCACTGGAGTGTCAGTGAGTTGCATCACAACCTCAGGAATCGCAATCTCAGGTTCTTCAGGCTGAGGAATTTCTGGTTCCTCTTCAGTAGCAGGCTACGTGTTCAAGGGTTCAACAACATCAGCTTCTTCAGCACTAGCGGCTGGAATGTCTTCTTGCATAGACGAGGTGGGATGAGTTTCTTCAGAGCCCATTTGAACAGTTGGTGCAGGGGACTGAGGTATTTGTTGAAGTGGGGTGAAGAGTGGAGTATTGGGGTGCCGACTTTCCCAAAAGTCATCATTCATCACGGGTGTTGTGCAGCCAATGTCCACGTCTTCATCTTCAATTTCTTCAACGCCAGCCTCTTCAGCTGTGAACTAAGGCATTGCCGAGGAAGCAACAAGCGTTGAAGGGATCGCATCCACTTCAATTTCTTCATCAACCTGCTCTAACGAAGAAGCAGATTGAGGTTCTTCATTAGATCCGCTTGGGATCACATATTCCTCACCAAAAGGAACAAGGTCCTTTGATGACATGGTGGAAATTGGAACAACATCAATTGGATTTTCAATAGAGCTTGTCAGAGGCTTCATCTTCTTTGGAGCTGAAGATTCTGAAGCACTGGATGCTTTCCCTTTCTTCACTGCAGCTCGCTCTGTAGCCTTTGTCTTCTTCACATCGAATGCACATGGAAGAATTGGAGTTGGGGTAGGCGCAGATGGAACTGAGGTTTCTGGTTGAATTTCCTCAGGCGCAACTGATGCAGTTGCCCTGACTTTTTCAGTTTCTTCAGGCGCACCACTAGTGGATGCCCTGACAATTTCATCAGTGGTTGGAATGGAGTCATTAGCCCTGGAACTAGCATTTTCTTCAGCAGCCTGAATGTCATCAGTGGTGCTGGCATGTTCTTCAGTTGGCTGAGCAGATGCTTCAGCATGAGGAATTTCTTGTTGCGATGGAGCTGCAACATTTGTGAATTTCTCAGTCAGTTTCACAAACCTGACTTTGGCTCCTTGCCAATCAGCATAGTAAGCATTGAAATCATTGCTGAGGGTTTTTATTTCAGCTTGGATCTTGAGGAGTTCATCAGGTGTCATATTGACAACGTTATTCTTCAGGAACTTGTCTTTTCTGAACTGAGTCTTCTTGATCTTCCTGGCCTTCTCAAATTTCCATTTCTCTTCAGTGATGAAATGGGTCAGCATGTGACTTTGACCAGGAGTTAACTTGAAATCAGGCATAGGAGTATTTGGATCCTTGTGCCAGAGATCAATGTAATCAAGGATCACCCTTGGATCCAAAAGCAGTGGCACATTTGTGCCTTTGGCTCGAGCGGCCCTTTCTTGTCGGTCTCTGTTGATTTCTGCAAGTTCATCATCATCAGCTTCATCGTCAGATGGCACGTGGAAGGCAACCTGTTTCTTCTTCGGACTTGGCCGAGGACCTCGACCAGCCGTTGCCTTAGTCTTCAACAGAGTGGGGCCTGATGAAGATTTTGGTGCAGCTGAGGAACTTGCTGAGGCACTAGAGGCAATAGAGATGCCTGTTGTCCTTTGGCACGTGGCCAGATGTACAGGTGTTGAGGACTTTGCCGGAGCAGCTGAGGACTTTGGAGGAGGAGCAGTAGTTGGTACTGGCCGTGAGGGCTTTGAAGATTCTGGCCGTGAGGGCATTGCTGAGGAACTTGGTCGTGAGGGCATAGTTGGTGAAGCACTTGGCTTGTGAGCAGGCTTCTTTGCCATTGATTTTCTTGGCTTGACAGAGGCCTCAGTGGCAGTAGCAGCAGTAGAGTCTTCATTGAATTTCCTCACTGCTTCTTTGGCTTGTCTTGCCAACTTAGCTTGGTGTTTGGCCCATTCTTCAGGAAAATCCTCACCGTGCTTGATGCTGGTGGGGTCAGCTTCTTGGCCAGGTGCCAATGGAGCTCTTGGGCATGGAGGATTAAGTGCAAATTTCTTCATATATTTTGGACTCACATATCTGTACTCCCTCCATTCTCTTGCCCATCTCCGTTCAATTTTCTGTATGAACACCTTGCGCTGATTTTTATTTTCTTTTCCATACTTAGCCTCATCAGGTGTGCAATAATCAGCATAGATGGCCTCAGGTATTTCAAAAGCAGTCATGACCTCAGGCTTCTTTCGTCCTTTTTGCAGCCTCTTACCATCAGCCATATTCTTCAGATGAGGAATTTGAACAATCGAATTTTCTGAAGAAGTATGCAACTTTTCTTCGAGGAACACTGCAAATGAGTTAAGTTGATGAGAACCTAGTGATTCAGCAGCGGACATGAGTACCTGTGAACAGAGTATAGTTGCGAGGAATTTGACCAGATGAGCCTTGAAGAATTTCACTAAGCGTTCTTTGTCTTAGGTTCCAGAGTTGTATAGATCGAGGATCCACACAATTGAGGAATCTTGAAGAAAAATGATGCTTAGAGAAACGAATCAAGAACAGATGACTAGTGAGGTGTTTTGTGTGTGAGGATTTGAAGAATAAAACACCTTTGAAGATTTTGTTGTGAAATTTCGAATCAAAAGGGGTAGTAAATGTAATTTTTAATTACCCTGGATGAAGAAGACGACGAACTAAGAAGCAGAATAGTGAAGTTCGTCGATGTAGATCTTCCACGCCCTAACTTGGCGAAGGAAGACAACTACGGCAGCGGCGGAGTGAAGATTTCCGCGGTCGGCACGAGTACGACGGCGACGAGGTCGAGGCAGTGAAGCTCTTCCTCACCGGCGACGATGGAGTAGCGGCGGCGCTAGGGTTTGAGGAGCTCGAGCAAGAGAGAGACGGTCGAGCGGAGTAAAGGAAGTGAGGAAGGGATGAGGGGGTATTTATAGTCGCAGTGAAAAACTGTTCGCCCGAAGATTTAGGATGAACCTGCCCCTGACCATTCTCCTTCGCTTGACATGTGTCACCCATGTACTGAGGAGTGGAGATCGTGTTAGAACGTGGGTGAATAGATAAGTCTTTCGTGGGATCCGGGACGGATTGAGCGGTAAAACCGAAAAATTTGGATAAGATTAATTTTAAAGTTCGTTCGCAAATACTTCAGCTGACAAGGAAACAGTGAAGATTTTGAATGAGTTTCAAACAGAACGCACATGAAGAATTTGTGAAGAGATTGGGTTGAGTATAGCATAGAGGGGGAAGGGTCTGATCACATTCACTTAGCAGAATAATGCAATTTGAAGAATTAGCCATAAGTGAATGTTGTAGAGGACATAAACTCTTATA
>NC_041385.1:327456022-327467660 GCF_002162155.2 Triticum dicoccoides | reverse complement strand
TATATATATATATATATATATATATATATATATATATATATATATATATATATATATATATATATATATATATATATATATATAGCCAATGAAGAAACACGACGGAAACATTGAGGATTTTGCAAAGTTGAAGAATTTGAAAAACTGACGAAAACTGAGGAATTTCAAAAATGAAGATTTTCAACTTTGGTGGTGGCGTGACCCACCGTATAAGAATGATGATTTCAGACACCTCGTACAATTGTCGTAGGGTTCTGAGAATCAAATTCTTCATTAATTTCTTCACACTTAGAGTGTTATTCTTCATTGATTGAAGAAAAACATTTCTTCATGTGTTGCACATCTAAGTCATCAATTTTGCATAAGTGTCAGGATGTGTGTCCTTTTCAGAGAACATTCAAAGATTCTAAGATATTTAGCTCACACCGCAACCTGCAAAATCTCTTCTCATCCAAGGGCTTTGTGAAGATATCGGCTAGCTGTTCTTCAGTCTTCACATGCTCGATGGAGATGTCGCCCTTCAACACATGATCACGAAGAAAATGATGATAAATCTGAATGTGCTTTGTCTTTGAGTGCTGAACTGGGTTGTGAGCAATCTTGATGGCACTCTCATTGTCACAGAGGAGAGGCACATTCTTCACGTTGATGTCGTAGTGCTTGAGGGTTTGCTTCATCCATAGCAGTTGAGCACAGCAAGAACCAGTAGCAATGTACTCAGCCTCTACAGTAGACAGTGATACGCAGTTCTGTTTCTTCGAGGACCAACAGACCAAAGATCGTCCGAGGAAATGACAAGTACCAGATGTTGACTTGCGGTCCACACGATCACCAGCATAGTCAGAGTCAGAATATCCAATGAGATCAAAAGTAGAGCCCTTGGGGTACCATAATCCTAGTGTTGGTGTGTGAGCTAGATATCGAAGAATATGCTTCACAGCCTTATGGTGTGATTCCTTTGGTGTATCTTGAAATCGGGCACACATGCAAACACTAAGCATTATATCTGGCCTAGATGCACATAAGTACAATAACGAGCCAATCATGGAGCGGTATACCTTGTGATCAAAGTCAATACCATTTTCATCAGTGCATAAATGGCCATTTGTGGGCATAGGAATTTTGACGCCTTTGCAGTCTTGCATGCCGAATTTCCTCAGAACTTCCTTGAGGTATTTCTCCTGAGATATGAATATACCATTGTGCCGTTGACGAATTTGAAGACCTAAAAAGAATTTCAACTCTCCCATCATAGACATTTGATATTCTTCACTCATCATATAGGCAAATTCATCACTATAACGTTGGTCAGTACAGCCAAAGATAATATCATCAAAGTATATTTGGCACACAAACAGTTCACCATCATAAGATTTAGTATAGAGAGTAGGGTCGAGTGAACCGGGTGTGAAGCCATTCTTCATGAAGAATTCCTTCAAAGTGTCATACCACGCCCGAGGGGCCTGCTTGAGGCCATACAGGGCCTTGTTGAGTCTGAAGACTTTGTCAGGATTCTTTGGATCTTCAAAACCTGGGGGTTGAGCAACATATACTTCTTCCTCAAGCTTACCATTGAGGAATGCACTTTTCACATCCATTTGTTGTAAGATAATATTATGATGGTTAGCATAAGCAAGTAATATGCGAATAGCCTCAAGTCTAGCAACAGGTGAAAAAGTTTCATCAAAATCAATTACTTCAACCTGTGTGTAGCCTTAAGCTACAAGTCGTGCCTTATTCCTCACCACAAGGCCATTTTCATATTGCTTGTTGCGGTAGATCCACTTTGTGTCGATGATATTATGCTTGCGAGGATCTGGACGTTTGACCAGTTCCTACATTGTTGTGCTCGAACTGATGTAATTCTTCTTGCATGGCCTGAATCCACTCAGGCTCCAGAAATGCTTCATCTACCTTAGTGGGCTCTGTAATAGAGACAAAAGCATAGTGCCCACAAAAGTTAGATAAATGTGAAGCTTTTGAGCATGTGAGAGGACCTGGCGCTCGAATGTCATCGATGATCTTTTCAACTTGCACTTCTTTTGCAATGCGAGGATGAGCTGGTTGTCGTTGAGGAATTTGATCAGCATTTTCTTCAGCACCATTTTCTTCAACATTTTCATCAGGTGCACCAGCTCGATTTTCTTCACGTTCTGGAATGAATTCTTCAAAAGATTCTTCGGTAGGGATAACATCCTCAGTAGCCTTGAACTTGATAGAATCCTCAGGTTCTGGTTCGTCTATCACAGAAGGTAGGTGCTCTCTTTGCGAGCCATTAGTTTCATCGAACCGCACATCTACAGTTTCAACAACCTTGTGAAGAACATTGTTGAAGACTCTGTAGGTGTGCGAGTCTTTTCCGTAACCAAGCATAAAACCTTCATGTGCTTTCGGTGCAAATTTAGCAATTGTGATGAGGATCTCTAATCCAACATTTTGCACCGAAGACTTTGAAATAACTCACATTGGGTTTCTTGTCAGTGAGGAGTTCATAGGCAGTCTTCTTGAAGAATTTGTGAAGATATACCCGATTGATGATGTGGCACGCAGTATCAATTGCATCAATCCAAAAACGACGAGGCATTTTGTATTCATCAAGCATAGTGTGAGCCATTTCAGCGAGGGTTCTGTTCTTGCGCTCCACGACGCCATTCTGCTGAGGAGTATAAGGAGCATATAACTCAAGAGTAATACCAAGTTCATCAAGATAGCCATCAAGACCGGAATTCTTGAACTCAGTCCCATTGTCAGTTCTGATGTGCTTGATCTTCACACCAAAGTTGGTTGAAGCCCTCGAGGAAAATCGTTTGAAGATTTCCTGCACTTCATGTTTGTAAGTGACAATGTGTACCCATGTGTAACGAGAATAGTCATCAACAATAACAAAGCCATATAGAGATGCATCATTCGAAACAGAAGAATAATGATTAGGACCAAAGAGATCCATGCGAAGCAATTCAAATAGACGAGTAGTGGTCATGATAGTCTTCGCTGGATGCTTGGCCTTTGTCATCTTTCCAGCTTCACAAGCTCCGCATAAGTGTTCCTCGAGGAATTTGACATTCTCAATGCCAATGACATGCTTCTTCTTTGCAAGCGTGTTCAGATTCCTCATGCCAGTGTGACCAAGTCGTCGATGCCATAGCCAGCCTTCTGAAGCTTTTGCAAGTAAGCACACGGCTGGTTGTGGTCCTGTAGAGAAATCAACAATATACAGATCTCCTCTCCTAAAGCCTTTGAAGACTTTGGAATGGTCAGCTTCCATGATCATAACACAATGATATCTTCCAAAGACAACAACCATATCGAGATCACAAAGCATTGAGACAGACATGAGGTTGTATCCTAAGGACTCGACAAGCATGACTTTGTCCATGTGTCGATCCTTTGAGATCGCAACCTTACCTAGACCCAATACCTGACTTTTGCCTTTGTCAGCGAAGATGATGTGCTTCAGATGTGACGGTGTTAAGGGAGCATCCATCAATAGACTCTTGTCACCCGTCATGTGATTTGTACATCCACTATTTAGACCCACTCATTGGCTTTGGGCTGATCATCCTGCAGATGAATTAGTGCAACTTACGATCTCATATACTTCATCAGTGAAGAATATGATATCATGTTCATCAGATGAATTTCATCAAACAGTAAAACAAATATTTCAGTATGAGGACGTGTGAAATGAAAGTTCATTTCATCATGATTCGCCTGCGTCCTTTCAGGCATTTTTGTCAGGCCTCTAGCAAATTCTTCAGACGTTTAAAGCACGTCTGGAGACCTGACCCTGCATAAAGGATTAGTTCTTTTTCTTCACCACCCACATCTGAAGGGGTGGCAAAGAGTTCATCACTCTGCGAGCACCATATGAGAAAGGTGGCATAGAGGCCAATCCATTTCGTTTCACATAAGAGGGTTTAGGGTAAGCATATGAATAAGCAGAGAAATTCTTCGAGGACTTATGAACATAATGATTTGAAGAATAATGCGCATATTCATAGCCCTTAGCTCTACCCTGCGAAACAGAGGGGTTAGCACGATGATGATCATATGAGGACTTTGACCCGTTTGAGGAATTTGATCCATGTGAAGAATTAGGTCCATATGAAGAATTTGATCCGGGGTTCCTGTTCTTCACAGGTGGTGTCATGAGGACATTCACCTGAAGACTTTCAACATAACTTTTGGGAACCCAGATTTTCTTCATAGGGGAACCGTTCCTGCAGTTAGTGCCAACATATCTAGCAAATACTTCACCATTCTGATTTTTGAACAGTTTATAGTTGGAGTCAAATGACTCATCAAAAGAATGAGAAGATTCACATGTAAAGCCAGATAAGTTAGATGGATCAACTGGAGGTCCCTTTGCAGCAACCCATGAGGTTTTGGGGTACTGCTCAGGCTTCCAATATGTTCCATTAGCATTGAGTTTCCTCTCAAAGGCAATACCCTCTTTCCTAGGGTTTCTGTTGAGGATCTGCTTTTTGAGCACATCACAAAGAATCTGATGCCCTTTGAGGCTTCTGTACATGCCTGTCGTGTACAATTCCTTCAGCCCTACATCGTTAGTGATACTAGCAATGTCCTCAGTGAGGAATTAGTGATAGCAGAGGCAGGTGAAGAATTTGTAACAGTTGAAGCATTTGAACATTCAGGTGAAGAATTAGCAGATTCACGTTCAATGCACTTTAAGCATGGAGGAACAAATTCTTCTTGAGTAGCACTGATTTGTTGAGCAAGTAATGAATCGCGATCCTTCTGAAGATCTTCATAACTCACTCTTAGCTTCTCAAGATCTTGCTTTCTTTGAAGAAGTTCAAGAGAAAGTTTCTCGTGATCAGATAAGAGAGCGTTATGATGACCTTGAAGATTGTCAAACTTGGAATGGAGTCCCTGAAGACTTTCAGCCAAGGCTTTTGACTGATCCATTTCTTCACCCAACATATCATCGCTCTTATTTAGCATGTAATGAACTTTTTCCAAAGCTCTTTGTTGTTTAGTGGCAAGGGAAGCAAGTTTATCATAGCTAGGTCCAAATTCATCGTCAGATTCATCATCACTGGACTCGAATAGGTAGCATTCGTTTACCTTAGCACTTTTTGCCATAAGGCAGGGGTTGGACGATGATGATTCTGGTTCGAATGTCATCTCTTTGAGAGATTCCTTGTAATCATCAAGCCAAGGATCATGACGATTTAGATGTCCATCATAGACCTCAGAGAGATGGTCCAAGATTAGCTTCGCGTGATTGAGATGCATGACGTTCCTGAATTGATTTCGAGACAGACTTGTGCAGATGACATCCTTCGCTGTGTGGTTGAGGAGAGCGTACTTGCGAATGTCATCAACTTTAGCCATCTTGCATAAATCGGTAAGACCGATCTCGGTGACGGTCCATAGTTTGCTGTCCATAGCCATGAGTCGCTTCTTCATCATGGCCTTCCACAGAGGATACTCATGACCGTCAAAGATGGGGCAGGAAACGTTCCTCAATCCTACAGTCAACATAACTAGAACTCCAGGTGGTTAAACCAAAATCACAAATAACAAGGGAGTACCTTGCTCTGATACCAATTGAAAGTGCGTTATATCGACTAGAGGGGGGGTGAATAGGCGATTTTTATAAATTCTTCACTAAGGAATTTGCCGGTGAGGAAATTCCTTAGCGAAGAACTACTAGCAGCGGAATAAGTACTCAGAAGTAAGCATACTAGGATACAGACATAGTCATCATGATGAAATGAAGACAAGCACAGAGTACAGAAAGCGTAAACACAGGATAATACAAGATGAAGACAAAAGAGTGAAGAAATTGAACTGAGGAAATTGAGAAAGTCTTCAGTCAAAGTCTTCAAACACAGATATGAACAATCACTCAACACAGTAATGAGGAAATGAAAGAGTTGAGGAAATAGAACCAGTAAGGTTGGTGAAGACAATGATTTGTTAGACCAGTTCCAACTGCTGTCTCAGTTGTACGTCTGGTTGGAGCGGCTGAGTATTTAAACTCGAGGACACACAGTCCCGGACACCCAGTCGCTGAGCACGCAGCTCAGGACACCATGTCCTCACCGTATTATCCTTGTACTAAGGTCACATAGACCTCGTCCAATCACTCGTGGTAAGTCTTCAGGCGACTTCCAAACCTTCACAGACTCGGTCACTCGGCGATCCACAATTCCTCTTGGATGCTCTAGACCATGACGGTTAACCGTCTGGAAGAAGCACAGTCTTCAAAGGTAACAAGCATCGGATCCACGCAGGATCAATCTCTTCAGTGATGCTCAATCACTTTGGGTTTTTAGGTGTTTGGGTTTGGGGTTTTTCCTCACTCGATGATTTTTGCTCAAAGTCCTCGGAGGATGGCTTGCTCTCAAATGACAAGTGTCAGTTTCTCTCGGATCAGCCAACCAACTAGTGATTGTAGGGGGGCGGCTATTTATAGCCTAGGGAGCAGCCCGACATGATAAGACTTAAATACCCTTGTCTGATATGACCGTTAGGTGGATAAGATATTTTGGGACAGCTGGCGCGTAGCACAGCAACGGTCGGAAATTTGACTATCAAATTCCTTAGGGCTATCATGATCCTCACTGTGTAGGCAATCCGCACTGGCGAATTACGAACTCCTCAGTCAGAACAAATTCCTCGGCGACCAGAAGAACTTCGTCTCTGTCACTGAAGAAATTGACTGAACTGTATGAGATATCCAAAGGCTTCACTCGAAGGGTTTGGTAGGTGTAGGATTTTGAGCTGAGCATCACTTGGAAATTTTTCCTTAGTATTTCCTCGACCCCCTTTAACAGTACGGTGTTTCCTATGACTCAAGAAAGAGAAAAACAAAACTATGAAAACGAAAGTCTTCAAGCTTCATATTCCTCACATGAATATCAAGTCTTCACGGTAACACCAATTTCTTCTCTTTCAAAGTCTTCATGAAAGTCTTCAAAAATACCAAAATCTTCAGTCGAAGATATTCATTTTTAGGGGTCGACTTTCCCTGTAAATATCAAACTCCTCATAGACATATAGACATGTGTACACTCACAAACACATTAGTCCCTTAACCTATAAGTCTTCAATACACCAAAATCACTAAGGGGCACTAGATGCACTTACACCAATATTCTGCCAGCATTCTAAGAGAAGAAACAAGCAGACACATAACAGGTTTAGCATGTACTAGTATATGAAACTCATTTCGGTGAACCAGTTCATTAGTAAGGTGGACATGATTAAACTACCAAGTCTTCTATTGCCAAGTACTAGTACATAATAAAAGCATCAAACAAACATATATCTATGTCCTATGGTCACTACATTGTCTTGCCAAATCAAAATAGAGACACGGTTCAAATCATATCAGTTCAAGACAAAGCAGCAGTGAAAGAACACAAAGCGTGGGAAACTACACGACACAACAAGATTTCAGATGGGTACCTCGGGTCTACATGTACAACAACACAATTGGCTCTGTTGTGATGCTAGTAATTTGCATGATATGAGAAGTCAACTGTATACACAATTAAAATTCAAATCAACAAAGCTATTGATAAGAGCAAACCTGTTAAAGAAACATGCATGAACATACCTGCTATGCCATTGGACATTCGATTGGATCCTTCAATTTAAAAATAAGTTTGTATGAGTAAATACAGTGATACAAGAGTAAAGCAGTATGCACGATAGCAATCATAGTTAAAAAAAGGCGCGCCTAAGAGAGCGCTTAAGTGCGCCTAGGCTCTAGGCATTGGCAAAACGCATTGCGCATAACTACGCTTAATCTGTGCATAACTGCGCATAAGCATGCGCTTTGGTCAGTAAAGCACAAGGAGGTGGCAAAACGCACAATTAACGCCTAGCGCTTTTTTGAACTATGATAGCAATGCAATCTTAAATTAGAACAGTTGTTCTTCAGGTTTAGGCACTTGTTCTACATTAAGAGAGTACAGTAAGACGCAAAAATATAGTACTTAAAAATAGAAAATGAGCTCATAGACCTTACCACATTCTTGGTTTGGGACCAGTATAGAACAAGGCGTTCTCAGTCATCGTCTAGTAAATGTGTCTCAGGAGAACGTAAGGGAATTTGATGAATTTCTTTATCGGTGAAGTACATTTTCTTCAGGTAATTCCGGTACTGCCACCAAGCATTCTTGAAGATAGCAGAGGTATTAGCACAGGTTACCTCATCCCGAGTTTCCAAATTGGTCCTTCTATATAGAGAAAAATGGGAAAAAAATTGTATTATAACCATCATGGAGGTAGGATGTATGGGACGAAGCAAAGTGATTGCCATGAATAACATTACTTACACATAACTCTTGGACAAACACCTGCAACTGGCATTTTCCTTCATCTGCGGTATAATATTTCCAAGATGGGAAGATACGCACATACGATTTAACAACATCAAATGCGATAGATGCTAAACTACGACTAGCTCGTTGTGCTTCCTCCACAGGAATAGGCATACTAACTGGTGGAGTTGGGGTTCGCCATGGTAGTACTGGCCCTTTGGGCACTGGAGCTACCTTACTAACTGCTCTTCTTTGGGAGCTCTGTGGTGGGGATGGTGTTGTGTCAATAGGAACTCGGTTACTATATGCTGGGGTTGGGGTTAGATTGGGGGAAGCTGGTTCTCAGTCCATCGCAATAGGGGTACAATCTGCGAGAGTTTGGGTAATGTGTGGTACGGTTGGCTCTTGTGCATGTACAACCGGGGTGCTATCTCCACCAAGAGGTAGCACTATTTTATTTGAAGACTATGTTTTTAGTCCGCTGGATACTGGCATCACCCGCTCCAATTCAAATGGCTAATAAACATGAAACATAGTTGAATGTACAAACATTGTATGAGAGACAGATACAATAGATAGTGTGGAAAAAAGAGGGCATGAAATAGTTGACATGTATATTGTGTAACTAAAATGGATAGCATGACATAATTTCACATATATGATGTCTATCTAAACTGGATATCATAGCATAACATAATTCAACGATATGATGAATAACTAAATAGGATCGCATGACATAATTCACCTACATGTTATCTAAGTAATTGGGATTGCATCATTTAATTCACATATGTGATTTATATGCTAAACAGAGGGCATTCGATATGATGTCTGAACTAAGAAAAATGGTGTTGAATATTGTGTATATGATGTCTAAACTATGCAATGGAAGACACCATATGCATGATATGAGCAGTATAACTGTGCCAAGTTAGAGCATACACCTCGGTGGGGGAATAGGACTAGTCATCTGTATCTGAATCCATCTCTGAGGAGCTATCGGGACCCAACAAGAGATCTGCTTCGACGGGTAGCACTGTCTGCTCTGAAGGCCTTGTTTTCACTCCAGATTTTTCCATCTCCCACCCAAATGGCTGATTCACGGGAACAGTAGTTTAATGTACAAACATTGTCGACAAATGGAAATGTAATGAAGAAAAGGATGGGCAAGATATAATTCAAATATATGATGTCTGGTGAAACAGGATGGCATTGCACATTTCACATATATTATGGCTGGCTAAAAGACATGAGACTACATAATTCCCATATATGATATAGAAACTAAATAGGTGGCATTACAGAACATGTCTAAACTAAGCAGATGACATATATGATGTCAAAAGTAGGCACTGCAAGGCAACATATGCATGATATGACTAACATCATCATGCCAAGGTAGAGCAAACACCTTGGGGGGTAAATAGGAGTGGTCAGCAGTGTCTGAATCCGCCTCAGAACAAATATCTTCCTTTGGATTACAATCTGGAGAAGGGTGGGGAGGGTTTGCCATTGAACCCACCATGGAGCAATGTCTGCACGAGATTGTATTGCCACACAAAACTCTTCTCTTTTTCTCTACATGTTTAGCATGACTGTGTATAATATCTGACATGCATACGAAAAAAATATGGTGAGATTATGTAAGAAGAGCATGCAGAAATTTAGAGTGATGGTAACAACCAGTGGATGGATCCAAAAATAATGATTGCAGATTGATGATTGCTTTAATTTAATAAAAAGACAGATGATGATTGCTTTACTATTTGTTTCCCACCCAAGATGAAGAACATAGACATACCCTAGGTGAACCAGATATTAGACAGACATACTATTCATTGCTGCCTCGATATGTGCCCCACAACTAATTTAGAACTCAAGTTTGAACATTAATTTGGACCTGACTTGGAGTCCAAGAGGTGAACAGGAAGATAAAGTAGTAGGTAATTTTAAGCAATGCATAACATAAGCAAAAATAAAAGAGTGCGACCTCTCTTGTGGACCCGTGTACTCCTCAGGTTCATCTGCTGAGTCGATGATGTTGATGTTGTTGTGGTGGGTGCTGGCGGCAGGGAAGGAGATCTGAGGCGGCGAAAGACGGTCAGGAGTCGTGATGTCTACTTTGGTGGATGCTTCTGTCGATGGAGCAACTCAGGTGAGGTGGACAACGTCGCGGCAGGAGTAGGACAAACCACACAAAGTTCCCTTCGACACCTACCTGTAACTGAAGTAATTCTATAAAGGCTCATTTGGCTTGCATGATTCTAAAAAGGCAGGGATAGGAAAACTACCGCAATAGGATAGGAATGCACATGGTAAACACAGCATTGTAAACGGATTTTTGTCAACTTGGGTGTTTGGTTTATAGGAATTGGGAGAGCAGAGGAATGCAAAGAAACAATGCCAAAATAAAGTGAAACCATATGAAAGCGTGTATAGATAGAATGTTATTCTACCACTGATGCACTTGTTCTTGTTTTCATGCATAGGATTTTGAAAAGTAGGTCCAGGTGGATGTTTTGCTTCATTCCTTTCAACAAAATGCATGAATAATTGAATAGTAGAGTGCCATTGGAAAAATTCCCTATTGCTATGTTTTCCCGTTAAACAAAAGTAGCCCTAATGGATCGACACGAATATATAGTAATAAGTGATGCAACAAGTGTACAACCTCTTTGCCGTAGCCGTGTCGACCTCAACATCATTGGGTTGGTCGCTGAAGTAGTTGAGGCAGAGGTGGCTGTCGGAGGTGTGGAGCAAGATCTGACGAATCTATAGACGTCGTCCAGGGCACTGCTCTATTGTGATGGATCATTCTGTCGTTGGAACAGCTCCGGTGAGCCGTAAGACGTCAAGGCTGAAGCAGCACAAGACAGACATCATCAATCTCAAATGGGATTCTAATAGCATCTCCAATAAATGATGTAAAATATATGTAAAATTTACATCACCAAAAACCACCTGACTACAATAGATGAGGTAAAAACTGTTGACTCTGAACTTAACTGTCAAAACTGAAATTTACTGTGGAATCTGAATGTTACTATCTAAATTGAACGCAATGGTAGCAGAGAGGCACTTGACATGTAGTTTAGGGAGGGCCTGCAGTTCATCTTCAACATGCACCCCCCTGAGCCGCAAGCCACCACCGGCCGAACCGCCGGCCCCAGCGCCACCTCGCCGCCCCGAAACAACTCCCCACCGCCGGTCCGCCATCGCCCCGCCGCCCCGGCTAGCCCTCTAGGCCCCCCGCCGCCTACCCTGAACCCTAAGATAGATAGTGGGGTACCTCTCCGGCGAGCCCCCGTCCCCGCTGCGGGTGGTTCTTCCTTAACTCC
>NC_041385.1:327449878-327455773 GCF_002162155.2 Triticum dicoccoides | reverse complement strand
GATTCAGTCGACTGAAGTGTAGCTAAATCAGAGCAGAGCAGCAACACGAGCAAGGGGGAGAGTAGCAGCAGTAGCGCGAGCGAGCAAGCGAGAGCCGGAGCAGCAGCAGTTGGGCGAGCGAGCGATCGAGCGAGAGCCGGAGCAGCAGCAGCAGCGCGAGCGAGCGAGCGAGGTCCGGAGCAGCAGCAGCAGATCGAGCTGGTATGGATGCCGCCGTTGAAGGGGCCTCGCACTGAGGGAGAGCCGCCGTGGAGATGTCGCCCGCGGCGCCAGCTTCAAGGTAGCCACTCCATGGGGGTGCGAGATGGAGCACCGTCGGCGCCGGGAGGTCTAGTTAAGGAGAAGGTGCGGTGCAATGAGTGTACAACCTCTTTGGTGGCGCCGAGTAGGCCTCGACTTCGTTCGAGGAGTCGGTGAGGATGATGCGGTTCCGGTGGAGTAGGTTAAGGCGGTGCTATGGGGATGGATCAGCCATGATAGACGAGGCGATCGTCGGAGCAACTCCTTGGAGGTGGAGGACAGGGTGGCTGAACCGGCGGGACGACGAGATGGATGACGGATCCTCATCCGGGGAGGTGGACGAGGGACATCGAGCTATTGCGGTGGACGACATCGTCGAGGAAGAGGCTCCGGCTGGGCAGCGGTGAGGTGGAGGACGGAGGAGGGTGGGGTTTCGCGGCTGGAGCACAGAGGTTATGGCGTCCTGGGATTTCGAATGGTGAAAAGGGGGCGATGGGAGGGGGTGAACCATGACTTAGGGACGCGCTTCTCCAAAATGTAGGGTGTGTTACAAAAGTACCCCCCCCCACTGATTTGAACTAGTGGCCCTTTCGGCTCAGGGTTAGAAGGGGGATTTCGCGTGTCGGGATTTGGCAGCTGGAGGGAGTTTTCGCGCGCGTTGTAGTTTCGGGATAGCAAGGCGCGGGTTGTAATTTTCGGGATATAACAAGGCGCGGGTTGAATTTTAGGGACAAGCCTAACGTGTAATATTGTACTTGTACGTACCAAATCAATTCGCACTTCCCTCAACCAAAAAGAAAACGGAAAAAATAAAACTATTCACACCACACAAAGAGAGAGTCTTGCCCCATTTTACTATACAAATGCTATTCAAAGCTACTCCCTCCTTCCATCAATAGAGGGCCTAATGCATTTTTTGATGCTAACTTTGACCAAATATTAGAGCAATAATATATGACATGCAACTTACACAAAGCACACTGTTAAATTCATGTGTGAAAGAGCTTTCAATGATATAATTTTCACATTGTGCATGTCATGTACTATTAATCTTGTCAATAGTCAAAGGCGGTCTTAAAAAACGCATTACGCCATATATAGATGGAAGGAGGGAGTATGAAACCATGTTATGTCCAATTAAATTTGTTTGCTCGCTGTATAAGGCATGTAACCTACTCATACCAACATTTTAGTGCATTCCAAATGTCTATACTACCACTGCAAATTCGAACTGAATTTGAATTTGTTTCTCTATTTAAATAAGAATCTACAATCATGATTGTTGCCAACTTCAACCATCATTCGTGTATTACATTAATAACACACCACATGATTACTATAGAGATAGATATGAACTATGTGTACTACATGAACTCGAATTCTATTTTTTGAATACACTTGATGTTGATTCCAAATAATAGTACATTTGATGTACTAAGTATATATTCATAATCTAAACCATGTTCCATATGTACACGTGTTTATCACACAAAGTGTAGTGCCCCACCCCCTACATTATGACAAGTATTTAGACCTGAGCTGCAAAAGCTACACATTACCCCAAATTATAATCAATGTTCTACATTATGATATCTTCTTCAATTATCGGTATCTGCTTTTTTATAAAGGATTATGATCTTTGTTCGTCTTTTACACCTTCACGATCCTTTTCTATTTGTAGCTAGCTAGTGCTAACTTTCTATCGTGCATGCACACACCCGCCCCCCTCTCACCCACCCTAAGCGTCCCCTCCATTGCGCATGTTCGTTATTTCTCTTTAGGTCTGATGTCTAGTACACAACCTTCTTCTTGTAGGCATTGTTGGGCCTCCAAGTGCAGAGGTTTGTAGGACAGTAGCAAATTTCACTCAAGTGGATGACCTAAGGTTTATCAATCCGTGGGAGGCGTAGGATGAAGAGGGTCTCTCTCAAGAAACCCTGCAACCAAATAACAGAGTCTCTTGTGTCCCCAACACACCCAATACAATGGTAAATTGTATCGGTGCACTAGTTCTGCGAAGAGATGGTGATACAAGTGCAATATGGATGGTAGATATAGGTTTTTGTAATCTGAAAATATAAAAATAGCAAGGTAACTAATGATAAAAGTGAGCGTAAACGGTATGACAATGCTAGGAAACATGGCCTAGGGTTCATACTTTCACTAGTGCAAGTTCTCTCAACAATAATAACATAATTGGATCATATAACTATCCCTCAACATGCAACAAAGAGTCACTCCAAAGTCACTAATAGCGGAGAACAAACGAAGAGATTATTGTAGGGTACGAAACCACCTCAAAGTTATCCTATCTGATCGATCTATTCAAGAGTCCATAGTAAAATAACAGAAAGCTATTCTTTCCGTTCGATCTATCATAGAGTTCGTACTAGAATAACACCTTAAGACACAAATCAACCAAAACCCTAATGTCACCTAGCTACTCCAATGTCACCTCAAGTATCCGTGGGTATGATTATACGATATGCATCACACAATCTCAGATTCATCTATTCAACCAACACAAAGAACTTCAAAGAGTGCCCCAAAATTTCTACCGGGGAGTCAAGACGAAAACGTGTGCCAACCCCTATGCATAAGTTCACAAGGTCACTGAAACTGCAAGTTGATCACCAAAACATACATCAAGTAGATCACGTGATATCCCATTGTCACCACAGATAAGCACATGCAAGACATACATCAAGTGTTCTCAAATCCTTAAAAGACTCAATCCGATAAGATAACTTCAAAGGGAAAACTCAATCCATTACAAGAGAGTAGAGGGGGAGAAACATCATAAGATCCAACTATAATAGCAAAGCTCACGATACATCCAGATCGTGCCATATCAAGAACACGAGAGAGAGAGAGAGAGAGAGAGAGAGAGAGAGAGAGAGCAAGAGAGAGAGAGATCAAACACATAGCTGTTGGTACATACCCTCAGCTCCGAGGGTGAACTACCCCCTCCTCGTCATGGAGAGCACCGGGATGATGAAGATGGCCACCGGGGTGGGATCCCCCCTCCGACAGGGTGCCGGAGCGGGGCCCCGATTGGTTTTTGGTGGCTACAGAGGCTTGCAGCGGTGGAGCTCTCGATCTAGGTTATTTTCTGGAGGTTTTTGTATTTATAGGAATTTTTGGCGTAGGTCTCACGTCAGGGGTGTCTCTGAGTCATCCACGAGATAGGGGCCCATGCCGAGGGGGATACGGCGTGCCCCGACCCTCGTGGACAGCTCGGGATTCTTCTGGCCCAACTCTTTTACTTCGGGGGCTTCTTTTGGTCCATAAAAAATCATCAAAAATTGGCACGTCAATTGGACTCCATTTGGTATTCCTTTTCTGTAAAACTCAAAAACAAGGAAAAAACAGAAACTGGCACTAGGCTCTAGGTTAATAGGTTGGTCCCGAAAATCATATAAAACAGCATATAAATGCATATAAAACATCTAAGATGGATAATATAATAGCATGGAACAATAAAAAATTATAGATACGTTGGAGACGTATCAAGCATCCCCAAGCTTAATTCCTGCTCGTCGTCGAGTAGGTAAATGATAAAAACAGAATTTTTGATGTGGAATGCTACCTAACATAATTATCAATGTAATTTTCTTTAGTGCGTCATGAATGTTCGGATCTGATAGATTCAAGAAAAAGTTTAATATTGACTTAAAAATAATAATACTTCAAGCATACTAACAAAGTAATTATGTCTTCTCAAAATAACATGAGCAAAGAAAGTTATCCCTACAAAATCATATAGTCTGGCTATGCTCTATCTTCATCACAAAAAATATTTAAATCATGCACAACCCCGGTTATGGCCTAGCAATTGTTTCATACTTTAGTATTCTCAAACTTTTTCAACTTTCATACAATAGATGAGCGTGAGCCATGGACATAGCACTATAGGTGGAATAGAATATGGTGGTTGTGTAGAAGACAAAAAGGAGGAAGATAGTCTCACATCAACTAGGCGTATCAACGGGCTATGGAGATGCCGATCAATAGATACCAATGTGAGTGAGTAGGGATTGCCATGCAACGGATGCACTAGAGCTATAAGTGTATGAAAGCTCAAAAGGAAACGAAGTGGGTGTGCATCCAACTCGCTTGCTCACGAAGACCTAGGGAAATTTGAGGAAGCCCATTATTCGCATATACAAGCCAAGTTCTATAATGAAAAATTCCCACTAGTATATGAAAGTGACAACATAGGAGACTCTCTATCATGAAGATCATGGTGCTACTTTGAAGCACAAGTGTGGTAAAAGGATAGTAGCATTGCCCCTTCTCTATTTTTCTTTTTTTTGTTTTGGTCTTTTCTCTTTTTTATGGCCTCTTTTTTTCTCTTTTTTCGTTTGGAGTTTCATCCCGACTTGTGGGGGAATCATAGTCTCCATCATCCTTTCCTCACTGGGACAATGCTCTAATAATGAACATCATCACACTTTTATTTACTTACAACTCAAAAATTACAACTCAATACTTAGAACAAAATATGACTCTATGTGAATGCCTCCGGCGGTGTACTGGGATGTGCAATGAATCAAGAGTGACATGTATGAAAGAATTATGAAAGGTGGCTTTGCCACAAATACAAGGTCAACTACATGATCATGCAAGGCAATATGACAATGATAAAACGTGTCATAATAAATGGAATGGTGGAAAGTTGCATGGCAATATATCTTGGAATGGCTATGGAAATGCCATAATAGGTAGGTATGGTGGCTGTTTTGAGTAAGGTATATGGTGGGTTTATGGTACCGGCGGGAGTTGTGCGGCACAAGAGAGGCTAGCAATGGTGGAAGGGTGAGAGTGCGTATAATCCATGGACTCAACATTAGTCATAAAGAACTCACATACTTATTGCAAAAATCTACAAGTCATCAAAACAATGTACTACACGCATGCTCCTAGGGGAAGCTCGGTAGGAGTTAACCATCGCGCGGTACCGACCTCCACCCATAAGGAAGACAATCAATAAATAAATAATGCTCCAACTTCATCACATAACGGTTCACCATACGTGCATGCTACGGGAATCACAAACTTTACCACAAGTATCTCTCAAATTCACAACTACTCACTAGCATGACTCTAATATCACCATCTTCATATCTCAAAACAATCATAAGGAATCAAACTTCTCTTAGTATTCAATGCACTTTATATTAGGATTAAGTTTATAACCAAAGGAAATTACCATTGTGACGCCCGGATAACCAAGCTACAGTAATCCCACGTTAATGTTGCCACGTCACCACGGTTACTGTTGTTAATCTCGCGTTAGTTCAAAACCGATTCTAATTCAAATCCAAAAGCAAGCGAACAATAAAAGTTTTCAAATATTAAAACTAAAATGTTCGGAGTGAACCAAATATTGTATAGGTAATTATGGTGGAGAAGCCACACCTTTATAAAATGTTTAAATGTTATAAGATGAATAAAACAACAGCAAAAGCAATTATTTAAATACCTCTTGTAATAAATAAAATGTCAAACTAATTTATTTGAGGACTAGACTTCTTGTGACTATGGACTAAGTTGAAATACTAATTTAGATACTAAGTGTATATTTTACTAAAACTAAAATAATAGGAAACAAAACTAAAACAGAAAAGGTAAAGTAAATAAAAAGTAAAAAAC
>NC_041385.1:327388005-327449376 GCF_002162155.2 Triticum dicoccoides | reverse complement strand
GCGCCTCCTCCATTGCTTCGATTGCCAGATGTCGGCCATCCCGCGATCCTCCCCGAGGATAAGAGCATCCCCCCTCGAAACCCTAGCGTCATTCCCCCCTTTCCCCTACGCCACTTTCTTCCACCTCGCCTGCAGTCGAACCACGTCGCCATGGTCGACCTCATCCTCGTGGCCACTACCCTCCCGCCGCCTGAGACTACGCCGAGAGCACCGCCTCTATCGTCTTCATCGACTACATGGACGCATTCGAGCTCCGGACCCCTGCCTCGCGCGGATCGACGCCCTCGGCCATCGTGGATCGCTGCTGCCATCCATCTGCTCCAAGCCTTCCCCGAGCCCACTTAGCACCTCTACAGGATCGTTGTGAGCCCCTCTGTCGATCCCTCGCCTTTCCCCGTCATTTTCGTCACCGCAAGTTGTCACCCCACTGCCATGCTCGGAGCTCCGCGTCCGCGAACCCCTGGCCACGTCCCAGCCTCGCCTGGCCGCCTGTGCGCACCTCGTCCGCCCGTGCCCCTAGTCATGCCTTGGCCGCACGCCCCTTGCGTCGCCCAAGCTTTGGCCGCCTGCCGTGCCTCTGGTCACATCGCCGCCCACTGCCGCTGTTGCCTTCTCCTTTCCGCTGCTCTGCTACTCTGCTTCTGGCGCTGCTTTTGCTCCTCCGCCACTGCTCTGTACTGTTGCCGCTGCTTGTTGTAATGCTGCTGCTACAGTAACATTCAGTTACTGTGTTGCTAGCTTTTCTAAAACTGCAATGGTTAGCCCCCTAAACGGCCTCAAAACAGGAACTAAACAAAGCTCAACATAGCTGAAATAAATATGTGCGGTTAGTACACTTGTCAAGGTTCAATTCTTTCCATTGGACCAAATCCAAAAGTTGCCTGGATTAATTCCTATGAAAATGACAAAAGTCTATGTTCTGTTAACTAGCAGAACTAAAAAACAGATATACTGCCATAGCAACTTTGGAGCTAAAAATAAACAAGTTACAGGGATCTAACAATTTGTCTATGGAAGTTGCTCAGAACGACGAGACAAATCTGAATACGCAGCCCATTCGTCCGCCACGCGTCCCTAGCATAATGAACTTGCAACACTTCACATCCGGTTCATCTGTCCGAACACGCGAAACACCGGGGATACTTTCCCGGATGTTTCCCCCTTTCGTCGGTATCACCTACTACCGCGTTAGGGCACACCTAACACCGCTCATTGTCATGTCTTGCTTCGTCATGCTTATGTTTGCATTATATTTATTGTTTCTTCCCCCTCTTCTCTCCGGTAGACTACGAGACCGACGCTGCTGCTGCCCCGTTCGACTACGGAGTTGACGACCCCCTCCTTCTTGCCAGAGCAACCAGGCAAGCCCCCCCCCCCTTGATCACCAGATATCGCCTATTCTCCTCTATACTACTTGCATTAGAGTAGTGTAGCATGTTACTGCTTTCCGTTAATCCTATTCTGTTGCATAGCATGTCATTGTTGCTACAGTCATTGATACCATACCCGCAATCCTAAATGCTTAGTATAGGATGCTAGTTTATCATCATTGGCCCTACATTCTTGTCAGTCTGCCTTGATATACTATTGGGCCGTGATCACTCGGGAGGTGATCACGGGTATATACTATACATATATACATACTATAGCTGGTGACTAAAGTCGGGTCGGCTCGAGGAGTACCCGCGAGTGATTCACGGATTGGGGGCTGAAAGGACCTTTGTCCCGACGGCCCTCTGTGTGGATCTTTGTGGCGGAGCGACAGGGCGGGTTGAGACCACCTGGGAGACAGGTGGGCCTGGCCCTGGTCGGCGTCCACGGTTATTTCATAATAACACGCTTAACGAGATCTTGGTATTTGATCTGAGTCTGGCCACTGGCCTATACGCACTAACCAACTACGCGGGAAAGATATGGGCACTCGACGTCGTGGTATCAGCCGAAGCCTTCGTGACATCAGCGACTGAGCGGCGTGCGCCAGATTGGACCGCGTAACGTGACTTCCTTTGTAATGGAGGTTGCTAGGTATGCTTCCGGCCGCCCTTGCAACGTGCAGGTGTGCAATGGGCGATGGGCCCAGATCCCTGCGTGTATAGGATTTAGACCGGCGTGCTGACCTCTCTGTTGTGCCTAGGTGGGGCTGGGACATGTTGATCTTCCGAGGCCGAGCATGACCCAGGAAAGCGTGTCCGGCCAAATGGGATCGAGCGTGTTGGGTTATGTGGTGCACCCTTGCAGGGAAGTTTATCTATTCGAATAGCCGTGTCCCTCGGTAAAAGGACGACCCGGAGTTGTACCTTGACCTTATGACAACTAGAACCGGATACTTAATAAAACACACCCACACAAGTTCCACAGACAACACGGTGATCGCTTTTCCACAGGGCGACGAGGGGAGGATCGCCGGGTAGGATTATGCTATGCGATGCTACTTGGAGGACTTCAATCTACTCTCTTCTACATGCTGCAAGACGGAGGCTACCAGAAGCGTAGTCTTCGACAGGATTAGCTATCCCCCTCTTATTCTGGCATTCTACAGTTCAGTCCACCGATATGGCCCTTTACACATATACCCATGCATATGTAGTGTAGCTCCTTGCTTGCGAGTACTTTGGATGAGTACTCACGGTTGCTTTCTTCCCCTTTTTCCCCTTTCCCTGCTACCTGGTTGTCGCAACCAGACGTTGGAGCCCAGGAGCCAGACGCCACCGTCGACGACGACTACTACACTGGAGGTGCCTACTACTACGTGCAGGCTGCTGACGACGACCAGGAGTAGTTAGGAGGATCCCAGGTAGGAGGCCTGCGCCTCTTTCGATCTATATCCCAGTTTGTGCTAGCCTTCTTAAGGAAAACTTGTTTACTTATGTCTGTACTCAGATATTGTTGCTTCCGCTAACTCGTCTATGATCGAGCACTTGTATTCGAGCCCTCGAGGCCCCTGGCTTGTATTATGATGCCTGTATGACTTATTTATGTTTTAGAGTTGTGTTGTGATATCTTCCCGTGAGTCCCTGATCTTGATCGTACACGTTTGCGTGCATGATTAGTGTACGATTGAATCGGGGGCGTCACTAGTTGGTATCCGAGCCGACTGCCTGTAGGAATCCCCCTTTCCAACCCTTTGGCCGAAGTTGAGTCTAGTCGATGAAAATCGTTTTACTAACTTGGCTGTGCGGCCCATGGGCCCACGTCGACAGGATTAGCTATCCCCCTCTTATTCTGGCATTCTGCAGTTCAGTCCACCGATATGGCCCTTTACACATATACCCATGCATATGTAGTGTAGCTCCTTGCTTGCGAGTACTTTGGATGAGTACTCACGGTTGCTTTCTCCCCCTTTCTCCCCCTTTCCCTTCTACCTGGTTACCGCAACCAGACGTTGGAGCCCAGGAGCCAGACGCCACCGTCGACGATGACTACTACACTGGAGGTGCCTACTACTACGTGCAGGCTGCTGACGACGACCAGGAGTAGTTAGGAGGATCCCAGTCAGGAGGCCTGCGCCTCTTTCGATTTGTATCCCAGTTTGTGCTAGCCTTCTTAAGGCAAACTTGTTTACTTATGTCTGTACTCAGATATTGTTGCTTCCGCTGACTTGTCTATGATCGAGCACTTGTATTCGAGCCCTCGAGGCCCCTGGCTTATATTATGATGCTTGTATGACTTATTTATGTTTTAGAGTTGTGTTGCGATATCTTCCCGTGAGTCCCTGATCTTGATCGTACACATTTGCGTGCATCATTAGTGTACGATTGAATCGGGGGCGTCACAACCATGTTGTTTAAGACTCTCAAAATAATATAAGTGAAGCATGAGAGTTCATATATTTCTTCAAAATAAAATCACCACCGTGCTCTAAAAAGATATAAGTGAAGCACTAGAGCAAATGACAAACTACTCCAAAAGATATAAGTGAAGATCAATGAGTAGTCGAATAATTATGCAACTACGTGAAGACTCTATAACATTTAATAATTTCTGATCTTGGGATATTATTCAAACATCAAGCAAAACAAAATAAAACAAAATGACGCTCCAAGCAAAACACATATCATGTGGTGAAAAAAAATGTAGCTCCAAGTAATGTTACCGATGAATGAAGACGAAAGAGGGGATGCCATCTGGGGCATCCCCAAGCTTAGGCTCATGTTTGTCCTCGAATATTACCTTTGGGTGCCTTAGGCATCCCCAACCTTAGGCTCTTGCCACTCCTTATTCCATAGTCCCTCGAATCTTTACCCAAAACTTGAAAACTTCACAACACAAAACTCAACAGAAAACCCGTAAGCTCCGTTAGTATAAGAAAATAAACCACCACTTAGGTACTGTTGTGAACTCACTCTAAATTCATATTGGTGTAATATCTATTGTATTACAACTTCTCTATGGTTCATACCCTCCGATACTACTCATAGATTCATCAAAATAAGCAAACAACACATAGAAAATAGAATCTATCAAAAACAGAATAGTCTGTAGTAATCTGTAGCTCTCAAAAACTTCTGTAACTCAAACAATTGTAAAAAATTAGGAAAACCTGAGACATTTGTGTACCAATCCATAGCAAAAAGAACAAGATCAAAAGAATGTTTCTGTGAATTATAAAAACTAATTTATTGGGTGCAAAAGTTTCTGATTTTCTACAGGATCAACACAACTATCACCGTAAGCTAACCTAAAGGTCTTACTTGGCACTTTATTGAAACAAAAGCTATAAAACATGATTACTACAGTATCATAATCATGTGAACACACAAAAACAGTAAAGGTAAATATTGGGTTGTCTCCCAACAAGCGCTTTTCTTTAATGCCTTTTAGCTAGGCATGATGATTTCAATGATGCTCGCATAAAAGATAAGAATTGAAACATAGCGAGAGCATCATGAAGAATATGACTAGCACATTTAAGTCTAACCCACTTCCTATGCATAGGGATTTTGTTAGAAAACAACTTATGGGAACAATAATCAACTAGCATAGGAAGGCAAAACAAGCATAACTTCAAGATTTTCAACACATAAAGAGGAAACTTGATATTATTGCAATTCCTACAAGCATATATTCCTCCCTCATAATAATTTTCAGTAGTTTCATGAATGAATTCAACAATATAACCATCACATAAAGCATTCTTTTCATGATCTACAAGCATAGAAATTTTATTACTCTCCACATAAGCAAAATTCTTCTCATTCGGAATAGTGGGAGTATCATAAGAGACTCGAATACTATAAATTGTTTCCACATTAAAAGAGTAATGCTCAGAAAAAGGGTAATCATAATCATGACAAGTTTTATAAATATAATCATCACTACTTTTTATAGCATAAGTGTTATCACAATAATCATCATAAATAGGAGGCATGCTATCATCATAATAAATTTGCTCATCAAAACTTGGGAGGCTAAAAATATCATATCCATTAAACATAGGATCCCCAAGCCTGGGACAACATTAGTTGCAGCAAATAAATTCTCAAACATGTCATTCTCATCAAACATAGCATCCCCAAGCTTGGGTCTTTTCATATCATAAGCATAATCACTCTCATCATTAATAGTATGGATAGCACCAATAGTATAGCGATTATCATCATCACAATGAGTAATAGCAGCAACATCATTTGGGAGGGGTACCTTTTTACCTTTGCTTCTACGTCTTTCCTTTTTCTTCTTCGCATCATGTGTGGGGTTAACCCTCTTTTTGGAGCTCCTTATTAATGAGATTGGTTGGATATAAGGCTCCTCCTCGTTACATGATTCATCATAATAAAGAATAGGAGGATATTGGGAAATCTCTCCCCTTTCATTAGTATTCTCTTCATCTTCTATTGTTTTCTTGATTTTATGTAATTGGCAATGTAAGGATTTTCAATGCAATTCACCGCACATTACATATAAATTTTCTCTGGATCAAAATCAAGAACTTTATCAAGGACAAACTCTGGAAGATTCGTAGTTAAACGTTTCATTTCTTCATAACCCATAAGCAAACTAAGTTCATTATGATGTGCAAGGGAAATCAAGTCATCACAACTTTTGGACACGATTTGATCATGAAACAATTTACATTGGGTATTTAAATGATCACGTTCATTGCAAAGTTCACAAGGATGGCAAAGAAATTTTAAATTTTCAGCACAAACTTCTAGCCTCTCTTGCAACCATTTAGTTTCTAAATACTTATGCCTCTTGCAAAATCTATCTTCCCTATTTGGTGTGTGATACGTCTCCAACGTATCTATAATTTTTGATTGTTACATGCTATTATATTACCCGTTTTGGATGTTTATGGGCTTTACTTTACACTTTTATATCATGTTTGGGACTAACCTACTAACCGGAGGCCCAGCCCGTATTGCTTTTTTTTTTCCTATTTCAGTGTTTTGAAGAAAAGGAATATCAAACGGAGTCCAAATGGAATGAAACCTTCGGGAGCGATCTTTTTGGAACAAACGTGATCCAAAGGACTTGGAGTGCAAGTCAAGAAACAATCGAGGAGGCCACGAGGGTGGAGGGCGCGCCCCCACTCTATTGGGCGCGCCCCCTATCTCGTGGGCCCCTCGGGCCTCCACCGACCTACTTCTTCCTCCTATATATACCCATATACCCCGAGAACATCAGAGGCGACCACGAAAAACTATTTCCACTACCGTAACCTTCTGTATCCGCGAGATCCCATCTTGGAGCCTTCGCCGGCGCTTCGCCGGAGGGGGAATCAACCATGGAGGGCCTCTACATCAACACCATAGCATCTCCAATGAGTTGTGAGTGGTTTACCACAAACCTTTGGGTCCATAGTTATTAGCAGATGGCTTCTTCTCTCTCTTTGAATCTCAATACCATGTTCTCCTTGATCTTCTTGGAGATCTATTCAATGTAACTCTTTTTGCGGTGGATTTGTCGAGATCCGATGAATTGTGGGTTTAAGATCAAGTTTATCTATGAGAAATATTTGAATCTCCTATGAATTCTTTTATGTGTGATTAAGTTATCTTTGCAACTCTATTCGAATTATCAGTTTGGTTTGGCCTACTAGATTTATCTTTCTTGCAATGGGAGAAGTGCTTAGCTTTGGGTTCAATCTTGTGGTCTCCTTTCCAAGTGACAGCAGGGGCAGCAAGGCACATATTGTATTTTTTCCATCGAGGATAAAAATATGGGGTTTATATCATATTGCATGAGTTTATCCCTCTACATCATGTCAACTTTCTTAATGCGTTACTCTGTTCTTTATGAACTTAATACTCTAGATGCATGTTGGATAGCGGTCGATGTGTGGAGTAATAGTAGTAGATGCAGGCAGGAGTCGGTCTACTTGTCACGGACGTGATGCCTATATACATGATCATGCCTAGATAATCTCATAATTATTCTCTTTTCTATCAATTGCTCGACAGTAATTTGTTCACCCACCGTAATGCTTATGCTATCTTGAGAGAAGCCACTAGTGAAACCTATGGCCGCCGAGTCTATCTTTTATCATATAAGCTTTCAATCTACTTTTACTTGCATCTTTACTTTTCCAATCTATATTATAAAATACCAAAAATATATTTATCTTATCATATTATCTCTATCAGATCTCACTTTCGCAAGTGGCCGTGAACGGATTGACAACCCCTTTATTGCGTTGGTTGCGAGTTCTTGTTTGTTTGTGTAGGTGCATGGGACTTTTGAGGAGCCTCCTACTGGATTGATACCTTGGTTCTCAAAAACTGAGGGAAATACTTACGCTACTATTGCTGCATCACCCTTTCCTCTTCAAGGAAGACCAACGCAAGCTCAAGACGTAGCAAGAAGGATTTCTGGCGTCGTTGCCGGGGAGGTCTTCGCTCAAGTCAAGACATACCAAGTACCCATCACAAACTCATCTCCCTCGCTTTTACATTATTTGTCATTTGCCTCTCGTTTTCCTCTCCCCCACTTCACCCTTGCCGTTTTATTCGCCCTCTCTTTCCGAATCTCCTCTCTCTTTCATCTGCCTTTTTGATTGCTTGGTGTGTTGGATTACTTGTCGCGATGGCACAAGATAATACCAAATTGTGTGATTTCTCCAATACGAATAATAATGATTTCCTTAGCACTCCGATTGCTCCTCTTAATGATGTTGAGTCTTGTGAAATCAATATTGCTTTGTTGAATCTTGTTATGAAAGATCAATTCTCCGGCCTTCCTATTGAAGATGTCCCTACCCATCTAAACAACTTTGTTGATTTGTGTGAGATGCAAAAGAAGAATGATATGGATAATGATATTGTTAAATTGAAGTTATTTCCGTTTTCACTTAGAGATCGTGCTAAAGTTTGGTTTTCGTCTTTGCCTAAGAATAGTATTGATTCATGGAACAAGTGCAAAGATGCTTTTATCTCTAAGTATTTTTTCTCCCGCTAAGATCATCACTCTTAGGAACAATATTATGAATTTTAACAACAGATCATGAGCATGTTATCCAATCTTGGGAAAGGATGAAATTGATGATTCGCAATTGCCCTACTCATGGTTTGAATTTATGGATGATCATACAAAAAAATTTATGCCTGATTGTATTTTGCTTCTAGAAACCTTTTAGATTCGGCCGCGGGAGGCACGTTTATGGAAATCACCTTAGGAGAAGCTACAAAACTCCTTGATAATATTATGGCTAATTATTCTCAATGGCACACCAAAAGATCAACTAGTAAAAAAGTGCATGCTATAGAAGAAATTAATGTTTTCAGTGGAACGATGAATGAACTTATGAAATTGTTTGCTACTAAGAGTGCTCCTATTGATCCCAATGATATACCTTTGTCTACTTTGATTGAGAATAATAATGAATCTATGGATGTGATTTTGTTGGTAGGAATAACTTTGGAAACAATGCTTATAGAGGAAACTTTAATCCTAGACCATTCCCTAGTAATTCCTCTAATAATTATGGAAATTCCTACAATAATTCTTATGGTAATTTTAATAAGACGCCCTCTGATTTTGAGAATAGTTTTAAAGAATTTATGATCTCTCAAAAGAATTTTAATGCCTTGCTCGAAGAAAAATTGCTCAAAGTTGATGATTTGGCTAGGAACGTTGACAGACTCTCGCTTGATGTCGATTCTTTGAAACTTAGATCTACTCCTCCTAAGCATGATATAAATGAGTCTCTCAAAGCTATGAGAATTTCCATTGATGAGTGCAAAGAAAGAACCGCTAGATTGTGTGCTAAGAAAGATTGCTTTATAAAGGCGTGTTCTTCTAGTTTCCATGAAAGTAATGATGAAGATCTTAAAGTTATTGATGTGTCCCCTATTATATCTTTGTTTTGCAATATGAATCTTAATAATGATGGGACTGGAGAAGAGTCAACTTTAGTTAAAAGGCGTCCCAATGATTCGGAGTTTTTAGATCTTGATGCTAAATTTGGTAAAAGTGGGATTGGAGAGGTCAAGACTTTAAATAGCATTGAACCCACTATCTTGGATTTCAAGGAATGTAATTATGATAATTGTTCTTTAGAAGATTGTATTTCCTTGTTGCAATCCGTTGTGAATTCTCCACATGCTTATAGTCAAAATAAAGCTTTTACCAAACATATTGTTGTGCCTTGATGCAATCTTTTGATGAAAATTTTAATTTGGAAGTTTCTATACCTAGAAAACTTTATGATGAGTGGGAACCTACTATAAAGATTAAAATTAAAGATCATGAGTGTTATGCTTTATGTGATTTGGGTGCTAGTGTTTCCACGATTCCGAAAACTTTATGTGATATTCTAGGTTTCCATGATCTTGATGATTTCTCTTTAATTTTGCACCTTGCGGATTCCACCATTAAAAAACCATTGGGAAGGATCAATGATGTTCTCATTGTTGCAAATAGGAATTTGGTGCCCGTAGATTTTATCGTTCTTGATATAGATTGCAGTCTTTCTTGTGCTATTATTCTTGGTAGACCTTTCCTTAGAATGATTGGTGCGATTATTGATATGAAGGAAGGGAATATTAGATTACAATTTCCATTAAGGAAACACATGGAGCACTTTCCAAGAAAGAAAGTTAAATTACCTTATGAATCTATCATGCGAGCTACTTATGAATTGAGTGCCAAAGATGACACTACTTAGATCTATCCTTGCTTTTATGCCTAGTTAGGGGCGTTAAACGATAGCGCTAGTTGGGAGGCAACCCAATTTTATTTGTGTTTTTTGTTTTTGTTTCTGTTTAGTTATAAATTCTGCATCTACCTTCTGTTTAGATGTGTTTTCAGGTTTTATTTAGTGTTTGTGACAAGTAGAACCTATAGGATAACCTATGGTGATAGTTAATTTGATTCTGCTGAAAAACAAAAACTTTGCACGCATGAAAATAATTTTAGTATTTCACAAAAACGTGCTTTTGCATTGATTCTTTTTGATATATATCAATAGGAAAATTTCCCAGGACTTCCTATTTTGGCAGGATTTTTAGAGTTCCAGAAGTATTCGAGAGTTACAGATTGCTACAGATTGTTCTATTTTTGACAGGTTCTGTTTTTCGTGTGTTGTTTTCTTATTTTGATGCATCCATGGCTAGTATGTAAGGATATGAATCATAGAAAAGTTGAAATACAGTAGGTTTAACACCAATATAAATAAAGAATGAGTTCATTACAGTACCTTATGTGGTGGTTTTTCTTTCTTTCACTAATGGAGCTTATGAGATTTCCTGTTGAGTTTTGTGCTGTGAAGTTTTCAAGTTTTGGGTAAAGATTTGATGGACTATGGAATAAGGAGTGGCAAGAGCATAAGCTTGGGGATGCCCATGGCACCGCAAGATATTCAAGAATAGCCAAAAGCCTAAGCTTGGGGATGCCCCGGAAGGCATCCCCTCTTCGTCTTCGTTTATCGATAACTTTACTTGGGGCTATATTTTTATTCGCCACATGATATGTGTTTTTCTTGGAGCGTCTTGTATGATATTAGTCTTTGCTTTTTAGTTTTCCACAATCATCCTTTCTGTACACACCTTTTGGGAGAAGCCCACTTGATTATATTTATTAGAATACTCCATGTGCTTCACTTATATCTTTTGAGCTAGATAGTATTTGCTCTAGTACTTCACTTATATCTTTTAGAACACGGCGGTGGCTTAATTTTGAAGAAATTTTTGATCTCTCATGCTTCACTTATATTATTTTGAGAGCCTTTTAGAACAGCATGGTATTTGCTATGGTTATAAATTTGGTCCTAGAATGATGGAGCATCCAGGTTTGGTATAATAAAAACTATCATAGAAAGTGCATTAAGCACTAGGATCAATTTGATGATTGATAATTGTTTTGAGATATAAATGTGGTAATGTTAGAGTCATGCTAGTGGGTAATTATGAAATTGAGAAATACTTGTGTTGAAGTTGGCAAGTCCCGTAGCATGCACGTATGATAAAAGTTGTGTGACAAATTTGTTGCATGAGGTGCTCTTTTGATTGTCTTCCTTATGAGTGGCAGTCGGGGATGAGCAATGGTCTTTTCCTACCAATCTATCCCTCTAGGGGCATGTGTAGTAGTACTTTGCTTCGAGGGCGAAGTAGACTTTTTCTATAAGTATATGAGTTCTTTATGACTAATGTGAGTCCATCGATATACGCACACTCACCCTTCCACTTTGCTAGCCTCTATTGTGCCACGCAACTTTCGCCGGTATCATGCATCCATTATTTACCTTCCTCAAAACAGCCACCATACCTACCTATTATGGCATTTTCATAGCCATTCCGAGATATATTGACATGAAACTTTCCACTGTTTCGTTATTATGACACGCTCCATCATTGTCATATTTCTCTTTGAATGATCATGTAGTTGACATCGTATTTGTGGCAAGGCCACCCTCATAATTTTCATACATGTCACTCTTGATTCATTGCATATCCCGGTATACCACCGTTTATTATGACAAGCTCCATCATTGTCATATTGCCTTGCATGATCATGTAGTTGACCTTGTATTTGTGGCAAAGCCACCTTTCATAATTCTTTCATACATGTCACTCTTGATTCATTGCACATCCCAGTACACCGCCGGAGGCATTCACATAGAGTCATATTTTGTTCTAAGTGTTGAGTTGTAATTCTTGAGTTATAAATTAATAAAAGTGTGATGATCTTCATTATTAGAGCATTGTCCCAAGTGAGGAAAGGATGATGAAGACTATGATTCCCCCACAAGTCGGGATGAGACTTCGGACTTTAAAAAAAAGAGGCCAAAGAGCCCACTAAATAAAAAGAGGAAAGGCCAAATAAAAAAAGGAGAGAGGCCAAATAAAAAAATAAAAATAAAAAATGAGAGAAAAAGAGAGAAGGGACAATGCTACTATCTCTTTTCCACACTTGTGCTTCGAAATAGCACCATGATCTTCATGATAGAGAGTCTCTTGTGTTGTCACTTTCATATACTAGTGGGAATTTTTCATTATAGAACTTGGCTTGTATATTCCAGTGATGGGCTTCCTCAAAATGCCCTAGGTCTTCGTGAGCAAGCCAGTTGGATGCACACCCACTTAGTTTCTTTTGTTGAGCTTTCATACATTTATAGCTCTAATGCATCCGTTGCATGGCAATCCCTACTCACTCACATTGATATCTATCGATGGGCATCTCCATAGCCCGTTGATACGCCTAGTTGATGTGAGACTATCTTCTCCCTTTTTGTCCTCACAACCACCACCATATATCACCATGGTGATATGTCCATGGCTTGCGCTGATGTATTGCGTAAGAGTTGAAAACCTGAAGCGCGTTAAAAAGTATGAACCAATTGCTCGGCTCGTCATCGGGGTTGTGCATGATGGGAGTATTTTGTGTAATGAAAATGAAGCATGGCCTAACTATATGATTTTGTAGGGACAAGCTTTCTTTGGCTATGCTATTTTGATAGGACCTAATTATTTGTTAGTATGCTTCGAATATTACTATTTTTATGTTTTACAAGCTTTTATCTTGAATCATTTGGATCTGAACAATCATGCCACAATTAAGAAAATTACATTGAGAATTATGCTAGGTAGAATTCCACATCAAAAATTCTGTTTTTATCATTTACCTACTCGAGGACGAGCAGGAATTAAGCTTGGGGATGCTTGATATGTCTCCAATGTATCTATAATTTTTGATTGTTCCATGCTATTATATTACCCGTTTTGGATGTTTACGGGCTTTACTTTACACTTTTATATCATTTTTGGGACTAACCTACTAACCGGAGGCCCAGCCCATATTGCTGTTATTTTTTTGCCTATTTCAGTGTTTCGAAGAAAAGGAATATCAAACGGAGTCCAAACGGGATGAAACCTTTGGGAGCGATCTTTTTGGAACAAACGTGATCCAGAGGACTTGGAGTGCAAGTCAAGAAACAATCGAGGATGCCACGAGGGTGGAGGGTGCCCCCCCTACTAGTTGCACCCCCTATCTCGTGGGCCCCTCGGGCGTCCACCAACCTACTTCTTCCTCCTATATATACCCACGTACCCAAAGAAAATCAGAGCCGACCACGAAAAACTATTTCCACCACTGTAACCTTCTGTATCTACGAGATCCCATCTTGGAACCCTCGCCGGCGCTCCTCCGGAGGGGGAATCAACCACGGAGGGCCTCTACATCAACACCATAGCCTCTCCAATGAGTTGTGAGTAGTTTACCACAGACCTTGGGGTCCGTAGTATTAGCTAGATGACTTCTTCTCTCTCTTTGAATCTCAATACCATCTTCCCCTTGATCTTCCTGGAGATCTATTCAATGTAACTCTTTTTGCGGTGTGTTTGTCGAGATCCGATGAATTGCAGGTTTATGATCAAGTTTATCTATGAGAAATATTTGAATCTCCTCTGAATTCTTTTATGTGTGATTAAGTTATCTTTGCAAGTCTCTTTGAATTATAAGTTTGGTTTGGCCTACTAGATTGATCTTTCTTGCAATGGGAGAAGTGCTTAGCTTTAGGTTCAATCTTGAGGTGTCCTTTCCAAGTGACAGCAGGGGCAGAAAGGCACGTATTGTATTGTTGCCATCGAGGATTAAAAGATGGGGTTTATATCATATTGCATGAGTTTATTCCTCTACATCATGTCATCTTTCTTAATGCGTTACTCTGTTCTTTATGAACTTAATACTCTAGATGCATGCTGGATAGCGGTCGATGTGTGGAGTAATAGTAGTAGATGCAGGCATGAGTCGGTCTACTTTTCACGGACGTGATGCCTATATACATGATCATGCCTAGATAATCTCATAATTATTCTCTTTTCTATCAATTGCTCAACAGTAATTTGTTCACCCACCGTAATGCTTATGCTATCTTGAGAGAAGCCACTAGTGAAACCTATGGCCCCCGGGTCTATCTTTTATCATATATGCTTTCAATCTACTTTTTTTGCATCTTTACTTTTCCAATATATATTATAAAATACCAAAAATATATTTATCTTATCATATTATCTCTATCAGATCTCACTTTCGCAAGTGGCCGTGAAGGGATTGACAACCCCTTTATTGCGTTGGTTGCGTGTTCTAGTTTGTTTCTTTAGGTGTGTGGGACTTTTGAGGAGCCTCCTACTGGATTCATACCTTGGTTCTCAAAAACTGAGGGAAATACTTATGCTACTATTGCTGCATGACCCTTTCCTCTTCAAGGAAAACCAATGCAAGCTCAAGACGTAGCAGTGTGCACTTGCACACTCTATGCACTCCACAAAAGTTGACATGCTTATAAGAGACATTTTCATCATGACTAGTGCAATCATCATTAGTACTATGGATATTCAAAGAGTTCATACTAACAACATTGCAATCATGCTCATCATTCAAAGATTTAGTGCCAAACATTCTAATGCATTCTTCCTTTAACACTTTGGCACAATTATCGGAATCCTTATTTTCATGAAAGATATTAAAAAGATGAAGCATATGAGGCACCCTCAATTCCATTTTTTCGTAGTTTTCTTTTATAAACTAAATTCGTGATAAAACAAGAAACTAAAAGATTTGATTGCAAGATCTAAAGATATACCTTCAAGCACTCACCTCCCAGGCAACAGCGCCAGAAAAGAGCTTGATGTCTACTACACAACCTTATTCTTGTAGACGTTGTTGGGCCTCCAAGTGCAGAGGTTTGTAGGACATTAGCAAATTTCCCTCAAGTGGATGACCTAAGGTTTATCAATCCGTGGGAGGCATAGGATGAAGATGATCTCTCTCAAGCAACCCTGCAACCAAATAACAAAGAGTCTCTTGTGTCCCCAACACACCCAATACAATGGTAAATTGTATAGGTGCACTAGTTCGGCAAAGAGATGGTGATAGAAGTGCAATATGGATGGTAGATATAGGTTTTTGTAATCTGAAAATATAAAAACAGCAAGGTAACTAATGATAGAAGTGAGCGTAAATGGTATTACAATGCTAGGAAACAAGGCCTAGGGTTCATACTTTCACTAGTGCAAGCTCTCTTAACAATAATAACATAATTGGATCATATAACTATCCCTCAACATGCAACAAAGAGTCACTCCAAAGTCACTAATAGCGGAGAACAAACGAAGAGATTATTGTAGGGTACGAAACCACCTCAAACTTATCCTTTCTGATCGATCTGTTCAAGAGACCGTAGTAAAATAACACGAAGCTATTCTTTCCGTTCGATCTATCATAGAGTTTGTACTAGAATAACACCTTAAGACACAAATCAACCAAAACCCTAATGTCACCTAGATATTCCAATGTCACCTCAAGTATCCGTGGGTATGATTATACGATATGCATCACAATCTCAGATTTATCTGTTCAACCAACACAAAGAACTTCAAAGAGTGCCCCAAAATTTCTACCAAAGAGTCAAGATGAAAATGTGTGCCAACCCCTATGCATAAGTTCACAAGGTCACTGAACCCGCAAGTTAATCACCACAACATACATCAAGTAGATCACGTGATATCCCATTGTCACCACAGATAAGCACATGCAAGACATACATCAGGTGTTCTCAAATCCTTAAAGACTCAATCCGATAAGATAACATCAAAGGGAAAACTCAATCCATTCCAAGAGAGTAGAATGGGAGAAACATCATAAGATCCAACTATAATAGCAAAGCTCACGATACATCAAGATCGTGCCATATCAAGAACACGGGAGAGAGAGAGAGAGAGAGAGAGATCAAACACATAGCTACTGGTACATACTGATACGTCTCCAACATATCTATTTTTTCAAAGACTTTTGCCCTTGTTTTGGACTCTAACTTGCATGATTTGAATGAAACTAACCCGGACTGACGCTACTCTCAGCAGAACTGCCATGGTGTTGTTTATTGTGCAGAAAACAAAAGTTCTCAGAATGACCTGAAAATCCACGGAGATAACTTTTGGAAAATATAAAAAATACTTGCGAAAGAATCAAGGCCAGGGGGCCCACACCCTGTCTCGTGGGCCCCCTGCTGCTCCACCGACCTCAACTCTAACTCATATATTCTATTTCACGGAGAAAAAAATCAGAGAGAAAGTTTCATCGTGTTTTACGATATGGAGCCACCGCCAAGCCCTAATCTCTCTCGGGACGGCTGATCTGGAGTCCGTTCGGGGCTCCGGAGAGGGGGATTCATCGCCATCGTCATCATCAACCATCCTCCATCACCAATTTCATGATGCTCACCACCGTGCGTGAGTAATTCCATCGTAGGCTTGCTGGATGGTGATGGGTTGGATGAGATTTACCATGTAATCAAGTTAGTTTTGTTAGGGTTTGATCCCTAGTATCCACTATGTTCTGAGATTGATGTTGCTATGACTTTGCTATGCTTAATACTTGTCACTAGGGCCCGAGTGCCATGATTTCAGATCTCAACCTATTATGTTTTCATGAATATATGTGAGTTCTTGATCCTATCTTGCAGGTCTATAGTCACCTATTATGTGTTATGATCCGACAACCCCGAAGTGACAATAATCGGGATACTTCTCGGTGATGACCGTAGTTTGAGGAGTTCATGTATTCACTATGTGTTAATGCTTTGGTCTGGTACTCTATTAAAAGGAGGCCTTAATATCCCTTAGTTTCCAGTAGTACCCCTCTGCCATGGGAGGGTAGGACAAAAGATGTCATGCAAGTTCTTTTCCATAAGCACGTATGACTATATTAGAAATACATGCCTACATTACATTGATGAACTGGAGCTAGTTCTGTGTCACCCTATGTTATAGCTATTACATGAGGAATCGCATCCAACATAATTATCCATCACTGATCCAATGCCTACGAGGTTTTCACATATTGTGCTTTGCTTATTTACTTTTCCGTTGCTACTGTTACAATCACTACAAAACTGCTATCGTTACTTTTGCCACTGTTACCATTACTATCATAGCACTTTGCTACTAAATACTTTGCTGCAGATACTAAGTTATCCAGGTGTGGTTGAATTGACAACTCAACTGCTAATACTTGAGAATATTATTTGGCTCCCCTTATGTCAAATCAATAAATTTGGGTTGAACACTCTACCCTCGAAAACTGTTGCGATCCCCTATACTTGTGGGTTATCAAGACTAATTTCTTGCGCCGTTGCCGGGGAGCATAGCTCTATTCTTTGAGTCACTTGGGATTTATATTTGTTGATCACTATGAAGAACTTGAAAGACGCAAGAACTAAGATTTTTCCCTCAACTACGAGGGGAGATAAGGAACTGCCATCTAGCTCTGCACTAGATTCTACTTCTGTTATGAGTAAGCTTGTGACACCTAAACCTGTTACTGCTATGAATTCTGATATGTCGCATGTTATTGATGATGCCACTACTGCTATGCATGATACTTATGATGAAACTACTTCTATGCTTGATACTACTGTGCCATTAGGTGAATATCTTGATGAACAACTTGCTACGGTTAGAGAGAATGAAATTATTGAAGATGAAACTATTGATGATAGTGATGATGAAGGTTCTCCCCCTAATTATGCCTGTTGTTCCTGAGGGTTGTGTTATAGATGAAGAAACTGCTAGAGATCTTTTTGCTTGCAATGATAGATCTGATCTTAAGAAGTTACTAGCTAAACTTAAACAGAAAACTCTGAATGCTAGAATTGATTATGACCCTGCTTTTGCTACTTCACCTATTTTTGTTACTGATAAGGATTATGAATTCTCTGTTGATCCTGAGACAATTACTTTGGTTGAATCTGATCCTTTTTATGCCTATGAATCTGAAACTGTTGTGGCACATCTTACCAAGTTAAATGATATAGCCACCCTGTTTCCTAATGATGAGAAGTCTCGTTATTATTATATCCTTAAGATATTTCCGTTCTCATAAAGGGTGATGCTAAAACTTGGTTTATTTCTCTTGATCCTAGTTGTGTGCATAGTCCCCAGGATATGATTTATTACTTCTCTGCTAAATATTTCCCTGCTCATAAGAAACATGCTGCCTTGAGGTAAATATATAATTTTGTGCAAATCGAAGAAGAGAGTCTCCCACAAGTTTGGGGGAGTCTTCTTCGATATAATGCTTTGCTTGATCATCCTCTTAAGAAAAATGAAATACTTGATATCTTTTATAATGGACTAACCGATGCTTCCAAGGACCATTTGTATAGTTGTGCTGGTTGTGTTTTCAGGGAAAGAACAGTCGACCAAGCTGAATTGCTATTGAATAATATGTTGACTAATGAAAATAATTGGACTCTTCCTAAGCCAACTGAGCCAATTCCTGAGCCAACTGAGCCAACTCCTGAACCTATTCCTAAACCAACTTCGAAGAAGAGGGGTGTTCTATTTCTCAGTCCCGAAGATATGCAAGAGGCAAAGAAATCTATGAAAGAAAAAGGTATTAAAGCTGAAGATGTTAAGAATTTACCTCCTATTGAAGAAATACATAGTCTTAATTTACCGCCTGTCAAAGAAACACACTGTCTTGATAACCCGACACAGGTAGTAAAGGTAAATTCTCTCTATAGATATGATAAAGTTGAAATCCCGTCTACCAAATTTCAGAGCCCATGTTTAGATGAATTTGATAACTTTATGGCTATACAAGAAAGTTTTAATGCTTATGTTGGTAGAGAATTGAAGAATAATGCTTTCGAGATTGGATGCTTGAGTGACTATATGGCTATAGTTAAAGGTGAACTGAAACTCATTAGCAAATATGCTTCTAATGTTACCACTCAAGCAGAGCAAGTACTTAAAGCTCAAGGTGATTTGCTTGATGAATTAAATAATAAACATGACTTTGCTGTTAGAGTGGCTACTAGAACTGGTAGAATGACTCAGGAACCTTTGTATCCTAAAGGCCAGCCTAAGAGAATCGAGCAGAATTTTTAGAGAAATAATTTAGATGCACCTAGTCCTTCTAAAAAGAAGAAAAAGAAAAACGATAGGACTTTGCATGCTTCTAGTGAACCTATTGTAGACACACCTGAGAATCCCAATGATATTTCTATTTCTGATGCTGAAACACAATCAGGTGATGAACATGAACCTAGTGATAATGTTAATGATAATGTTCATGGTGATGCTCAACCTAGCAATAATATTGATGTAGAGATTGAACCTGCTGTTGATCTTGATAACCCACAATCAAGGAATCAACGTTATGATAAGAGAGATTTTGTTGCTAGGAAGCACGGTAAAGAAAGAGAACCATGGGTTCAGAAACCCATGCCTTTTCCTCCTAAACCATCCAAGACAAAGGATGATGAGGATTTTGAGCCCTTTGCTGAAATTATTAGACCTATTTTCTTACGTATGCGCTTAACTGATATGCTTCAATTAAATCTTTATGCTAAATATATGAAGGATATCATTACAAATAAAAGAAAGATACCGGAAGCTGAAATTTCCACCATGCTTGCTAATTATACTTTTAAGGGTGGTATACCAAAGAAACTTGGAGATCCAGGGGTACCAACTGTACCATGCTCCATTAAAAGAAATTATGTTAAAACTACTTTATGTGATCTTGGAGCCAGTGTTAGTGTTATGCCTCTCTCTTTATATCGTAGTCTTGAATTGAATAAGTTGACACCTACTGAAATATCTTTGCAAATGGCTGATAAATCAACTGCCATATCTGTCGGTATTTGTGAGGATGTGCCTGTTGTGGTTGCAAATGTCACTATCTTAATGGACTTTGTTATTCTTGATATTCCCGAGGATGATAGTATGTCGATTATCCTTGGTAGACCCTTTTTGAATACTGCGGCAGCTGTTATTGATTGCAACAAAGGCAATGCCACTTTTCATGTTAATGGTAATGAGCATACGGTACACTTTCCGAGGAAACAACCTCAAGTTCATAGCATCAATTCTATTGGAAAAGTTCCAACTATTATTATTGGAGGTTTTGAATTTCCTCTTCCTACTGTCAAGAAAAAGTATGATATTCTTATTGTTGGGGATGTTCATATCCCCGTTGAGGTAACCTAGTGTTATTTGAAATTTCTCTGGTTCCGTGTTATTCAGATTGAGTTTGTTAACAAGACTTGATCAACCTTGTAAGTGGATTCATTTTGATGATCATGATATGGATGAAACTAGAAGGCACAACCTTCTGTACCCTCTTTTTACTTTCTATTATTTAGAATAAATAAAGAAAAATAGTATTATCTATCTGTTTTCTGAATTATCCGTGCAATAAAAAATATCCCGAAAATAAAAGTGCTTCAAATGCCCTACAAATTTAGTATGATTTTTTATGGAATATTTGAGGATTTTAGGCACTGAGAACACAAGAGGGGGTGCAAGCACCTGGCCACGAGGGTGGGGGGCATGCCCACACCGCCTGGGCGCGCCCCCCTGTCTCGTTGGCCAACGGTGGCCCCCCTCCACTTATTCCTGCACCCACACACTCCATCTTCCTCCCAAAAAAATCCCCACCCAGCTCAAGCACGAGTTCTAGCTCATTTTGCTGCGATTTTCAATCTCCTTGCTCAAAGCTCCATTCACAAAACTGCTTTGGGAGATTGTTGCTTGGTATGTGACTCCTCCATTGGTCCAATTAGTTTTTATTCTAGTGCTTTATTCATTGCAAATTTTTGCTACATAGGTGACCCTGTTCTTGAGCTTGCATGTCAAATTTATGAGGTCCCAAGTAATTCTAATGCATGATATAGGCTCTAGGCACTTGTGGGAGTAGTTTCTACCAATCTTATTTAGTTTGATTCACTTTTATTTTGAAATTACTAAAAATTTCAGAAATTTTCAGAAAATGATAAGGAGATTATTGAGGGGCTCTTCTAGTCAAATCTCCAAGTATAAACAAGCTAAGGAGAAAGAAAAGGCCAAGTATAATCTTCCTCGCGTAGCGGAAGTAAGGCCTTGTGAGTGGCCATGTGATAATTTCTTGAGAGCAGCCGGGATTTATGAAGACTTTAATTCTTTGGCTGAAAATGCGGGCCTCACAAACTTCCTCCATGACCGGATCGATCAGTATCTCTTACTCACCAATACTTTCGTGCAAAACTTTTATTATTATCCTAAGAATTCACCTCCTTCAGTATCTTTTCATTTATATGATGAGACTAAGGAAATGTTATTACATAATTTTTGCGCGGTTTGTAGAATACCCTTTGAGGACAGCTTAGATGAACCACATCGTAAAGATGTGGATGCTTTTGTTAACACTATTACTGTAGGGGATTCGAAAAAGGGTTCTAATGCGAGAATCACTAGCATACATTTTCCTGTTTTATGCTACTTTGCCATATTTGCTAGTCGATGCTTAATTGGTCGTGGAAATATTGGAAACTTCAGTGTTCCTGATATTATTATTCTGTTCATTGCCTTGTTTGGTGACAACACTTTTAGTATGGGTGTTGTTATTGCTAAACGATTAAGCCTGAACCGTACAAAGGTCCCCATCTTTGGAGGTATCTATGCTGCACGCCTTGCTGAACATTTTGAGATACCTATTAAGCATTATGAGAAAGAGGAGACACTGCTGCCTCTTTCCTTTTTAGATTACAGGAGCATGGTAGCGCGTGAGTTTATTGTTCACAACGAAGATAATATGCTTCTGTATAACCTGAGATTTAATAAGAAACACAATGAGATTATTACCCTGCATGCGCCTTTGTTGTTTGATTTAACTACAGACAATTACCTTGTCTTGTTGGAAGCGGTGTACGCTCATCGAGGCCAGACATCTGCTCTAGAGCCTGAGCCGGAACCTCCACTAGACCCTTATCGTCCATCGCCTTATCAGTGGGATCCGGAGGAGATCGCTAGCCAGTGGTATCCTGATGACACTCCTCAGTACACCGGGGAGAGTAGCCACGATCCTTGGCATTAGACCAACTAATGCCAAAAGCCTAAGCTTGGGGGAGTACGTATTTCTCACTGACTTTACTTTCATGTTCACACACAATTCTAGTTGTCGGTGCTCATACTCTTTCATTGTACTATCCATGCTAGTTTAATTTATTTTTTTAGCTTTCTTCTTGTGTGTGTGATTAACCTTAAGAAAACCAAAAAAAATAGTTAGTTTAATTTCCATGCTTGTAGTAGTAATTAAAAAGAAAACCCAAAAATATTTCTCGTTCTTCTTTTACTTGTTGGGAGCTTTCCCGTGTAAATAGTTTTGTTTTATTTTCTTTCCTTTGGGGGTTAAGAGTAGAAGACCATATTGAAAATGTTTAGCGGCTCTCATATGCATGATTGTTGATTTAATTTAGATCCCATATTACTTTATCTTCTCTCTTGAATTGAATGCTTGCAGATTCCAGCTTGGTCTAAGGCACGTGCACTATTATTATTATACACACCGTTCGGTCGTGCAAGTGAAAGGCAATAATGACGATATATGATGGACTGATTGAGATAAGAGAAGCTGGTATGAACTCGACCTCTTTTGTTTTTGTAAATATGATGAGTTCATCGTTCCTGATTCAGCCTATTATGAGTAAACATGTTTGCAATGACATTTAGAGATTATAGTTGCTTATGCCATGCTTAATTAGCTAGGAGCTTATAATGGTTTACCTTGCGTGCCAACATGTTATTAAAATGATTGTGATGTGGTATGATGGGATGGTATCCTCTTTTTAAAGATTCGAGTACTTGACTTGGCACATGTTCACGCATGTAGTTGAAACAAAATCAACATAGCCTTCATGATATTTATATTCATGGTAGATTATATCCTACTCATGCTTGCACTCGGTGTTGATTAATTTTAATGCATGTTCATGACTGTTGTCGCTCTCTCAGTTGGTTGCTTCCCAGTCTTTTGCTAGCCTTCACCTGTACTAAGCGGGAATACTACTTGTGCATCCAAACTCCATAAACCCCAAAGTTATTCCATATGAGTCCACCATAGCTTCCTATATGCGGTATTTACCTACCGTTCCAAGTAAATTTGTATGTGCCAAACTCCAAACCTTCAAATGAAATTATGTTTTGTATACTCGAGTAGCTCATGTTTCAACTAGGGTTGTCTGTATCTTCCATGCTAGGTGGGTTGTTCTTAAGGGGAGTGGACTCCGCTCCTCATTCACGAGAAAATGGCTGGTAACCGGGATGTCCAGTCCCATGATCAAAAAGATCAAATCAAATCAAAATAATTAAAACAAAACTTCCCCTGGACTGTTGTTGGTATGGACGGTACCCCGTTGTTTCGGATGGCCATGGAGTGTGCTTGTCGGTGGTGGGGGAGTATAAACTTTTACCATTCTGTTTGGGAACCGCCTATAATGTGTGTCGCATGGAAGATATCGCCATCTCATAGTTTTTGCATTGACAGTGAAAGTATAGCGCTCAAAATGTTATTCATCTCTATTTTAAAAGCGAGCTCTGGCACCTCTACAAATCCCTGCTTCCCTCTGCGAAGGGCCTATCTATTTACTTTTAAGTTGAGTCATCACGCTCTTATTAAAAAGCACCCGCTGGAGAGCATGCTATCATTTGCATGCATTACTATTAGTTTATATTGGGTATGACTTGACTGGATCTCTTTTACCGTGAATTACAATGTTTAGTCAGTCCTTGATCTTTAGAGGTGCTCTACATTTATTTTTTGCGGTCTCAGAAAGGGCTAGCGAGATACCATCTTGCTATATCATATTATGATTGTTTTGAGAAAGTGTTGTCATCCGAGATTTATTATTATTGCTCGCTAGTTGATTATGCCATTGATATGAGTACACGTGAGACCTAGGTGTTATTGTGAATATGGTTAGTTCATAATATCGGCTGAAAACTTGAATGCTGGCTTTACATATTTGCAACAACAAGAGGAAACAGAGTTTGTAAAAGTTTTTCCTTATCACTTTCAGTTTATCAACTGAATTGCTTGAGGACAAGCAAAGGTTTAAGCTTGGGGGAGTTGATACGTCTCCAATGTATCTATTTTTCCAAACACTTTTGCCCTTGTTTTGGGCTCTAACTTGCATGATTTGAATGAAACTAACCCGGACTGATGTTGTTTTTAGTAGAACTGCCATGGTGTTGTTTATTATGCAGAAAAAGTTCTCGGAATGACCTGAAAATCCACGGAGATAACTTTTGGAAAACATAAAAAATACTAGCGAAAGAATCAAGGCCAAGGGCCCACACCCTGTCTCGTGGCCCCCCTGCTGCTCCACCGGCCTCAACTACAATTCTATATAATCCGTTTCACGGAGAAAAAAATCAGAGAGAAAGTTTCATTGCGTTTTACAATACGGAGCCGCCGCCAAGCCCTAATCTCTCTCGGGAGGGCTGATCTGGAGTCCGTTCGGGGCTCCGGAGAGGGGGATTCATCGTCGTCGTCATCATCCACCATCCTCCATCACCAATTTCATGATGCTCACCGTCGTGCGTGAGTAATTCCATCGTAGGCTTGTTGGACGGTGATGGGTTGGATGAGATTTACCATGTAATCAAGTTAGTTTTGTTAGGGTTTGATCCCTAGTATCCACTATGTTCTGAGATTGATGTTGCTATGACTTTGCTATGCTTAATGCTTGTCACTAGGGCCCGAGTGCCATGATTTCAGATCTCAACCTATTATGTTTTAATGAATATATGTGAGTTCTTGATCCTATCTTGCAAGTCTATAGTCACCTATTATGTGTTATGATCCGACAACCCCGAAGTGACAATAATCGGGATACTTCTCGGTGATGACCGTAGTTTGAGGAGTTCATGTATTCACTATGTCTTAATGCTTTGGTCTGGTACTCTATTAAAAGGAGGCCTTAATATCCCTTAGTTTCCAGTAGGACCCCGCTGCCACGGGAGGGTAGGACAAAAGATGTCATGCAAGTTCTTTTCCATAAGCACGTATGACTATATTCGGAATACATGCCTACATTACATTGATGAACTCGAGCTAGTTCTGTGTCACCCTATGTCATAGCTTTTACATGAGGAATCGCATCCGACATAATTATCCATCACTGGTCCAATGCCTACGAGCTTTTCACATATTGTGCTTTGCTTATTTACTTTTCCGTTGCTACTGTTACAATCACTACAAAACTGCTATCGTTACTTTTGCCACTGTTACCATTACTATGATACCACTTTGCTACTAAATACATTGCTGCAGATACTAAGTTATCCAGGTGTGGTTGAATTGACAACTCAACTGCTAATACTTGAGAATATTCTTTTGCTCCCCTTGTGTCGAATCAATAAATTTGGGTTGAATACTCTACCCTCGAAAACTATTGCGATCCCCTATACTTGTGGGTTATCACATACCCTCATCCCCGAGGGTGAACTACTCCCTCCTCATCATGGAGAGCATCGGGATGATGAAGATGGCCACCGGTGAGGAATCCCCCCTCTGGCAGGGTGCCGGAACAGGGTCCCGATTGGTTTTTGGTGGCTATAGAGGCTTGCGGCGGCGGAACTCCCGATCTAGGTTATTTTCTGGAGGTTTCTGTATTTATATGAATTTTTGGCATAGGTCTCACGTCAGGGGGGTCTCCGATTCGTCCACGAGATAGGGGCCCATGCCCAGGGGATAGGGAGCCCCCCATCCTTGTGGACAGCTCGGGACTCTTCTGGCCCAACTCTTTTACTTCGGGGGCTTCTTTTGGTCCATAAAAAATAATCAAAAATTGGCACGCCAATTGGACTCTGTTTGGTATTCCTTTTCATTAAAACTCAAAAACAAGGGAAAAATAGAAACTGGCACTGGGCTCTAGGTTAATAGGTTAGTCCCAAAAATCACATAAAACAACATATAAATGCATATAAAACATCTAAGATGGATAATATAATAGCATGGAACAATCAAAAATTATAGATACGTTGGAGACGTATCAAGTTCGTCCACCCACGGTGTGTGTAGGCCCCGGCTTCTTCTTTCCGGCACACACCGGTCGATATACCTCTCTAGCCAAGTGTGACTACCACAAATACATATATACTTCCCCTCTTCTCTTCTCACCGTCCATGCCCCCTATGTCCAATACGGTTCTACGCAGGTGCACACTCCCTGTCAGGACCCCGACTCAATGCCACATCGATCTAGCATGTAACACCTCATATCACTTTGCGGCCTCACGCACGGTATCCCAACGGGTGTCGACTTACCTTTGCCCGGGACCGTTTGCGCCTTTTGGCACACGTATATGATGGTGTCGCTAGCATCCATATGATAAAGAGCCCGGGCTGACATGGCTAGTCGTAAACCCAAAGTGGCACTAACTTACAGGGACAGGCATCCATGACCCAGCATCGAACGTGTCGGTCATCAGCGAGTGAATCCAGGCTGTAGCACTGGGCTAATAGGACTCCAGTGAACCGGGCTGTAGCGGGCTAGCAGGACTCCGGTATTCATCGCGTGACATTTCCCCGAAGGGACAGACACAGGATCGAAGAAGGACACATGCCGGCCAACCTAAGTGTTCCGGAGCAGTAGCAAGCTACCAGGGCTCAGTGGAAGCACTAGGAGACATTTCCCGGTAAGAGAGAACTACTAAGGACAAACAACTAGATAGTCAGATCCCACACATAGCAATACACATTACACGTACGCATAACATGCAAGTATGTGCTGTACAACATGGCATCACAGCATAACTCAACAACTTATATAGATATAGGCTCAGAAGAGCCATCATAGCATTTATTGCAAACAGGGGTCACAAGACCCATCATACAGAGCATACAAGCAACAAGCGGAAGCATTACATGTCTGGGTACAGACATCTACAAATGGAAAAGGCTGAAAGCCTGACTATCTACAACATCCGCTCAAGATCGTAGTTGAGGTACTAGCTACTAGTCGAAGTCCACGAGAACACTAGTAAGACCGAAGTCTCCGCTGCAAAAGCATAAATGAAGCAACATGAGTACAAAGGTACTCAGCAAGACTTACATCAGATCCTAGCATACATGCATTTGTATCAAGAGGGTAATGTGGGGTTTAGTTGCAGCAAGCCAGCTTTGACTCTGTGGCTATCCTGTTCTACGACTACCAGAAACTCTTGAGGTGAAACAACGTACACGAGTCCGCTAATCACCACACAATACACTACTATGGATTCATCCCCGTCTCCCTACGAGAAGGCCATCCATAGCACTCACACATGTCTTGAGCATTTTAGAGTATCCACTTCAAGTTGTCTATGTACCATGTAAGCATCCAAGAAGTCCATAACCGCGGACCCGGCTATTCGAATAGATCATGTTAACCCTGCAGGGGTGTACTTCTTCACACACGCTCTCGCCACTTACCGCCATGTACACGTCATGTATCTCGGCAACCTTCAAGCGGAAGCCTGGCGAGGGTGTCGGCCACGACCTGACTAACCACACAAGACTCTAGTCCAGGTTTATCGCCTATTCGGGTTCCATCCGCAAGGAGATCCAGCCGGGGTGTCGCTTACGGCCCCAAACGATGTGTACAGGGTTCCCGAGCCCAACAACCGGGTGCCACTCGGTACACCGGGCCACGTGTGCCTAGTCTGTCCCAAGCCCACCCTGTCGGGTGCCACTTGGTAGAAAAATAGCACTACCTACAAACACCAGAAACTAGTTGCGACTCCTGGACAGAGACCAAGTTGGTTAATAAGTCGAGAGGGGTCGAGTTACCGGAACCCAATGTGTGGTAGTATCGAGTCATTGGACAACATACACAGAACTCAGTGCTTAAGGACGGTTCCAGTGAGACAACCCACCATGTACTCCTACATGGCCTCTCACCGCTACCTTTACCAAATCGTGTTCACACACACTTCACTCTCAGCATCAGAACATATCGTAACACTCCAATTCATTCCCAATGAACCAGACCTGACACAACTCTAAGCAATAGCAGGCATAGCATGGTAGGAACACAAAGATGGCTTCAATCAACTCCTACACATGCTAGTGGGTTTCAACTATTTACTGTGGCAATGACAGGTCATGCAGAGGAATGGGTTCAACTACCGCAGCACAAGTAGCAGATGAACCGTTGTTGTCCTAATGCAATAACTGAGAGCAGGAGCGAGAGAGTAGGGTTTTATCGAAATGAACAAGGGGGTTTGCTTGCCTGGTAAAACAACAGAGGAGGCACTGCTTCACAGACAGGTACTCTGGAACAGCTCCGGAGCAGGACCTATCGAGAAGGAACGGTGCCGGCAATCAATACACAATCATATGCAACAATATGATGCATGAACATGGCATGTAGATGTGATGCTGTTTGAGCTAATGCAACTAGTATTCAATTTGAATGAAGTCCATTTGAACAAAAGGTTCAAATGCAACTCCAAAATAAGTCTCTTAATATGCCATAATGTGTTTTCTCATATTCAGCATGTATAAGTTGGTTTGTCATGCATGAAACTAGTACAGATGGAAAGATTGCATTTTTCTGATAATTTTTCATATATAAATTATTTTAATCTGAGCTACGGTTGAATTGTTATGAATTTTTGAAGTTTAAAACAATTTCTGGAATTTCCTGATTTAATTTAAATCCAGAAATCATATATTGCGCCAGCATGACGTCAGCACGACGTCAGCGGTCAACTGGGCTGGTCCGGGTCAAACCTGACCAGTGGGGCCCACTGGTCAGTGACTATGGCTAATCCTAATATAATTTAAACCTAACCTAGTCTAATTAGCCGGGCCGGGCCCGCATGTCAGTGAGTCAGTGGCTAAAAAAATTAGCAAAACTAAACTAATTAACAGGGGCTGCCCCACCTGTCATCGACCCAGGGGGGTCAAACCCCTGGTCAACAGGGCCTAACCCGCCGGCGGAGAGTCGCCGGCGAGGCCGAGGCGGCGGAGGCCTTCGGGTTTCTTGCTCCGGCGACCAAACGGACGGAGGAGGGGCTCTACGGATAGCTGGAAGGGCGCCGCGTCTTCCTGTGGAGTCGGTTGGGGTCGGGGCGGCCGGAATCGGCGCCGGCGTCGACCTAGGTGGCCGCCGGAGTTCGGCCGAGGTCGAGCACGGCGCTGCGGTGCACTAGAGGGGAAACGGAAGGGCTCTGTGGGCTCCTGGGAGGGCGGCGAACTTGGTAACATGCTCGGGCGCAAGCTGGGGTGACCCTGGCCACGGCAGCGCCATGGCCGGCGGCGAGGAGCAATCGGCTCCGGTGAGAAGGCGGCTAGAGTGCGGGAACGAGCGCGGGGAGGAGGGGGAATGGAAGGGGAGCTCACAGCGAGGTCGATGAGCAGCTCGGTGGTCTCGGGGAGGCGTCGGAGGCGGCGAATCTTCCGCGGCGATCTTCGGTGGCCGGTGACGGAAACGGCGATGGTGGCGGCGTTGCAGCGCGTCCGGGACCTCGTGGCTCGGTGGAGAGGAAGAGGGGGTCGCGGCGGAGCTCGGGGACTCTACGGAGGGGCGAGGGAACGGCGGGGAGCGCGTCGGTGGTGAGCTGCGGCGACGGCAGTGCTTCGGTGAGAGAGGGAGAGAGAGCAGGGGGAGGGAAGGAGGGCGAGGGAGAGTGCGAGAGAGTCGGGGTGGCTGCATGGCGTCGTCCGGGGCATCGAGGGCGACGAGAAGGGCGCCAGGCAGGCAGGGAGGGAGGTGGCGTGGCGCGGTGGCGCGCGCGCGCGCCGGGCACGCTCCGTTCCCCTGTCGGGGAGGAAGACGACAGAGGAGGGGGGCCAGGTGGGCTGGGCCGCCTGCTGGCTGGGCCGGCCTGCTGCGGCTGGGCTGCACAGGGGGGAGCCCCAGGTAAGCCCCTCCTTCTTTTTATTTTTGTTTTCTAATTTTTCTGACATTGTTTTGATTTAATAAAATACTAAATCAATTTATTACCTTATGCCAATTTTTCCAGGAGCTAGATATATTATTCCAGACCATATTTCATGTATATAGAAATATATTTCCAATGCAAATATTTATCGAATTAATCCAAATGGCCAAAATAAATATCCATGAGCTCCTAAAAATATTGTTTTGATTTTTATCTCTGTCCAATATTTTTAGAGGGCATCATGAGCATTTTCTTGGACCCTTTTGGAGAAATTTTTATTTGGGTCATTTTCAAAAAATGATTCTGAGGGTTCCGCCAATCCTCATTTCAAATTTAAATGAAATTTAAATATGATGCACAAATGGCTAGCTAGACTAAGTCATACCAGACTAGGGATGTGACAACTCGCCCCCACTTGGAAGAATCTCGTCTCGAGATTCAGGGGTCGACGGAAAAAAAAAGTGGGGTACTCCAGTCGAAGACGATCTTCTCGCTCCCAAGTAGCTTCTCTCTCGGAATGATGAGACCACTGGACTTTGAGAAACTTGATGTTCTGACGTCGAGTGACACGCTCTGCTTGATCAAGAATGCGAACCGGGTACTCTCGGTAGGTGAGGTTATCTTGGAGATCAAGCGTTTCGTGGTCCACTCCGCGGATAGGATCCGAGAAGCAACGCCTGAGTTGAGAGACGTGGAAGACATCATGAACTCGAGAAAGATGTGGGGGTAGTTCCAACTGGTAGGCAACCTCTCCTCGTTTAGCGAGAATGCGAAAAGGACCAATGTAACGAGGAGCCAATTTTCCCTTGATACCGAAATGCTGGGTACCCTTCAAAGGAGTAACCCGAAGGTAAGCTTGGTCGCCAATTTCATAAGTCATATCCTTATGATGACGATCGTACTGGCTTTTCTGACGAGACTGGGCTGTTTTCAAATTCTCACGAATGACGCGAACTTGCTCTTCTGCCTCCTGGATCATGTCCGGTCCAAAGAATTGTCTTTCACCGGTTTCTGACCAGTTCAAAGGTGTTCGACATCTTCGTCCATAGAGAACCTCAAAAGGAGCTTTCTTGAGGCTGGATTGATAGCTATTGTTGTAGGCAAACTCGGCAAAAGGAAGACATTTCTCCCAATCCATACCGAATGAGATAACGCAAGCTCTGAGCATGTCTTCGAGAATTTGATTGACCCGTTCCACCTGACCACTTGATTGAGGGTGGAAAGCGGTACTAAAAGAAAGATGGGTTCCCATGGCAGTTTGGAAGCTCTCCCAAAAATGAGAAGTGAAAAGACTGCCACGGTCTGAATTGATCTCTAGTGGAACACCATGAAGTGACACTATTCGAGAAATATATAAGTCAGCGAGCTGACTAGCGGTGATACTCTCTCGAACAGGTAGGAAGTGAGCCACTTTGGAAAGACGATCAACGACTACGAAGATAGCGTTATTCCCTCTCTTGGTCCTGGGAAAGCCGGTGATGAAGTCCATACCAACTTTATCCCATTTCCATTCAGGAATAGCTAAAGGCTGAAGGGTGCCAGCAGGCCTTTGATGCTCTGCCTTAACGCGACGACAAACGTCACAGTTAGCAATAAACTGAGCGATTTCTCTCTTCATCCTAGTCCACCAGAACCTCTGGTGTAGGTCCTGATACATCTTAGTACTACCGGGATGAATCGTGAGAGGGGATTCATGCGCCTCCTTAAGAATCAATTGTCGCAGATGTTGATTCTTGGGAACCACCAAGCGATTCTCAAAGAAAACAACACCACGATCATCCATAGAGAAACATCCACCAACTCCCTTCTTAATGTTTCTCTTAATGCGAATAACCCCCCTATCAAACTTCTGGTCAGAGATGATCTAATCCTCAAGGGTAGGTTTCGCCACCAAGGTAGAAAGGAATCCGCGAGGAGCAATGTGAAGGTTAAGCTTACAGAATTCCTCATGGAGAAGTGGTTGGCCTTGCTGCAACATGAGATTGTTGCAATAGGATTTACGGCTTAGCGCATCAGCCATGACATTGGCTTTGCCTGGGGTGTAGGTAATCCCTAGATCATAATCTGTGATCAACTCCAACCAACGTCTTTGTCTAAGGTTCAGATCCGGTTGGGTGAAGATATACTTGAGACTCTGGTGATCGGTGTAGATCTCGCAACGTTTACCAAGAAGGTAGTGTCGCCAGGTCTTGAGTGCATAGACTACGGCTGCAAGCTCTAGGTCATGTGTAGGATAATTCTCCTCATGTGGATGCAACTGTCGGGATGCATAGGCAATCACATGACGATCCTGCATAAGAATGCAACCTAGTCCCCGTCGTGAGGCGTCGCAGTAGATAATAAAGTCTTTAGTGAAATCCGGTGGCACAAGTATGGGAGCAGAAGTCAGGCGTCTTTTCAGTTCCTGAAAACTGTACTCACACTGTGGGGACCACTCAAACTTTTTATCTTTCTTGAGAAGTTCCGTGAGGGGTTTGGCTACTTTGGAGAAGTTTTCAACAAAGCGGCGACAATAGCTGGCTAGACCAAGGAAACTCCTAACTTGTTTAACAGTCTCAGGTGGAGTCCAATCGAGAACGGCTTGAACTCTCTCGGGATTGACAGCAATGCCCTTACCAGAGATTACGTGGCCTAAGTAGGTCACTTCTGACAACCAAAATTCACACTTGGAGAACTTGGCATAAAGGCGGTGCTCTCTGAGTTTTTCTAACACAAGTCTAAGATGTTCGGCATGCTCTTCCTCGTTCTTCGAGTAAATAAGAATGTCATCGAGGTAAACCACGACGAATTTATCTAAGTACTCCATGAAGATCGAGTTCATCAGGCAGGAGAATGTGGCTGGGGCGTTGGTTAGGCCGAAAGACATGACGGTGTACTCGTACTGACCATAACGAGTGACAAAAGCTGTCTTGGGAATGTCCCCGTTTCTAATCTTGATTTGATGGTAGCCTAACCTTAAATCCATCTTGGAGAAGACTGAGGATCCAGCGAGCTGATCATACAGGTCGTTGATCCTGGGAAGCGGATACTTGTTCTTTATCGTGACCAAATTAACGGGACGATAATCTACAACCATCCGGTCCGTACCGTCTTTCTTCTTGACGAAGAGGACGGGGCAAGCCCAAGGAGAAGAACTAGGACGGATGAAACCCTTTTGCAAGGACTCATCGAGTTGTTTCTTAAGCTCGGCTAGTTCTAGGGGTGCCATCTTGTAAGGTCTCCGGGAGATTGGAGCTGTTCTTGGGATAAGATCTATGACGAACTCTACATCTCTGTCAGGTGGAACACCTGGCAGTTCCTCTGGAAAGACATCTGGAAAGTCATGAACTACCGGAATATCTTCAAGGTCTGGAAGAGGGCTGGCATTCAGAGAATAGAGCTGACGCTTTGCAACTCTAGTGGAGACGGTGACTATCTTGCCAGACGGGTGTGTAAGCTGAACAGATCTTGTGTAACAATCAATCTTGGCATGATGAGCTGTCATCCAGTCCATACCCAAGATGATGTTAATATCTGAGGACTTGAGGGCTACAAGTGAGGCAAGGAATACAAGTCTGTCAACAAGGATTTCGTTACCATGGCTTACACTAGAGGTTTTCCATTTAGATCCAGGAGTTTGGATGACTAGCGGAGTTGGCATATCACAAAATGACATGTCGTGCAAGTTAGCATAGCTTTCAGAAATGAAGGAGTGAGATGCCCCAGTATTGAATAGAACTGATGCTGGGTGACAATTGACAAGGAGTGTACCAAGAACGACATCCGGATCATCATGAGCGTCTTTGGCTGAGACGTGATGCACACGTCCACGTTCAGTGGGGGCTGACTTGACACTGATCATCTTGCGTGATGGCTTAACACAGCCAACAGTCTTCTCGGGCTGGGGTGGAGCATAACTAGTCTGAGAGCAGTCACGTGCATAGTGTCCTGGCTTCCCGCATGTGAAGCAAGTCCCTGAGGTTGGACGGGGACCCGCACTAACAAGCGGTCTACCAGTAGGCAAGGGTGGAACACACGACTGAGCTGAGGAAGGCACCACATAGGATGGCCTCGGTGCATATCCGGAAGGAAGAGCGGAGTTTGGAACCCAAATCCGGCGCTTCTAAGAACTAGAACCGGAGGAAGATCCCAAATCACGGGTGTGCTTACGAGACTCCTCATAAGTGAGCTGAGCTGTCTCTGCATTAATGGCCTTGTTCACAAGGGCTTGGAATGTATCGCAATGATGCAGGTGAAGATCACGACGCAACTTGGGGTTGAGACCCTTCCGGAACCTAGCCTGCTTCTTGGCGTCCGTGGACACTTCTTCTGTGGCATAACGGGCGAGGTTCTCGAACTCTCTGCTATAAGCATCAACAGCCATCTTACTCTGGGTGAAACTGCAGAACTCTTCTCTCTTGCGATCAAGGAGGGCCTGAGGAATGTGATGCTCGCGAAAAGCCTCAGTGAAATCCGTCCAGGTAGGAATCTGGCCGGCTGGAAGCAAAGTCTCATAGTTCTGCCACCAAAGACTAGCAGGACCTTCCAGGTGGTATGTGGCATAAGTGACCTTGTCATCTTCAGCTACGCTCGTGGAACGCAGCTTATGAGTGATGCTACGGAGCCAGTCATCTGCATCGAGTGGCTCGATGGAATGATGAAAGGTAGGTGGGTGCAAGCGAATGAAATCATGAATGGTAGCAGACTTATTGGACTGACGTGCGGTGTTCTCCTCGATACGTGCCAACAAACAGTTAGACTCATCCTTGTTCCTCTCCATCTCAAACATGAACTCTGTCAACGAAGGCTGGTCGGGAGGATCCTCATCCCTACCATCTCCATGGTTCTGGCTACGAACAATAGAACTTCGCTTAGCTGATGACATCCTGAGAACGAAACCAAGGACAAAATCAACATTAACTATAGAATGTGGAATGTAGGACAAGGAATTAGTATCTCTCGAACTCCTAGGGAAATTCCGGCAGCATAACGGCAGTAAAATGCTTAGAATGAGACATCCTACTAAAAATGGGGTGGTAACATACTCATCAACATTACTCAAGGTTCTGAGATCATACTAAGCAGACTACACCGGAAATACTCAAAACTGGGATATGACTCTGATCAACCAATCCTATGGGACTACGGAGTAGTAACACGTGATCCTGATAGACGGAAGAGAAAGCCTAGTTCCTTAACCCCGTAGGAAAGATAGGATGACTCAGATCAGAAGGCCATGAGGTATAAGGAGTAAAAAGAGCCTTGCGTTCCTTCCCACAATCAATTCCCTTATATAATTAAAGAGTTTCTAGACTCAACTTCGACCAGTATGGCTTGGTAAACCTACAGGCAGTCAGGCTCTGATACCAGCGCTGTCAGGACCCCGACTCAATGCCACATCGATCTAGCATGTAACACCTCATATCACTTTGCGGCCTCACGCACGGTATCCCCACGGGTGTCGACTTACCTTTGCCCGGGACCGTTTGCGCCTTTTGGCACACGTATATGATGGTGTCGCTAGCATCCATATGATAAAGAGCCCGGGCTGACATGGCTAGTCGTAAACCCAAAGTGGCACTAACTTACAGGGACAGGCATCCATGACCCAGCATCGAACGTGTCGGTCATCAGCGAGTGAATCCAGGCTGTAGCACTGGGCTGACAGGACTCCGGTGAACCGGGCTGTAGCGGGCTAGCAGGACTCCGGTATTCATCGCGTGACATTTCCCCGAAGGGACAGACACAGGATCGAAGAAGGACACATGCCGGCCAACCTAAGTGTTCCGGAGCAGTAGCAAGCTACCAGGGCTCAGTGGAAGCACTAGGAGACATTTCCCGGTAAGAGAGAACTACTAAGGATAAACAACTAGATAGTCAGATCCCACACATAGCAATACACATTACACGTACGCATAACATGCAAGTATGTGTTGTACAACATGGCATCACAGCATAACTCAACAACTTATATAGATATAGGCTCAGAAGAGCCATCATAGCATTTATTGCAAACAGGGGTCACAAGACCCATCATACAGAGCATACAAGCAACAAGCGGAAGCATTACATGTCTGGGTACAGACATCTACAAATGGAAAAGGCTGAAAGCCTGACTATCTACAACATCCGCTCAAGATCGTAGCTGAGGTACTAGCTACTAGTCGAAGTCCACGAGAACACTAGTAAGACCGAAGTCTCCGCTGCAAAAGCATAAATGAAGCAACATGAGTACAAAGGTACTCAGCAAGACTTACATCAGATCCTAGCATACATGCATTTGTATCAAGAGGGTAATGTGGGGTTTAGTTGCAGCAAGCCAGCTTTGACTCTGTGGCTATCCTGTTCTACGACTACCAGAAACTCTTGAGGTGAAACAACGTACACGAGTCCGCTAATCACCACACAATACACTACTATGGATTCATCCCCGTCTCCCTACGAGAAGGCCATCCATAGCACTCACACATGTCTTGAGCATTTTAGAGTATCCACTTCAAGTTGTCTATGTACCATGTAAGCATCCAAGAAGTCCATAACCGCGGACCCGGCTATTCGAATAGATCATGTTAACCCTGCAGGGGTGTACTTCTTCACACACGCTCTCGCCACTTACCGCCATGTACATGTCATGTATCTCGGCAACCTTCAAGCGGAAGCCTGGCGAGGGTGTCGGCCACGACCTGACTAACCACACAAGACTCTAGTCCAGGTTTATCGCCTATTCGGGTTCCATCCGCAAGGAGATCCGGCCGGGGTGTCGCTTACGGCCCCAAACGATGTGTACAGGGTTCCCGAGCCCACCAACCGGGTGCCACTCGGTACACCGGGCCACGTGTGCCTAGTCTGTCCCAAGCCCACCCTGCCGGGTGCCACTTGGTAGAAAAATAGCACTACCTACAAACACCAGAAACTAGTTGCGACTCCTGGACAGAGACCAAGTTGGTTAATAAGTCAAGAGGGGTCGAGTTACCGGAACCCAATGTGTGGTAGTATCGAGTCATTGGACAACATACACAGAACTCAGTGCTTAAGGACGGTTCCAGTGAGACAACCCACCATGTACTCCTACATGGCCTCTCACCGCTACCTTTACCAAATCGTGTTCACACACACTTCACTCTCAGCATCAGAACATATCGTAACACTCCAATTCATTCCCAATGAACCAGACCTGACACAACTCTAAGCAATAGCAGGCATAGCATGGTAGGAACACAACGATGGCTTCAATCAACTCCTACACATGCTAGTGGGTTTCAACTATTTACTGTGGCAATGACAGGTCATGCAGAGGAATGGGTTCAACTACCGCAGCACAAAGTAGCAGATGAACCGTTGTTGTCCTAATGCAATAACTGAGAGCAGGAGCGAGAGAGTAGGGTTTTATCGAAATGAACAAGGGGGTTTGCTTGCCTGGTAAAACAACAGAGGAGGCACTGCTTCACAGACAGGACCTCTGGAACAGCTCCGGAGCAGGACCTATCGAGAAGGAACGGTGCTGGCAATCAATACACAATCATATGCAACAATATGATGCATGAACATGGCATGTAGATGTGATGCTGTTTGAGCTAATGCAACTAGTATTCAATTTGAATGAAGTCCATTTGAACAAAAGGTTCAAATGCAACTCCAAAATAAGTCTCTTAATATGCCATAATGTGTTTTCTCATATTCAGCATGTATAAGTTGGTTTGTCATGCATGAAACTAGTACAGATGGAAAGATTGCATTTTTCTGATAATTTTTCATATATAAATTATTTTAATCTGAGCTACGGTTGAATTGTTATGAATTTTTGAAGTTTAAAACAATTTCTGGAATTTCCTGATTTAATTTAAATCCAGAAATCATATATTGCGCCAGCATGACGTCAGCACGACGTCAGCGGTCAACTGGGCTGGTCCGGGTCAAACCTGACCAGTGGGGCCCACTGGTCAGTGACTACGGCTAATCCTAATATAATTTAAACCTAACCTAGTTTAATTAGCCGGGCCGGGCCCGCATGTCAGTGAGTCAGTGGCTAAAAAAATTAGCAAAACTAAACTAATTAACAGGGGCTGGCCCCACCTGTCATCAACCCAGGGGGGTCAAACCCCTGGTCAACAGGGCCTAACCCGCCGGCGGAGAGTCGCCGGCGAGGCCGAGGCGGCGGAGGCCTTCGGGTTTCTTGCTCCGGCGACCAAACGGACGGAGGAGGGGCTCTACGGATAGCTGGAAGGGCGCCGCGTCTTCCTGTGGAGTCGGTTGGGGTCGGGGCGGCCGGAATCGGCGCCGGCGTCGACCTAGGTGGCCGCTGGAGTTCGGCCGAGGTCGAGCACGGCGCTGCGGTGCACTAGAGGGGAAACGGAAGGGCTCTGTGGGCTCCTGGGAGGGCGGCGAACTTGGTAACATGCTCGGGCGCAGCGCCATGGCCGGCGGCGAGGAGCAATCGGCTCCGGTGAGAAGGCGGCTAGAGTGCGGGAACGAGCGCGGGGAGGAGGGGGAATGGAAGGGGAGCTCACAGCGAGGTCGATGAGCAGCTCGGTGGTCTCGGGGAGGCGTCGGAGGCGGCGAATCTACCGCGGCGATCTTCGGTGGCCGGCGACGGAAACGGCGATGGTGGTGGCGCTGCAGCGCGTCCGGGACCTCGTGGCTCGGTGGAGAGGAAGAGGGGGTCGCGGCGGAGCTCGGGGACTCTACGGAGGGGCGAGGGAACGGCGGGGAGCGCGTCGGTGGTGAGCTGCGGCGGCGGCAGTGCTTCGGTGAGAGAGGGAGAGAGAGCAGGGGGAGGGAAGGAGGGCGAGGGAGAGTGCGAGAGAGCCGGGGTGGCTGCATGGCGTCGTCCGGGGCATCGAGGGCGACGAGAAGGGCGCCAGGCAGGCAGGGAGGGAGGTGGCGTGGCGCGGTGGCGCGCGCGCGCGCCGGGCACGCTCCGTTCCCCTGTCGGGGAGGAAGACGACAGAGGAGGGGGGCCAGGTGGGCTGGGCCGCCTGCTGGCTGGGCCGGCCTGCTGCGGCTGGGCTGCACAGGGGGGAGCCCCAGGTAAGCCCCTCCTTCTTTTTATTTTTGTTTTCTAATTTTTCTGACATTGTTTTGATTTAATAAAATACTAAATCAATTTATTACCTTATGCCAATTTTTGCAGGAGCTAGATATATTATTCCAGAGCTCCTTTATAAATGGCATAATTTTTGGACCATATTTCATATATATAGAAATATATTTCCAATGCAAATATTTATCGAATTAATCCAAATGGCCAAAATAAATATCCATGAGCTCCTAAAAATATTGTTTTGATTTTTATCTCTGTCCAATATTTTTAGAGGGCATCATGAGCATTTTCTTGGACCCTTTTGGAGAAATTTTTATTTGGGTCATTTTCAAAAAATGATTCTGAGGGTTCCACCAATCCTCATTTCAAATTTAAATGAAATTTAAATATGATGCACAAATGGCTAGCTAGACTAAGTCATACCAGACTAGGGATGTGACACTCCCGCCCCTCTTTTCATTGATCTCATACTCACACTCTCCTCCCCCTCGACATGGTAGGCCTCTTGCACCACCTCCTAGCCGCACCCCTCTCCCCCTGTCTGTCTCTCCGAACCTTATTTGCTTCTAGCACATGCAGGCATGTATACGTACTGATCTCCCTACATATAGCCAGGTTGACTATAATTCGTTTTCCCCACGCACCGATACACTTACCTCGCTAGTTATGTCTCTTCCTTTCCCGGACACACGACGATTGATCTTCCTATGTACTTACGTATGCTTACCACAACCATATCGTCTCCCCTCATCATCCTTGCATAGACAGACAGACATCCCCCGCCCTCTCTTATCGATATTGCACTCATACCCTCCATTTGTCTAGCAGGCCTCTCCCACCATTTGTGAGACGCTAGTCCACCACCAACCCTCCAACGCTCTACCTTTGTCTTTCTCCCAACCTTATTCCTCTGCTACACATATCCATGGATGTCGATCGATCTCCCTCGATACATAGCTAGGTCTCTCTCCTTCCCCACACATATACTAGTCGATCGGTCTCTTCCCCCTCCCCCCCCCTTACACACACACCAATAGTCGAACGTTGTAGGTAGGTATCCATGCCACGGAGAAAAACTTCACCTCTGCCCTCTCAAATTCCAGTAGGCCAGCCACCTTGTATCTTTGACATGGGCAAACACAAATTCGATGGAACTCTCTATCGGTCATGGAGCCACACACTTCATCCCTGTTTTCAATTCTATCAATATCTCATGTCCATGACTCCGTTTCACACACATTGCATATGTTACGTTTTTCTGTTTGAGATATCATCAACACATTGCCTCTGTTTTGCACAAACCATATCTCTCTCACACCCACCCACATATGTACCTGCACCTAAAGAAGAGGTGCACGTAGGACGCACGTACTCACGTCTCGTTCCCAGCCACACCCGCGCGGGTACACGGTGGAGTTCATTTCTGTACGAAAAGGCAGCCCACGTGATAATCTGACGCGTGTAGCGGTTGTTTAGTCGAAGGAGGGTCGGGTACCACGCTTAGACGGAACAAAGTTCGACTTGACGCGTTAGTATAAAATAAAGTAATATATTCCTCAATCGCACATACAAAATATAAAATGATTGCCGTGGGGAAAATGGAAAATTGGGTTTGTCTCTTGTCACACCATCTCACACAAGGCGACAGTGGCCTCTCTCTCTCAGCGTTGGTCAGTGATCCAGCCGCATCCCGTCCATCGGTGGAAAGGGAGGATGTGCATCGTCTCTCTGTTCGATGGCTTTGAGGCAGCACGTCCCGGTCTACGGTACCCACCGTGCTCTGTGACCAAGCTCTGGTGCGGTAGGGCCTTCGCCACTTGCTCGCTGCCGCAGTATGGGCAGATCTTGGCCGCCGGTGCCCTCCTAGTAACATCCCGACGACCCTCAGGTACATCTTCCTCTGGCCTTTCTCCACTGCCCATCTTCCCACGTTGATGCATGTGGATCTTCTTTAGTTGTTTGCTTAAATCATTGTCGGCCAGCGTACTTTCCATCTTGCAATCTCATCCTCAAACCATTTTTGATAAACCACCATGTGCTATATTTCCCTTATTACATGGAATATGCTTCTTTTTTGTCGGTGTATGTGTCCTCAACTCGTGTTATTGGGCAATAATTGTTTCCTTTCTACCTCCTTTTGCAAACAGGGCTATGCATTTTCACCTCGTTGCTATTGCGACCTTTTGGTGAACTGCACAACTCACTTTTTTCTTAATAGTGTTTTGTGCAGTTCCGCCAAAATGTCACACGGGCAACGTTTTTACATTTCTATGGGACTGCAGAAAGGGAGAATGCGTTTGCTATCCTCCTCATCCAACTCCGTGCCTAATCTTCTCCAACAAGAAGTTAGTCCTAAAGAGAGATCGTAGAGGTGATCGACTTCTATTTGTGTGTGTTATGTTTCTTCGTCTAGTTCCACTATTATTGTAATCACACTGACTGGATATCTTTGCAAAGAGGGATGATCCGCTCAATTTTAGTGGAGCTGCACAAACTGATCTGATTGTGGTGTCCTCCATACACCTCTTTTTTGGCTATAGAGCTGGGTGAAACTAGCTTCCAAGCAATGAACATTGTCCCAAGGAAATGGAGCCATGCCTACGAACAACATCGATCAATTATATATTTTTCTTTATTTGTGCACCTTCTCACAACTTTGTCTTCAGTTGTGATGTGAATATTGGCGCTGATTTGCGAACCATTGAGATGCATTAGCCATGGTAGCCATGGTAGTTTCATTTGTATTTTATGGAATGTTGTAACGAGATAATCTTGAGCCAAGACACATGAATCCTAAGTTGAAACCTTTTTTTCCTGTAGGAACCAAAGTTGAAACCTTCATAGCATCACAGTACAATTTCATTAAAATTATGCGTATATATAAACAAACCCTGAAGGATTGATAGCAATGCCAGAAACAATTCAACTTCGTTTCACCGACATGTTGGACATCCTTCATCCGGCTCCACCTGCCATGAAGCAATATTGTGTGCACAACACAACTGGAGGGAAAGATTCACCCTGGTCTTTGTGCCGCGGTAGTAATGACTAGTGAGCAGTCAAATCACAGAGCCCCACCTTCGCCATAGTAAGTTGCCTGGACGAAACAACCATCATTTTTCTGTTCCTTGAATCCGATGGTACTCCCATTTTCCCACAGTAATAAGTTGCTCAGGCGAATCAACCATCACTTCACCTTTCCCATAGTAAGTACTAGTACCTCCTTTTTTTTACTCTAGAAACAACCACACGCGAATATTGGACGGTAGCAGCACAACAACTGAATCAAAAATTCTATAGTATAAGAATAACTTTGAATGTAATCCATTGATTCACTCTATCCAATGGTCATAGTTGGAAAATCCAAACAAAACCAAGCATTGGATCAACTCTTTTAGCACTCAGATTGTTGCCGCCTGCTCAACCGCCTGCCCACCTAGCCCACCTATATATCCGCTCATGTGTGATGACCACAGGAGCTATCCATTCAGATTGTATGTTAAAAAAATAAATGTCAATAACTAATGCGGCACCTCGGGCCAACGCGGCCAGATCGCATTTTGCACGAGAAATTGCACACCATGTTTCGTTGACATGTGGTCTCGTTCCAACATGTTAGTGAGACGACGGTGAGTCCTGTTCTACTAGTATTTCCGAACATACGTGTAGGCCGGGGCGCCTCTTCGTGTACCGTGGCAAACTGGCAACCGTCCATCGACTCTTCGCCTTTCCCTCTCGATTTGGAACTGTTATCGCATGCTCTTTGTCGGTGTCAAAACCGGCGGATCTCGGGTAGGGGGTCCCGAACTGTGCGTCTAGGCGGATGGTAACAGGAGACAAGGGACACGATATTTTTACCCAGGTTCGGGCCCTCTTGATGGAGGTAAAACCCTACTCCTACTTGATTAATATTGATGATATGGGTAGTACAAGAGTAGATCTACCACGAGATCAGAGAGGCTAAACCCTAGAAGCTAGCCTATGGTATGATTGTTGTTCGTCCTACGGACTAAAATCCTCCGGTTTATATACGCACCAAAGAGGGTTAGGGTTACACAGAGTCAGTTACCATGGTAGGAGATCTACATATCCGTATCGCCAAGCTTGCCTTCCACGCTAAGGAAAGTCCCATCCGGACACGGGACGAAGTCTTCAATCTTGTATCTTCATAGTCCAGGAGTCCGGCCAAAGGTGATAGTTCTGCTATCCGGACACCCCCTAATCCGGGACTCCCTCACTCTTCCTCCCTCCTCCATTTGCCTTCACCCTTCCTTCTTCCATTGTTCGATCGTCTTCTCCATGGAGTGAACAGGCTGGAAACGACCCTGTTATTCTTGCCCCGATCTGAAAGATGACGTGGTGGAGGAACTCATTGATCGTTGCGTAGATTGTCTTCGGCATTGCAAGGCGGGTTCTTCTCCAAATCCTGTGCACCTGTTGGATAGCGTCCAGCTTCTCGTAAATATTGCGCTCCTTGGCTTCCATGCCCAATAATGGCCATCTTCCACGTGTCGAACGAATGCGAAAATCTAGGGTATTTTTACATTTACCCCCCTAGCTGCGCAAATGAGCTGCCTATAAAGGAGACGAGGATCTAGATCCAAATCACACCATCCTCCCTTCGCGAGCATTCATCGGAGCGCATCTGACAGAAATCCATTCCATCATGGACAGTCGACGCGGCTCCTCCTCTCGCCTTCCCAGCCCTTAGCCTGGAGATTGGGAGAGATGCTCTGTCCCACACAGCGAGCTAGTGACGCTCCAAACCAAGGGATTTCTTCCCCCAACCTTCATGGTTCCGGTTCGAGCCGGACTCGCCACCTATAAGGGCGGAAAGCAAGCGGAGAGCGTCCCTAGTCCCTCCAAAGGAGAGCAGGTATGCCTTGTCCCTTATTTGATAAGAGGGCTCGGATTTCCAATTGATCCGTTTCTCCGAGGGCTCCTGGAGTTCTACGGCCTCCAATTGCACAACCTTATGCCTGCCTCCATCTTGCATATTGCGGGCTTCGTGGCCCTTTGCGAGCTGTTTTTGGGCATCGAGGCTCATTTTGCATTGTGGAAGAAGTTGTTCTGCCTTGTGCCCCATTCTCAAGAGGGGTCAATATATCAAGTGGGCGGAGCCGAACTATGGCGCATCGCCGGAACCGTATATCTATCCGGAACCCCAAAGAAGGTGTCTGAAGACTGGCCTTCGGAATGGTTTTATATAGAAGATGTCCCCCTGCCGGACCCTGTTCGGATCGGCCTCCCTGAGTTCAATAACGCTCCTTTGAAGAAACGCCTAAGCTGGCGTCCACGGAGCCCTCAGAAGGAAAATGACAAGGACGTCCTTTAGCTGATGAGCCGAATTAGGTTGTTAGCTCATTCCGGACTGACCATGATTGGGGTCATGGCCACATGCATTATGCGGGGGGTGCAGCTGCTCCAGTATAGTGGCCACCCCATGTGGGATTTCAACGGGGAGGATGATGCCACCCGCCATGGCCGTAAGGGGCCGGGATCGGTCGTCGATCTGATGAAGATCCTATCCGTATTGTACAAGGGAGAAGAGGAGGAATTTCTCTGCGTCAATCCACAGGACGGATTTTCTATGTACAATCCTCCAAGCTGGGTAAGCGGATATTTATTTTTGCCTATCCGATCCATACTCCCATGGTCAAGTATCTCATTTTGTGATTTCGGCGCAGGAACTGCGCCGGGCCGTGAAGGATATAAACAGCCTGCCTCCACAACCCGAGGATCCGGAACTGTTCCTCGATCCAACCTCCCAAGAGGATCCGGACATATCGGTGGAGCTGATCGATGGGGTATTTCACCAACTGAGCATCGATAATGCCTTGGTCGCCATTACGGCCGATTACCCTAGAATACTTCCAGCCTCGCAGGTAACTGAGTCTGAAGTCCCAATACTTTGAAAATGACCCATCCGTGCTTGTTTTTGATCACCGTATACCAATGGTGTTTCGCAGGGGAAGTCCTTGAGGCGGAAGGCCGAGCCTACGACGGCTAGTCAACAAGGGACAGCAAGGCCCAACAGGCTGAAAAAAAGTGCAGTCCAGATTGAAACGCCAGTGCAACGGTATGGCGTGTCATCTTACTCCCAGGTTTTATTCCCGGGAGGCATACTAACGCTCGTGCTTTTTCAGGAAGAAGAGCGCTCGCCGGACTGTATCCGGAGAGGTTGCCAATCAATCCTCCGCTCGCCAGGCTCCAAAGTGAGGTCCAGAAGCGGAGGCGAACACGAGGTGTGCGTCGGATGCTCCTCCGACAGAGGATGCCGACAGGTTATCTACCACCAATTCCAAGGTGGAGAGTGCCATGAATCACAGGCGTCGCCAGACAGTTCTTCGTGACGCATGTTTCTCCCCAGAGGCATTGGATGCCTTCAATTTGGGAGATGCGCACCTCCGTGCCGCTCAAAATGGTCTAGCCAGAGCCACGGAGCAGTATGTAAAAGACATATGGGTGAGAAAATTTGACAGTTATATATGCCAGTAGTCCCCGAGACTTGAAATAGTTAGAATAACTGATTTAAGGATCATTTATTGTGCAGGATCTTACAGAAAAGAATACCCAACTGTCCTAGGAGCAGGAGGAGTGCAAGGCCCAACTTGAGGCTGCACTAGCCACAACGGGGGAAGCCAAAGAGACCCCCTCTAGTAATATATGCTTCAAAAGATATGTAATTTGTGAAGTGCGGCGTGTGTATAAGTCTGACAATAATATTGCAGATGGCTCCGGGATAGATCCAGACAAGCAACAGCTCATGCGCCAGTTAAAGGCCGGCGAGAATGTGCTTACAAGGGTGAGGCAAGAGAAAAATAATCTCCAAGATGCCAACACCCAGCTGGGTGAGGAACTAAAGGATGTTCGTGCCCAGCTGTCTGACTCCGTTAAGGAGAATCGGCGGCTTCGACGCGGCATTTTTAGTAAGTGCTTGAACGAACTTTGAAAAATAGTTCGGCGAGGAAGTCGACTAACAGAGGTATGTCTGTAGGTATGCTCACAGGCCGTCCTATAGAGGAAATGCCCGGTTCTACGGGTGACCTTCTTCCCAAGCTCTTGTCACTGCACGAACAAGTTCGGCAGGTGATGAAAGGCGTCGCCCAGGCCTTGTGGCCATCTGTCTCCCTGCCCGAAGGCCTTGGAGAGCTTGCAGAGAGGCTTCAGGGAGCGCGGCGGCGCTTCCGATTATGGAAGATATCGGCCTGCCGTCAAGGCGCCGGGGAGGCCTGGGCCATGGTGAAGACGCGGTACACGAAGGCTGACCCAAACCACATGGCCGAGGTCGGGCCTGTGGGGGCCGATGGGAAGGAGATCCCTGTGAGCTTAGTGTACGGCCAAGTAGAGTTGGCCGCAAAGTATTCCCAGCAGGACTGTAAACTAGACAGCCTATTAGATGGCATTGAAGAGGAATACAATTAGTCGAATTGACTATGTAATATAAGATGACATGTAAAATGCCTTCTAGCCACATTGTAGATCGTTTGTCAAAGCGGACCTTTTCGCTTCAACCTCGGGACCCAATAGTCCGGAGTGTGTCCGAATACCGTCGCGGTTATATAAGAACCGGGGCATGCGTGGAGACCAGGCGTAGGGGTCATTAGTGCTTTATCAAACAAGTGCCCAACTAGTTATGTTATATTACATGGTTAGTAAGAAACATCTTCCAAGGAGAATAGTTCCGTTAGGGGTTCCTTTCCCTGGGAGGCATGCCCCAAAGTGCATGTCCGGACTGCGAAAAATGCAGAAAAACATGTGGGGGCAGATAAATAAATAGGTAAGAAATCGTCTTTTAGTTCACCGACCGAATATTCCCTTAAGAACGCTAGCTTTCGGCTTCACCCAGTCTGAGGTACACATCTGGCTAACCCGGCAGTAACAATCGCAGAGGTGCTCCCTTTACCACCTAGCCGAACAATCGGGATTGTAGGGGTAAGCATAGGAGCCAGGCAACCCAGCTGGCCAAAACTTAAGTCATATCGATGCATATAATGGTGAATAAAAGGTACATGCGGAAGTGTGACACATGTGTTGGGCATGAAGCCCGTATAAACAAGCTTCTGTTAAAGAAGCCCCCAGGTATAATGAACGCGGATAGCACGTCATGTGTGTGCGAACAAAGCACGAATGAGCCTTCAAAGGCTGTAAGAGAAAAGGGGGGGAGAAGGGGAGAAATATAAGACAACTACTGTATAAAATATAGACGGAGGAAGGAGACGAACTCAGAATCCGACGCTAGGCGTAGAATCTTCGGAGACGGGCTGCATTCCCTGGGTTCGGCTCGAGTCGGTTATCCGATGCATTTCGCAAACGGTACGCTCCGCCGGTCAGGACTTGGTCGATGATGAAGGGACCTTCCCATTTGGGCTTGAGTTTGTCCTTTTTCCTGTCCGGCAGGCGTAGAACTAACTCGCCAACATTGTAAGTTTTGGCCCGTACTTGTCTGCTTTGATATCTTCGATCCTGCTGTTGATAGAATGCGGAATGGGCTTTTGCCACGTCACGCTCCTCCTCCAAGGCGTACAAACTGTCCTGCCAATCAAGCTCGGCTTATCTTTCTTCGTACATGTGCACGCGAGGTGAGTCATGAATTACGCAGGGAAAAACTGCCTCTGCACCGTATACCATAAAGAATGGTGTGAATCTGGTAGTGTGATTCGGCGTGGTCCGCAGCCCCCAAACTACGGAGTCGAGCTCCTCTACCCAGTGCGTGTTAGATTCCTTGAGGGACCGCACTAGTCTGGGTTTGATGCCGCTCATGATTAGACCATTTGCTCGCTCGACTTGACCGTTAGTTTGAGGGTGATAGACTGAAGCATAGTCGAGCTTGATGCCCATGTTTTTGAACCAGAGTTTGACCTCGTCGGCCGTGAAGTTCGTGACGTTATCAGTGATGATGTTGTGGGGGACGCTGTAACGGTGTACGACCCCTGATATGAAGTCTATCACTGGTCCGCATTCGGTCGTCTTAACAGGTTTGGCCTCTATCCATTTGGTGAATTTATCCACCATGACCAGTAGGTATTTTTGCTTGTGGGTTCCTCCTTTAAGGGGTCCAACCATGTCAAGCCCCCAGACCACGAAGGGCCATGTGATGGGTATAGTTTTGAGGGCGGTGGATGGCATGTGGCTTTGATTAGCGAAGAGCTGGCAACTGACGCATCGTTGGACTAAGTCCTGAGCGTCTGCCCGGGCCGTCGGCCAATAGAATCCTGTACGGAAGGCCTTGCCTACAAGGGCACGGGCTGCGGCATGGTGCCCGCCGAGTCCGGCATGAATTCCGTCCAGAAGATTCCGCCCTCCCTCTATGGAGATACACCTTTGAAGGACTCCAGTTGTGCTTTTCTTATAAAGCTCTCCCTCATGGACCTTGTAGGCTTTAGATCGCCGTACTATGCAGCAGGCCTCATTTTGGTCCTCGGGAAGTTCCTGCCTGGTTAGGTAGGCTAGGAATGGTTCCATCCACGGGGCGATGACTGCCATTATTACGTGGGCTGAGGGTGTTACTTCGTTGGCAGAACCACCAATTGTGTTAGAATGTTCGGTGTCGGGCAGTGCGGTTGGGTCCGGGTTGTTATTTCCGGACTCCCCCTCCCATAGTACGGATGGCTTAAATAGCCTCTCTAGGAAGATGTTGGGAGGGACGGCATCGCGCTTTGTGCCAATGTGTGCCAATGCATCTGCTGCCTGGTTGTTATCCCGGGCTATATGGTGAAATTCGAGCCCCTCGAACCGAGCTGACATTTTTAGGACGACGTTGCGATAGCCTGCCATTTTGGATCCTTGGCATCGAAGTCTCCCTTTATTTGGGATATCGCGAGGTTCGAATCCCCGCGCACCTCTAGGCGTTGAATGCCCATGGAGACTGCCATCCGTAGACCATGTAGAAGGGCCTCGTATTCGGCTACATTGTTGGAGTCCGTATACATTATCTGGAGTACATATTGAACTGTATCTCCGGTTGGGGACGTCAGAACGACGCCAGCCCCCAGACGAGCCAACAGTTTGGAGCCGTCGAAGTGCATGATCCAGTTGGAATATGCGCCGTACTATTTAGGGAGTTCGGCTTCAGTCCATTCGGCGACGAAGTCAGCCAAAACTTGCGACTTAATAGCTCGCCGTGGCTTATAGGTTATGTCGAACGGGAGGAGCTCAATGGCCCATTTGGCAATCAGGCCCGTCGCGTCGCGGTTGTTTATAATGTCGTTAAGAGGTACTTCAGAGGCTACTGTTATCGAACACTCTTGAAAGTAGTGCCGCAGCTTCCGGGATGCCATAAACACCGCATACGCTATCTTTTGATAATGCGGGTACCGTGACTTGCATGGAGTTAGGACAGTGGACACGTAGTAAACTGGTTTTTGAAGGGGGAACTTGTGTCCGTCCGTTTCTCGTTCGACAACGAGTACCGCGCTTACAACTTGATGAGTTGCCGCGATATATAATAGCATTGGTTCGCCCATATTGGGCGTGGCCAAGACCGGGTTTGTTGCCAATATGGCTTTTATTTCTTCGAGTCTGGCCGTGGCGGCATCCGTCCACTCAAAGTGTTCGGTTCATCGGAGGAGGCAATAAAGGGGTAATGCCTTTTCTCCAAAACGGGAGATAAAGTGGCTTAGAGCCGCCACGCATCCAGTCAATTTTTGTATTTGTTTGAGGTCCTTTGGGATATCCAATTGTGACAGAGCTCGGATCTTGGCTGGGTTTGCTTCAATTCCTCTGCCGGATACAATGAAGCCCAAGAGCTTTCCGGCTGGTATGCCGAAAACGCATTTTTCCGGGTTGAGCTTGATGTCATATGTTCGGAGATTATCGAATGTGAGCCTCAAGTCATCTACTAGAGTTTCGACATGCTTGGTTTTAACGACCACATCGTCTACATATGCCTCTACTATTTTGCTGATCTGGTTTACCAGACATGTCTGAATCATGCGCTGATATGTTGCGCTGGCGTTTTTGAGCCCGAAGGGCATTGTGTTGAAGCAGAATGGGCCGTATGGGGTGATGAATGCCGTTGCGGCTTGGTCGGGCTCTGCCATCTTAATTTAGTGGTAGCCGGAGTATGCGTCGAGGAAGCACAATGAATCATGTCCTGCGGTGGTGTCGATAATTTGATCAATGCGGGGGAGGGGGAAGGGATCCTTTGGCCAAGCCTTGTTAAGGTCCTTGAAATCGACGCATAGGCGCCAGGATTTGTCCTTCTTTGGTACCATCACCAGGTTTGCTAGCCAGTCCGGATGTTTTATATCTCTGATGAATCCGGCCTCCAATAGTTTGGCTAGCACCTCTTCCATGGCATGTCTCTTGGGTTTGGAGAAACGCCGAAGAGCTTGTTTGACTGGCTTGAATCCTTTTAGGATGTTTAGGCTGTGCTCGGACAGCCGGCGTGGGATTGGGATTCCTGGCATGTCTGAAGGGTGCCAGGCAAAAATGTCCCAATTTTCGTGTAGGAATTCTCGTAGTGCGGCGTCTAGATCAGGGTTTAATTGTGCCCCGATGGAGGCCGTTTTTGTAGGGTCTGTTGGATGGACTTGGAATTTGACTATTTCGTCCGCCGGTTTAAAGGACGTGGACTTGGATCTCTTATCGAGTATCACATCGTCCCTGTTCACCGTGGAGCGCAGCGCAGTGAGTTCTTGGGCCGCTAGGGCTTTGGATAGTGCCTCAAGGGCCAGTGTGGCTGTCTTGTTTTCGGCGCGGAGTGCTATGTCCGGGTCACTAGCAAGAGTGATGATTCTGTTGGGCCCGGGCATTTTGAGCTTCATGTACCCGTAATGGGGTATAGCTTGAAAAATTGTGAATGCCTCTCGCCCTAATAGAGCGTGATATCCGCTGCTGAATGGGGCCACTTGGAACGTGACCTCCTCGGACCTGTAATTATCCGCGTGCCGAACACCACATCCAGTGTGATTTTTCCTGTACAGCATGCTTCTCGACTGGGGATTATTCCTCTAAAGGTTGTGCTGCTTCGCTCAATGTGGCTCCAGTCTATTTCCATTTTTCAGAGGGTTTCCTCGTAAATGAGGTTCAATCCGCTGCCACCGTCCATGAGTACCTTGGTAAGGCGAAAGCCGTCCACTATTGGACTGAGGACCAATGCGGCTAGTGCTCAGGCTATTCAGAATTTAGGTTCGTCACTAGTATTAAAGGTAATAGCCATGTCACTCCATGGGTTTATTGTTGCTACTTGGTAGACTTTGGCAAGGCTGCGGAGTGTTCGTTTCCGCATATTATTTGATGCGAAAGTCTCGAAGACTGTTAATACCGTACTGGTATCCCTGGGCTGGTGCTCTGGAATTAGAAGCTCTTCGCCAGTTTTGGCCACCTGCCATAGTATCCAACATGCTCTAAGGCTATGAGTTGGAGTGGCGCCCTCTGTACTATGATTTTTGCAGGGTCCATTGAGCCATCCCTCCAGTACGGTTCCATGCCCTATAGAGGGTTTTTGCTTTTTGGTATTTAACCCAGGTGCCTAGCGATGATGCACCCTTTTATTTCGGACTAGGGTTGTATTCAGGGCCGGATTGTCCCAAAAATTAATTTCGGTTTTCCAGGCACTTTCCATCGCATAGTACTTTCATACTATGGACGCCAAGTCAGCGAAGCGTGTAATTTCACGACGACTTACGGCGTTGAGGATTCACTTGTCCGTGTAATTATTGCAGAAGAATGAAATTGCGTCCTCCTCGCGGCAATCCTTTATCCTGTTGATGACCAGGAGGAATCTGGCCCAGTAACGGTGTACTGTTTTTGCGGGCTCTTGTCGGATTTGGGATAGATTGCTTATGTTTGGGTGGGCAGGTGGAATTAAATTCAGAACCCCATCCAATCTAAGACTTAGGGGCCAAGAAGTTTCCGAACTTGGAAGCTTGGGTTCTTGGATGTTGTCCAATGAATCTAGCCCGCTGCCTGACTTTAGGTTCAGGGATTGAGTGACGTCCTCCCCTCCGCGGGAATCCGGCATGGAGGGGTCGGGAATCCGGACATAACTAGTCCTTAAAATAGAGGAAGGGTCACCGTATTGTTCCTCAACCACAGCAACGTGGTGGGTAACCTGGGGAGAGTTGATCTCTCTCACATCGGGTTTAGGCCCAATCTGATCGTAGTCTCTAGCGACTCCTAGGGCGGCGATGCGATCCAAGAGCTCGTTTAAGGAAGAGAGCTCCATCGGATCTAACTGCTCGGCGGGTTCCGAGTTAACGTGAAGATTGCTTTCGATGACCCGAGAAGTCATCGTCGGAGCGGTGGCCGAACAGGCGGTCATAAGAAAACCGCCTAGCTGGAGAGTTTGGCCGATGGCCAAAGCTCCTGTAGCGAAAGTGCCATCTTTAAAGATGGGATGAGGCATCCTTCCTGATGGCGATGGCACAGAGGAACTCTCAATGAAAGCACCAATGTCGGTGTCAAAACCGGCGGATCTCGAGTAGGGGGTCCCGAACTGTGCGTCTAGGCGGATGGTAACAGAAGACAAGGGACACGATGTTTTTACCCAGGTTCGGGCCCTCTCGATGGAGGTAAAACCCTACTCCCGCTTGATTAATATTGATGATATGGGTAGTGCAAGAGTAGATCTACCACGAGATCAGAGAGGCTAAACCCTAGAAGCTAGCCTATGGTATGATTGTTGTTCGTCCTACAGACTAAAACCCTCCGGTTCATATAGGCACCAAAGAGGGTTAGGGTTACAAAGAGTCGGTTACCATGGTAGGAGATCTACATATCCGTATCGCCAAGCTTGCCTTCCACGCCAAGGAAAGTCCCATCCGGACATGGGACGAAGTCTTGAATCTTGTATCTTCATAGTCCAGGAGTCCGTCCAAAGGTGATAGTTCGGCTATCCGGACACCCCCTAATAGGGGACTCCCTCACTCTTCCTCCCTCCTCCATTTGCCTTCACCCTTCCTTCTTCCATTATTCGATCGTCTTCTCCACTGAGGGAACAGGCTGGAAACGACCCTGTTATTCTTGCCCCGATCTGAAAGATGACGTGGTGGAGGAACTCATTGATCGGTGCGACGTCATCACGTCGGCTAGCATGGCAGGTTCGTTCAAGACCATTCTCGACTCAACTAATAACATCATTACAAGGAACCCAAGGGTCCAGGAGCAGTTTGATCTCCCCTCTCTTATTCGCCATGACCCTGATGACTGGCGCGGAGACGACGTAGGCCTCGCCTTGTGCAAGTTGATGCCGCTTGATAATGATACGTATGATGTTAAGATGCCATCGCTTGAGGGCAAGGATTGGGCAGGCACAAATGGAGATTGGGTTGTTTATATTGGGTACAACTGCGAGTGGGGACTTGTGAATGTGTACACTAGTCACCAGGTTCCACTTCCAAAAATCTCAGCAGACTGCCCAGAGGTTGAGCACAGAGGTATTCTACGCACGTTCAAATACGATCATGGTGACTGACTGCTATGGAAGATAGCAATTTGTCAAGTTCCCAACCGCTCTTGGAATTACAAGAACTATGAAGTTGTTGCTATCTTCGACAAGCTTGTTGCCGTCCTTCGTGGTTCGACTCGATGGACATTGCTCAAAAATTAGTTTCTATACATGGATGTGTACTATGATGCAATTCAATGAGGGTCTTGTGTTTGCTTCCACCACTCATGGCACTGTTTTTGCATGGGATCCTCGTAGTTTCGGTACGTTTGTCTTCCACCGTAATTATAATTCTTTCATCCACATGCTTGCAGGTTAGCAAGTTTCCCTTTACTAATTAACCTTCTTCTTGTGTTTGCAAGGTCCTGTGAACATTCCACCACCTATACTTGAAAAATTTTATAACCAAGGGGGAGATGTCGATGGTGATGATCACGAGCATGAGGACGAGAAGAACCTATATACTCAGTGGCACCTGGCAACTAATTCCGATGGATCACCTCTTCTTGTTTGTATACAACGCACTGAGTTTGTTACTACTAAGGGAGCATGTGTTGTCTCCCATGGTCGCACTCTCCGGACCTATTCCAACACTTGTTGCATGATATTCGGGATGGATACTAGTGTGCTAGCACCAACACCTTCTCCCTGGTACAGTATTGATAGTCTTGGAGAAAACTCGCGCTTCCTTGGACAAAACTACTGTTGACACAATGTTACTACCATTTATGAGAAGCAACTATATCTATACCTTGGACATTTGGGTGGTTCCCTACCCTAGTACTGATATAGTAGGCCGCTTCAGCCTAGATGATCAGTCATGCATTGGTCTCGAGATTGACAATAGATGGCCCGTCCCAGAGAATTACTTGTGGTTCAAAGTAGGCATTTCCAACGCCGAGGATTGGTTGAGTTGAAGTTCATTTCATTACTTGTTATTTGTTGTGTTATGATAACTTTAGTATTTATAATGTATCCTCGTTGTCGTTGTGGGTTAATGACCTGTTGTATGTAACAAAATGATATGCCTGTGATAAAATTACTAAATTTATGAATAGCTTTCGAGTCGTTTCTCTGAGTGAGTGCTACGACGAGGCAAAAAAATATTTTCTGAATACATAATTGTACACGCATTGCAACAGGTTATCGGATGAGGCCAATCAAAAATAGTAGTACACTATTTGTACTAGCTTCACATGCTTCACGCGTCGGGCGGGTGTTTTTACTGTAGCTGCGAATCCCATCATCCTAGGTCCTCGGATGAGTCCAGTAGAAATTGCATTATCTCTACGTCTACGTATACGTAATACAACAAGTTTTAAACTTGAGACTAGCCACCCACCCTCACAAAGAACACTTTTTAACCTAGCACATACTCCAGGAAATTTGGCCACAGTGTGAGGTGGGCCATATGTTAATGTGTTCACTGAACATAACCAGCACCTCGAATCCTCGATACTACTACTATAAGTAGTAGGAGTAGTAGGGTGGCATGGGCCAGAACAAGCATTCATGTCCAGGAGTAAGGCACACACCACTAACATGACTTCCATCTGACACCATATTTCATGGAGACCATGCTACAGCAATCTCTTCAACCTCGTCATTTCTCTAACTCAGCCATCGCGTGGCGGGCGAGGTGGGGGTTTGCCGATAGTCAGTTTTGTCAACTGCGGTCCCACTTGTAAGGCCAACTCCGACACACGACCCCAAATGGACCTCCGTTTTGCCCGGATTCTGTCCGTTTGGGTAGGGCAATGGGGTCATGTCCGGGCCATTTCTCGGATGAAGTGTCCGTGCACCGAACGCGCGGACGCATCCAGGTCGCGTACATTTTTATTTGCAAACACATATCTTTTTTTCATCATTGATTTTTTGGTACATGGAAATACATCACCAAAATTTGACTAGAAAAGCAAGACCAAAGAAAACAAGAACCACAAGAATACATTTTAGAAGATATCCAACTTCCATAACTGCTCCTGTAAGTTGGATTAGTGCCTTCTCGATGCATTCATTGTTGATCTGCGGAGGCTCGATCTTGAGTGCTTCTTTCTTCTTCGAGTGTAAAGAATTAGACGTTGCTTCCTCGCATCTAGTCTCATGTCTAGCCTCTATTCTATCAACAAGTGCACTAGTCTCATCTCTAGCCTCTATGCTAGCTAAAAGTGCTAGAACATCTACTAAATTGCACTCTATCAATAGATCGATGTACTCTTCTTCCCAATACCAAAACTTGCATCCATTCTACACAATAAAATTTTAAGTTAGCACAACTAGTCTAATCCGAGAGCACAACCGAAGATTTGGTCGGGTTCTTCGTCCATTTGCCGATACGTGGGACATCCAGCATCCAGGTCGTGTCATGCAAGAAAATAGAGTGGTAGTTGAAGCCACGTGATGTGCATCTTGGGTTAAACTTTAAATAGAATCTTACTACTCTTGAGTAACTCCAAAAGCGGCCACCGAGGATCTTTATTGGATTTGTTTTTCATCACCAACACGTCGAGGTGAAAGATGTGCAGGTTCAGTGGGTCCTCTTGCGTTTTCACTGACATGTGGGACCGCATATGAGCAAACAGATGATGGGCTCCGTGCATCTGCTAGCTGGCTGAGAAGAGAGATAGAGCAGGGCTGAGCACAGACTCCAGGAAATTTGTTCTATGTAACCAACACCTCGATATTCGTGAGTGTTTGTTTCTAGAATTAAAAAAAGGAGGTACCCCTACTTATGTTACTCCCACTAGCCTAGCCTAAGGTTAGTAGGTGACCTTGTGCTTGGCTCTTCACCTCTTCCAGAATTCGATGGTTCTACAGTAGTACTTCTGGCAATCTGACACCAAATGAACTACTGCACGTCCACCGCTTGTAAGCAAAAGTTTCTCCTCGTGCTGCGAGCTACCGCGCACGCATTGGTGAGGGAGAAGGTGTAATCAAGCTTCTCTTCATTCTGCGAGTTGACGGGACACATCAAAGTTATTTAGTACGTACTCTCTCCAAAAAAGGGCTGACCATGTCATGGCTACCATCCCGTGCTCCGTCGTTGAGTATGTGCAGTATTCACGTGCCATCGAGGAGAAGAAATATTGCGTAGTAGGTGCCATCGAAGTGCCCGACTCACTTACGCACAACTTAAGTGATAATCTCCATTTCTTGCATGACACATGCACCTTGATGCTAGATGTCTCGCGTGTTGGGAAAAGGATGAACAAAGCTCATGTAAAAGAAAAGAGTTGAAGAACATAGATTCCCGACGACCGAGAAGGAGCAAGGAACCTCGCGGTGGAGAGTCTGCAAGGAACCTTGCGTGTTTTCCCCTATTTTTGCCGCCTGCCCACCTATAAACAAATAAAAGAACATGAACTCTTCGCTAACCACTAGAAACGATACATCAGGATGCTAAGTTGAAGATGTTTTATAGTTTATATTGATAACCACGCAACAAGTCATACATGTACAGGACGCATGCAGCAACGCATGTACACACGCCAACACACTAACTCCATCCGATCCAACTCATGCAGATACGCGCACAGCATGGAGCACACAACGCACGTACACAACACATGCATGCACACACACTCGGCCGCAGAATGCACGTGAATAACACATGCATGCATACACACTCGACTGCATGGAGGCATGCTCCATCTGCGGCGACGTCTGGTTCGTCGTGCTACGGTGAAGCTCGCACACTACAGCGCCTACACATCTCTTGCAGCACCTCTGTGCCGTCGTTGCTCAACGACTAGTTGGAGACGAAGACGACCATACCCTCGGCCTTAGATCTAGCACCAACGGAAAAACACGCACGCTACACGCACATGAGCACGTATGGAGTGCCCACGACGTGGTGCATCCCCAGTCGCCTCTACTCCTTCTGTGCATGTTGTCTATCAGGGCGACTTGCATGCCTAATGATGTTGTGGGTGAGATCTTCTAGGACTCAAATGATGACGAGGAAAATTATGAGACACAAGGTGACGTGCACCGTCAAGGTCCACGGTCAAGGGGGTGCTAAGTGCTAAGTGCTTAGATGTGCTTAGATGAGGTGCTAAGTGCACTTAATGTCTTAGTAACTCAAGTATTCAATGCATAGGTGCTTAGTTTATTGTTGCTAAGCTTGCTTCATTTAATTAGCTATAGACTCAAAACTGTCTTTCCACTGTTTCTTCCTGCGATCACCAAACTAGTCTCTCTCTTCCTAATTAACTTGCCACATCATATTTTATGCCTACGTGGCAGGCTTAGCAGCTATACATGGTGGAGCACTGGGAGAGGCCAAGGCTGGTCATAGTGGGGAGTAACTTATACTATAACATATTACTATGTTACTCTAAACATCTCTATAAACCAGAAAGGAGGGAGTAGTAACATAGACTAGTGTCATATGCAGAGTATGGGAGCACATGATATTTCCCCGTCCGGACCGGTCCCATGTTGTCTTCTCACCTTCTTGGCCCAACAAATACCCCTCCCCCCTCCGCTCGCGCTTCCCACCTGGCACCAGTTGAGCCAGCCGCTCCACATTGATGGAAAGTTAGGACGACCCGACCTCTCACTACTTCCGCCGTTGAAGCGGCGCACCGACCGAGGGCACCACCCACTACATGCTCGGCATGTTAGACTACACAGTGGAGAGTAACTTTTGAGCAAGTACTACAATTAGATGACATAAGCGGGCTATAAGGATTTAAATATAGTATTTGTGCTTAGTAGAAGGAGAGAGGAGAGGAGAGAGAAGAGAAGCGGATTGTAAACTTGCAGCCGGTTGTAGCAGGAGCCCCAACATACTTTGTGAGACAAAAGGTGGGGCCATTATTAACGATATAGTATTTATACTAAAGGGACTAACGGACCCCTTAATTACTCCATTTTTTTGAGACAAACCTGGGTGGGGCTATTATTGACTTGGACGTGGGGTTTGGGGGCCAAAGGCCTACTATTACACTTGGTCTTACTCGCACGACCGACCTGACATGCTCTACCCTAGTCACCGCTGTATCATATGGTTTCGCACCGTTCCAGATCTTAGCGCCGCCACACAATTCTTCTCTAGCCCTCCTTCCAGCGTGCACCGCGAGAAGGGACAACAGTCCTCCGAACCCCGCCTTTTGTGATCATGTACGGGAGAGGGGCGATCAGGTTTTTGGGGAGCATACTCTTGTGACTGCTGCCAGCGACGACTTCCCCAACGACAACCTTCTTCCCCGACCTCGGTAACCTCTTCATCAACGACATGAGTGACAACATCAACCACAGCAGTTCTGCTCCCGCTATACAGTATGCGATTCTTTCCTCCTGGTTTAGTCCGCATCATTACTTTGATGTTTGCAATTGTCGTCATGATCTATTTACTGCTGATTTGGATTAAATCTTATAGTAAATTGCTCATATATTCAACAATCCAATCCAAAAACCTGATTATAGGCAATTTACTCCGAGTTGTTTTGCTGCGCTTTTGAAGCCGCCTACTTTTAAGGGGGTGCAATATAAAAGGTGGCGCACAAGAGCAGTATATTGGTTTCAGATCATGTACTACTATGATGCCACTAAGGGTAAGCCTAAGGGCGATCTTAATCCTACACAGCAGGAAGCTTTTGAGAACATGGATACCCTCTTCAAAGCCGCCCTGCTGAGTGTTCTTGACGATTCCATTGCGGATTCATATATGTCGTTTGATAGCGGCAAAGACATGTGGGATGCGCTCGAGGCCACGTTTGGGCCCTCGGACGCTGGCAACGAGTTGTACGTCATGGAACAATTCTGTGACTACAAGATGACTGATGAGCGCTCTGTTGTTCAGCAGACTCATGAGATACAATCACTCTATATGGAACTTGAGTACTTTAAGTGTGTGTTGCCGAACAAATTTGTTGCTGGGACCATCATTGTCAAGCTTCCACCTTCGTGAAACGATTTTGCTACTTCCTTGGAAAACAAGAGACATGAGTTTTCTGTTTTGGATCTCATTAGCTCTCTTGATTTTGAGGAGAAGGCGAGAGCAAAAGACACACATGCTCGGGTCGCTAAGGGAGCTTCTAGTGCCCACATGGTACACGAGAAGAACTTTCAGCCCAACCAGCCCGAAAACAACAAGAACAAATCTCAGGGGAAAGGCAAGTTTGATGCAAAGAACAAGCCGTCACATTCTACCAACTTCAAGAAGAATTATCATATTGGGAAGGGATACAAACCTCAATTTTGGTAGCACTACACAAAATTTATATGACTGCATCTACCTGCTGTCAGCCAACCTCATGGTGCTCCAGGTAATCCTACATTCATAACTAGGTACAATGACAACCGCAAGATGAAATTACCTTATTCGTACGTTGACTTGCTGAATGCAGCGCCGAACGATCATGTCATGTGTGGAGGAGCAAACAAGCAGTGCAGCCGAAGCTGGAAATCAACCAAGGACTTATGAAATTAAATATAATCTTCCTCAGGAAGGTCAGTATCCCCTTCATCCAGATGATCGTGTTTTGTCATGCCGAGCTATTGATATGTGCTATTGTTTTGCAACACCATTTAAGTATAGCTACTGTTTTCCTATCTTTTTAGATTCAGGACAATGAAGATGATTTCAGGGGAACTACACAATACGGACTCATGTTGAGTCATCTCTATTGCCTCATGTGTTTGTTGCAAATGTGTCAGCATGAATTGCAAGATGAGGCAGCTAGCTAGCTGTGGAGTTGCCAACATGCTCAACGTGCTCGCAACATTGAGAAGAAACAAGCATGCCCAGGAAATTAATACGTGCGCAGGTAGGCCCTTTGCTCAGAGAAGCATCGACCAATTTTCTTTATTTCCACACCTTCTCACAGCTTTGTATTGGTTATAGTATGGTGTATCATTGAGATGCACAAACATGCTGAAATTTTGTTCTTCTGAACGTTAGTATGCATACCGTATCGTGTGAAGCTTAGTTTAATGTGAGTGTCTGCATCTAGTACCGCATCCTCTAATTTGGTGGATGCCAAGTTGAAAAAGGTTATCGATGAGTAGCCATAAGCTGGAGGCGTCTCTTTCTTTCTTTTGAATGGGCAATAAGCTGTAGAGTGTCTCAGTCTACCTCTAGCACAAGGCCCTCCAATAGGAAAACGGGCAGCCGACTGGGCCGATACAAAAGCCTATCCATCTTAAAGCCAATTTGTTTTTGTTTTTTGCAAGGAGAAGCCCATATTTCTTGAAGAGGGAGCGATCCCAGAAAAACCCTCCTTCCTCCTCGCTTCCACACAGATTCGCTCAAAAAAGTAAAAAAAAAAGAAGATGCACACTGATCCGCTAAAAAAAGGAAAAAAAAGAAGATGCACACAGAGAAAATAAATATCCTTAATTTACTCCATAACCACTCTATTAAATAGGCCTAGTAACAAACCAGGCACATGCAGTGGCCGGCGGGCACACGCATCCTGCATGCATGGCCAGTCAGCCAAGTCCATGCGTCAGCTCCAATGCAGCAACGCAAAAGAAGAGAGCGGTTCTTGGGAAAAAGCGAGTAGTTAGTGCAGGAGGCCTTATAAACATGAACAGCTCGCTCTCCGGCTTCCGTCTCCCCCCAATTCCCCCCGCTCCCCAATCTTCCTCACTCGTCCAGAAAACCCCCGCTCACCTTCTTCCTCACTCGTACAGAAAACACATGCTCCTCTTCTTCTACTCCTGCAGAAATCTCCAGCCCTCCCTCTTCCCCACTCGCACTACCACCAGGCTCGTCTCTGGCTACTCTGCTCAAACCCGTGAGCTAGGCATGACGCCCACAAGGAAAATGCAGTCGGTTTGCCCCAGCGCCAAGAAGATGAGGCTCTCGCCAACGGCGACGCC
>NC_041385.1:327382482-327387681 GCF_002162155.2 Triticum dicoccoides | reverse complement strand
CCCACCCGGATCTGAGGAACTGGTAGAATCTCCGGTGGACCGCATCAGCGATCTCCTAGACGTCATCCTTGAGGAGATCATCTCGCTTCTCCCCACCAAGGATTGCTGCCGCACACAGGTCCTTTCAACTCGGTGGCGCCCTCTATGGCGCACCACGCACCTCAATCTCGACTATCGTCAGATATCTGTCCTTCCTGAATTTGATCTCCTCAGAGCCATCGTCTCTTCTCACCAGCAGGGCCCCGTCCAATGCCTCTACATCCCAACACACTACCTGTTGTCCATACCCGGCACAATGGACGCTAGGCTGACATCCCTGAATTCGGAAAACTACGGCAGTTTGAGTTGTACCATTACCACAAAAGTTTCATACCACGAACACACCAAGAATTCGTGCAAACACCCGCTGTCCATATCACAGTTTTCCTCCTGTCTCCACACCGCCACCTTCGGCCGGTGCCATCTACCAGACGATCTGGTACAAATGCTTCGACTCCGAGTTCTAAAAAAACTTTCGCTTGTGGTGGTTTATCTGTCGGAGGCCTCACTGCACAACATCATCCACTCCAGTTGCCCTGCCTTGGAGCGCTTGCTGATTTTTTTGGGAATAGAAATCCGTATCAGTTATCTCCAAATAAAGTCCCCTCACCTTAAAAGCATTGGAATTTGTTTTGAAGGACAACAGCTCATCATCAAAGATGCCCCTTCACTTAAAAGGTTGCTCCTTGATAATTGTTATACACTTTCACAAATAACTGTCATCTCTACGCCCAAACTAGAGACCTTGGGTGTAATTCGTGACCCGTTTAATGATCACAAGGACTTGGTGTTTGGCTCCTCACTTTTTCAGGTATCGTATATTATCATCTACACATTTGTAATCATAAAGCTGCATTTCTCATTTGTGCGCATAAGTTTTATATCATCTTGGAGTACACTTTGGGTACTAATATTATGTTATATGCTCAATGAAGAGTTCCTCCATTGGTAGCCTATCAATGCTACTGGATTCTGTCAAGATCATATATGTCAGAATGTTTAATTTTGATCTAGACATAATTATTGGCTTGATGTGATGCTTAACATCTCTGGAGAATTTATATATAGAGGTGATGATTTCATGCACATTGAAAGCCCGTATATATTGTACTAGAATTATCTATTCAGGTGTCGTTCTTTTGACATATTCTTTTTTCATATGTTAACTGTTTTCAATCTTCATGTCTACTTAGGCTGAACCACATGGAGCAAAACATATAACCAATCGGTGGCGTAATAAGAATTAGGATTTTCTCCGTTCTCATGACATTCGTTTGAGGACAATAACGATAGAACGATATGCATTCAACCAGGCAAACAGAAGCTTTGTCACATTCTTCCTGTTGAATGCGAGGTTACTATTGTCCATGAGGCTTAATTTTTACTGCAAGAGATTTCTCACGGATGGACATGTTGAACAGCAAAAAAAGAAGTTTTAGGTGGACAAATGGGCTTCTAAACATGCTCGGCTTTTATTTACAACAAGTTGTAGTCATCCTGAACTAAATTTTTTTGCACAGGATGTTGATTTTATGGATCAGATCGATCCATTTGTTTGTGACTGCAAAAAAGAGTGGTTGGGTTATATGTTACTGTCATGTTCAATCTGCGTTTTGTCTAAAAATTTGATGAACAATTAATCCTTGGGGTTTTGGTACCATTTGTATGCTTGAGTTGCATGTTGTTGCCCTCGTACTCCCCTCCACCTGCCACTACACTGCCGCATCTTCCATAGCTGCTGTTCATTCCCGTTCGAGGCCTCGCCGTCATTCTCCGTCTGGCATTGTCAACATGGTCAACAACCAAGAGGAATCAGGAGATGACTGTACGTGGAGAGGCTGACAGTAGGGACCCACCAGGGTCATTGCATTTCGCAAGCAGGTGCCTCGTTATTACAAGCCAGAAAAATACTTCCTCCTAATTGTTTGACAACTAGGTCCCACGCCATTGTCAATGTAGTCAATAAAGGAGAAAATTACACAATGAGCGGGTAACACCAGGGACCCAGCAGCTTGCCCAATTGTTTTTTTAGTTTCAGAGACGGAGCTCAACTGCGCACTGTGAGGGGTTTGTGGCCCGTCTAGCCCACGCTTACGCTTTTATTAAGCACATGACGAGCCCAGTTGATACATTTTTTCTTTCTGAAAATGGCTAGCCTAGTTCTTTTTTTGGAGAATACCAAAGCCGAGGCCTACTTGCTTTTCTCAGCCCTGCTTGGCTGCAAATCATTCAAGACGAGGAGGGATGTAAGTAGTAAGAAATGGGCTTCCCCAGAAAATGGGCTATAAGTTTTAAGAAATCGGTTGTAAATTTTTAAACCAAAGCCAACCGGAAATTGCATTAAAATACCATTTTTCAGTATTTCTCTACTCTCTACTCTTATAAAAACCACAGCCAACTGGCAATTACATTAAAATATGATATTTTCTCCCACAAGATAAACTACTCATATAAATGCATCCTCATGTTCCGTGCAACGAAGGGTCATCTTGCTAGTTAAGATTCTAAATTTCATTCATTTTTTTATGGAGAATTGTTTTCTGAATTTTATTTTGATATAATTTTTTGAAAATTATTTTTAACGTGAATTGAAATTTCGTGATTAAAAGAGTTCAGACCCCACCAAAATATGCAAAATTTCGTTGAATTTTTCAGCAGTGCCCAGAATATATGGTCTGTAATGCTAATAAAAAGAATATGTGCTTCAAATATCCTTAAGAATTAGAAAATGGGCTGTAAATTATTGAAAATAATGGCTAATGGGTTGTATGCTGTTTTCCATAGATTTGGAGGCTGACTTCTGGGCCTACTAGGTTGACGATGACGCTGTCCTAATTTTTTTTGACGCGTATGCAAGGCTTTGTCAACATAGTCAACACACAGCAGTGACTGTTGGATGTCCATCCAACAGCCGCCGTGCTTCTTCATTCTCTAATCTTCCTGCTCTAGCCGCCCAAACCAGCGCCGGTGGGACTGCCTGCTGCATCCTCCCGTGGCTGGTTGTGCTGCCACCAGGCCATCCCTCTAACCACCCACACATCATGTTATTTTCCGGCGACGTCAGCCTCACCCCGCAGCCGACCAATCAGCGCTCATACTCCCCTCAGCGTGGGCACCCGCTGTGGTGGCTTCGCCGGCTCCGGGTGGTTCCCTTCCTGGGCCACGCCCTCGTCCACCGCTTTTTGCTCTCGGCGTGGCAAGGTCAACATGGTCAACAAACAACAGCCATCGGAAGAGGCTGATAGTAGGGTCCCACACAGGGAAATGCCTCCTTATTACGCGCAAAATAATGATTCCTCCACCTGATAGCTGGGACCCACCGGAAGGGCCACTGTATTTCGCAAAAAAAACATTCCCCCCGCTGTCAGCTCGGACCCACCGGAAGTGCCTCCTTATTACGCACAAAAAAATGAATACTCCCCCTGCTGGCTAGGACTCACCTTGGTGGGAGGCTCACTTGTGGTCCTACTAAGTTGATGGGGACGGAGGGCTTTATGAACTTAGTCAATTTGAACGATTCTAGCTCCAGTGACCGTACGATGTCCATTCAACGACCGTAGTGATTCTTCAACCTCTGGTCTTTGTGCTCTAGCCGCCCAAAGCAGCGCCGGTCGTGCGGCATGCTCCTCCCTCCCGTGGCCGGCTGTGCTGCCGCGGAGGCCTCATCGCCCCTACTATTCCCACCGCTGGCCAGGCCCTGCGGCGACGGCAGCCTCACACCACAGCCGAACCAGTGAACCTTCGTACTCCTCTCCGCGCGGGCTTCCACTGTCGTGTCTTCCCCGGCTCCGCGTCTTCCCCTTCCTAGGCCTCGCCGTCGTCCACCGCCCTGGTGCTCTCGGCGCGGCGTGGTCAACGTGGTCGAGGAATGATTTCCATCAGAAAAGTACTGGACGTGGAGAGGCTGACAGCTGGGTCCACGGTGGCCACAAGGAAGTGCCTCCTTATTACGCCCAAAATAATTATTCCTCCACCTGACAGCGGGGACCCATCGGACGGGCCACCGTATTTCATGAAAAAAAACGTTTCCCCCTGATTGCTGGGACCCACCAGCTACATCTTCGCATGCAAGGAAGTGCGTCTGGGCAAAAAAAATGATTCGCCCCCCTGACTGCTGGCACCCACCAGCTACATCTTCGCACGCAAGGAAGTGCCTGACAGTCGGGAACCACCAGGTCGAAGTGTACGTAGCGTTTTCATTCTGGTCGTGAACGTGTATGTACATACTGGTCGATGTAGAGGCGCGCACATGTCATAGTAGAGGCGCACACGTGTCGTAGTAGAGGCACGCACGTAGCATGTACACGTACGTACAGCGACCAGGGTGCAAGAAAGAAAATACGGCTACATACGTACATAAGTGCGGGGTCTTGAATCCTACTCGCGCATACTTACGGCTAGGGCTCGTGTACATGGCTGGGTCGAAAGGAGAAATAGCGTCGTCGTCGTGTTCATGGGGAGCCAACCGGCTGGGTCAGAACGAAATGCGTCGTCGTGTTCATCGGGAGGGCTTGGATGGAACAGCTGATGGAAATGAGGCCTGGTGTACCGCAGAACGGAGGAAACGGCCTTGTGTTGGACTGACCATTTTTTAAAATGGATCCTATTCATCGGGAGGGGTCTGGCGTACCGCAAAACGATGGAAACGGACTTGTGTTGGCCCTCCTACGGTTGAAACGGGGTCCTGTTGATCGGGAGGGGTGTGGCGTACCGCAAAACGGAGGAAACGGACTTATGTTGGAGCACTACGATCGAAACAGGGGTCATGTTCATCGGGAGGGGTGTGGCGTACCACAAAACAGGACTCCATGGGATATTGTTCAGCTCCACCGTCGACCTCCTCCAGCCTCCACGGGCTACTGTTCATCCACCGTCGACCTCCTCCAGCCTCCACCTGCGATTGTTCATCCACGGGCTCCTGTTCATCCAGCCTCCACCGCGCGCTACTACACCGGCTACTGTTCAACCAGCCCTCTCCACGGGCTCTGTTCATCCAGCCCTCCAAGGTCTACTGTTCATCCAGCTCTCCACGGGGTCATCCTGTTCACCCAGCCCTCCACGGGGTCCTGTTCATCCAGCCCCAACCGTCTTGATCGATCAGGGTCCTATTCATCCAGAGGCAACAACACGGGGTCCTGTTCACCCACCCCCATCGGGAAC
>NC_041385.1:327364249-327382222 GCF_002162155.2 Triticum dicoccoides | reverse complement strand
ACACGCGTGTACGTGTATGAGAGAAATTTTCCTCGCCCTCGCTTCTACCACGGTTGCACTTTGCCCCCGACCACCCACCGTAACAGGGAACTCCCCAAAATTTTCCTCGCCCTCGCTTCTACCACGGTTTTTTCCATCATGGACGGCCCAAAAATGTCATGCAGCTACGTCTCCGGCCCGCCCAGGATGAAAAGCCCATTTTCTGTCATGATTTTTTGTCATAGAAGTAGGATCCCACCACATCTATGATGATACCGGGTTTTGTCACAATTATCGTCATAGAAGTGTCATAAGTATGACAGAAAAAAAAATTCTTTCGGCCCAAAATGTCACGGATGTGTCTTTTTTTTGTAGTGAAATGCATCATCGATTCGCTTGTTAGTGGGTCTTCAACAATCCCTCAACGGTGTTTTCTCTTCAGTGGGCCCTAACCCATAGGTTTATTCCCATGTTCTTACCTGACTCTTCTAATTATTCCGAAGCTATTCCCAATTCTTTTCAAAGTGTGACGTAAGAATGGATTCCACCAGTCACATGCCTTCTCCAAGATCGCTTTCAAATTCTTTCAACTTTGGTTTAACCCTTCCTCTTTCTCTTCCTTCTCCAAGATGTTCTATTAGTGGAGGAGAGTTGTAACGCCTCAACACCGATGCACCAGATGTCTTCCAGTTATTTGCCTTCATTGCCATGTCATTTGCTTGCGTGTTGCACTTTGCCATGTCATCATCTGTGTTTCATCTGCATGTTTTTCAAAACTTGCATCCGTTCGGGTCCTCCTAGTTCTCTCTGTTGTCTGTTCTGAGCCCTTACACACTCGCACGCGCCCACGGCACCTCTGAAATATTATTTTATAAGTGGCATAAAAATGTTCTCGGAATGTGGTGAAAGTTGGCGTGCGGTCTTATTATAGTGTAGGTAGAGCGCCTGTCAAGTATCTTCGCATTCGGAACTCGTTTGATAGCCCAACAGTTAAACATGTAGCGGTACCGTTGGCGGTACATTCATCAAACGTTTCGGTCTCCGAAACAGTCGTTGAGCCTATCTTCTCTTCTCTCATCTCAGTCCAACCACTCTACACAGCCCACCTAGGCCCAACATACCCCCCTCGTGTCCGGAGCCGTTGGATCGTGATCCGAGGGTCCCGAAACCCCCTCAAACCCCCTAACCCTAGCCTTTTTCCCTATATATACACCCCTCCCTTCCAAAATGGGAAACCCTAGCCTTCCCCTACCCCTAGACCCCCTCTTCCTCGAGGTCCCCATAGCCACGAGCCACCTCCTCTTTGTTTTCCGGCGCCGTCCACCCCTTCGTTGCCACTTGGCAGCCCACCATTGGCTAGCCGTCCCGCTCCAAATCTACCTCTGCCACGTGTCCCCCTACTCCTCCCAGCCACCGAGGCCCGCCGCTACCCGTATCGGGAACCGCCCTGGGACAATCTAGGCCCAGAGGGAGCCCGCGCGCCGCCGCCTTCCTGCGCCCGCACCCCTGGCTCGCCTGTGCCAACCCGACGGTCCCCGACCCCATCGCATAGCGCCCGCGCCGCCCGATGCCCCACCGCTGAGCCATCCGAGCGCCGCCCCGCCTCGTCATTGCCACCGCCAATGACCAGCCAGGGCAGCGCCCCCGCCAGGAGCTCCGTCGCGCCATCCCATAGCCACCGCCGGTGTCGCTCCGCCCGTCGTCAGTGGCCCTCGCCGTCGCCGGGAATGGAACCCCCAGGGCCGGATCCGGCCAGATCCGCCCCCCTCACCTGCCTCCCCTTCGCCGGAGGGCCACCCCACCGCCGTCGCGGGTGCGTGTGCGCCGGGTGCCGGCGCCACTCACTAGTTCGTCGGGAGGAGCCCGATCTGGTTGCCCCCACGTTGACCCGCCCATGTGGGCCCGCGCGTCAGCCGCCCTGGACCGCCCCGACCCAGCCGAGCCAGTGGACTGGCCGGTTCATTCGAACCGGTCCAGACTGCATGGAACCCACCTGGACCGCCCGAGGTTGTTTTTTTCCCTTCCAAGTCCCTGAAAATTCATATCATCTATGCACTTTGTGATGATGATAACCTTGTGCATGTTTACCCTATGAGGACGTATGATATATCAAAATGTTCATCTCCGAGTGCTCTTCATGGTGGTCTAGTTTGCATTCATGTTACTGTTCATATTGATGCCTTAATATTCATTGCAAAACTGCTAAGTGATATAAACTGCTGGAATCTGCTGATTGTTAACATCATGTATGCATCTTGTGGGTGCTATAACTTTGTCCCTGTTGATCCTATGATGATGATCTTGACATGCACATCTTCTTCTCTTCATGTTCTACATGTTAGTGTGCTTTCAGTTTATGCTAGGGTGCATCTACGTATCTTACTCCCTATTGCAAAAGTGCACTTTGTTGTTAACTGCTGAAAACTGTTATAAATTGCCTATTTGTCATTTTTATATCTTTTTTTGTGATTTTCTTTTGATCATGATGTCTACATGTTTTAGGAGTATAATCATGCCATATTTACAGGGGTGCAATCCATGTATTTTGATATGCCCTGTAGTGAGTGCATCAAGCTCGTGAAGTGGGCTACTTGTTGTTAATGTTCTGTCAAGTCTGAATCTGTTATATCATGTTGCTATGTTTACTTGATGGTACCAATTAATCCATGCATAATATGGAGATGCTTAGTTAACATGTTTTGTTTTCCTTGTTATGCTCTATCGTGCCATCCCTTTGTATGCCCTATATATGTTATGTAGCATATTTTGTCATTGCCATGAACATGCCTATATGTTGTTCCACATTTCTGTTAACTTCATGATGCTATGTTGTGAGCTTGATATGAGTTAATCTATGTCTCTTTTGGAGATTCTCCAATTACATGTTTTGAAGTATGCTATGATTACTCTGTTAACATGCCATGTTTGATAAAAAAATTTATCATATGACTCTGTTACATGCTTGTAAACATGCTATCATAATGTTACTATTTTGCACTTGCTGAAACTGTTTCAACATTCAATCTTGTCATGTTGGTTCCCACTAATCCATGAGCCATATGTATAATATGCCCTAATGTTATTTACTCTTTGTTATATTTAATTTGATTCCATGCCCTTGGTTTCTATGTTTACTTGATGTAGCTTGTCTCTTTCTTGCTCTCAACTTGCCATCATATTAAGTTTGCTCATGTATATGTCCTTGTGTTATAAAGTTGCATATTGCTTTGATCATATTGGTTCCATATTGATGCCTATGAACCTGAACCTTAATAGTATTTGAACCATGTTATATGTACATGAAGTGCATGTCAAGTTTGTACTCATATGATTCCTGTAGCATGTTGTTTTGATGTTTGCAAAGTGCCTACTTGCTGTTTTGGGCAGATTGTTGTTATATCTTGTTTGGAGTGTATGTGTTGCACCGTTGCTCCGTTTTGAGCATGCTCTATGTGAAACTTGCTTGATTTTGCATGAAGTTTCATCTTATCACGTTGCATCCATGTTTTTAGAGTGTTTGCTTGATGTTTGAATGCATTTTGCATCAATGCCATTTTTAGCTTGTTTTGCTCATATCTTCTAGGTCGTAGCTCCAAACCAAATGAACTCTATATGTAACTTGACTAGAATTTCGTGTAGATCATCATGGTGTATTTTAACTTGATGTTTAACTACTTGAATATAATGTTTATTCAGATCTGGACCAATTTCGAAATTTGCATATGGGGACTTACCGAAATTGTTATATGTTGTTTCCGGCCTCATTAAACTTGCTTTGATGTGTTGTTCTTATGTGCATCATATATTGCCATGAGTAGCATCACATAGTATTTTCATGATCATGCTTGGTTGTGCATGATGTCATGCTTATGTGTTGTGTGTTTACCATGTTGCTTGCTTCTTTCCGGTTGTGCTCCTTCTCGATAGTTCCTGTTTTGTTGCGATTGTGAGGATTCGATCGTCTACTCTTGGTTCGTATTTGCCCGTTTGTCTTCTCCATGGACTCGTTCTTCTTACTAGCAAGACAGGCAAGATGACCGTTACCCTGGATCTCACTACTATTATTGCTATGCTAGTTGTCTTGATGCTATCGCTATGTCACGCATCCTACCACTTGTTTACCAAACCTCCCAAATTGCCATGTCAGCCTCTAACCTTTTTTATCTTCCTAGCAAACCATTGTTTTGCTAGGCTACTGCTTTTGCTCAGCCCCTCTTATAGCATTGTTAGTTGCAGGTGCAGTTGAAGATTGCTCCATGTTGGAACATGATTATGTTGGGATGTCACAATATCTCTTATTCTAATTAATGCATCTATATATACTTGGTAAAGGTTGGAAGGCTCGGCCTTATGGATGGTGGTTTGTTCCACTCTTGCAGCCTTAGTTTCCATCATACCGGTGTTATGTTCCTTGATTTTGCATTCCTCACGCGGTCGAGTGTATGGGAACCCCTTGACAGTTCGCTTTGAATAAAACTCCTCCAGCAAGGCCCAACATTGGTTTTACCATTTGCATAATAACAACTAAAACTTAAATAGGGGGTTTTCTCTGGACCCCTAGTATTTTTAATCAACCCCCGGGCCAGTGCTCCTCTGAGTGTTGGTCCAAACTAGAGCACTGTGCGGGGCCTCCCCGGGGCAACCTGGGTTATTTTGGCACTTGTACACGTAGCTCATCCGTGGTGCCCTGAGAACAAGATACGTGCGGCTCCTATAGGGATTTGTCGGCACACTGGGAGGTCTTACTGGTCTTGTTTTACCATTGCCTAAATGTCTTGTAACCGGGATTCTGAGTCTGATCGGGTCTTTCCAGGAGAAGGAATATCCTTTGTTGATCGTGAGAGCTTGTGATGGGCTAAGTTGGGACACCCCTGCAGGGTTTAAACTTTTGAGAGTCGTGCCCGTGGTTATGTGGCAGATGGGAATTTGTTAGTATCCGGTTGTAGAGAACTTGAAACTTGACTTAAATAAAACGCATCAACCGCATGTGTAGCCGTGATGGTCTCTTCTCGGCGGAGTCCGGGAAGTGAACACGGCTTGGGTTATGTTTGGACGTAAGTAGTTTCAGGATCACTTCTTGATCATTACTAGTTTGCGACCATTTGCGTAGCTTCTCATCTTATTCTTGTATTCATAAGTTAGCCACCATATCATACTTAGTCGCTGCTGCAACCTCACCACTTATCCATTCCATACCCTTTTAAGCTTTGCTATTCTTGATACCCATGGTAATGGGATGGATGAGTCCTCATGGCTCACAGATTACTACAACAACAGTTGCAGGTGCAGGTAATGCAATGATCATGACGCGAGAGTGATGTTTACTTGTTTCGGAGTTCTTCTTCTGCTTCTTCTTCACTCAAGGGATAGGTTCCTGGTCGGCAGCCTGGGCTAGCAGGGTGGATGTCGTTTGAGTTTCTGTTTGTGTTTCATCCGTAGTCAGATGTTGCTCTTGGGTATGATTTTGTTCTATTCATGCGGCATTGTATGCCTTTTTATGTATCCCCAACTATTATGTAATGGTATGATGTAATGATATCCACCTTGCAAGAGCGTCTCCAATATGCGCTTCTATCCTTGGTGGGACCTTCGAATTCCTTTAGGATAGGGTCGCATATTGGGCGTGACAAATGGCCACTCCCATGGGGGTGCCAGTTTGTGAGGCCTCTGCTGATCCACTCAGAGGACCAGATCTCCCTCCTGAAAGGCCCGTCCTCTGACGTGTGTGTCATGGTAGTGGCGCAGGTCTTGTTGGTATAATGTCGACCTTATGAGCGCCAACTCACGCTCCTCCTCCAAGAGGTTGAGGCGGTCTTGTCTTGCTTCTTCGGCTTCGTCTTTCGAGTAAAGATCCACTCGGCGGGAGTTATGAAGTACATCACTCGGCAAGACTGCTTCTGAGCAGTACACCAGGAAGAATGGGGTGTGATTGGTGGACCAGTTCAAGGTCGTCCGCAAGCCCCAAAGGACTGATGGAAGCTCGATGACCCAAGCTCCTACTGCGTCTTCAGATCATGCATAAGGCGAGGTTTCAATCCTTGGAGTATCAATCCATTCACTCACTTTGTCTGTCCATTGGGCTGCAGGTGCGCCACAGAGGCATAATCGACCCGAGTGCCTTGAGAATAACAGAACTCGCGGAATTCATCCGAGTCGAAGTTAGACCCGTTGTCGGTGATGATGTTGTGGGGGACTCCGAATCTAAAGACTATTTCCTTGATGAACCGAATGGCGGTTGGCAAGTCTAGCTTCTTTATAGTCTTCACTTCAATCCACTTGGTGAACTTGTCGACTGCCACCAACAGGTGCGTGAAACCACTCTCCCCGGTTCAGAGAGGGCCAACTATGTCGAGTCCCCAGATGGCAAACAACCAAGTGAGGGGGATTGTCTTCAAAGCGGACGCCGGCTTGTGCGACTGGTTCACGTAGATTTGGCACCCGACCCATTGATCTACTATGTCTCAATCGACCTTATTAGCACGGGGCCAACAGAGCCCAGCCCTGAACGCCTTGGCCACCAATGTCCGAGAGGACGTGTGGTGCCCACAAGTTCCCGAATGAATCTCTTGTAGGATCGGTTACCCTTCTTCAGGTGATATGCAGCGCTGAGCTCTAGTGGCGCTTTTCTTATAGAGCTTTTCTACAATGACGGTGAAGGCTTTAGATTGATGGATGATATGAACAGCCTCAGCCTCATCCTCTGGAAGTTCTTTCCTAAGCAAGTAAGCTAGAAATGGTTCAGTCCACTCGGGAGTGATCACAAGGATTTCCTGGACTAGATCGATCACTGCAGGAATGTCCAGCTCAGTCGTATCTGATGGACCGACTGGTCGCAGGGGCTCCCCCACAAAATTGTCTTCTTTGATCATGGGCGAGTGTAGGTGTTCTAGGAACACATTCTTAGGTAGCACCTTCTGAGTGGAACCTATCTTGGCCAGATCATCAACTGCTTGGTTCTTGAGTCGTGATAGAGGATGGAGCTCCAGTCCCTCAAAGTGCTTCTCTAGCGGTTTGGCGGCATTGCAATAGCCTGTCATTACTGGAGTACAGATATCAGATTCCTTCATGACTTGGTTTACCACTAGGTCCGAGTCACAGTAGACAATCAGTCAACAAATCCCAGACAAAATGCCATTCGTAGCCCATACAAGAGAGCTTCACACTCGGCTTCATTGTTAGAGGTCGAAGTGAATCTGAAGCACATAGCTGATCCAGTCGCCTTTGGGAGACACCAAGACCACTCCAGCTCTAGAGCCGTGGAGCATCTTGGAGCCATCGAAGAACATCTCTAGTGCTCAGAGAGACTCGGGACAAGCTGCTCCTATTCCATCCACTCGATAAAGAAATCTAGTAGGGCTTGCGACTTGATGGCTTTCTTAGCTTCAAACTTGATATCCAATAGAAGGAGCTCGATGGCTCACTTCGCCACTCGGCCTGTAGCATCTTTGTTGCTCATAATCTCAGATAAAGGGGCATCACTTATCACTAGGATCGAGTGCTCTTGGAAGTAATATGCCACCTCTTCCTTTAAGCCAAATAGATCACGTACACTAACTTTTGGTAATGTGGGTACCTTTGCTAGGAAGGGTCAAAACTTCGGAGATGTAGTAGACTGGTCGCTGGAGCTTGAAGGCCTTGCCTTGTTCTTCCCACTCCATAGCGAGCACAGTGCTAACAACTTGGCTCGTGGTCATGATGGATAAGAGCAAGGGAGCTTTGCTACTCAAAGCAGCTAGCATCGGCTGGGTGGAAAGCAGGGCATTGAGTTCTTGGAATGCAGCCTGCGCTTCGAGAGTCCACTTGAACCTGTCAGACTTCTACATCAATCGGTAAAGCAGCCGGGCTTTTTCAATGAATCTTGAGATGAACCTACTCAGGGCTGCCAGAAAGCCCGTGAGGTGTTGTACGTTATAGAGACGCTCTGGTTGTTTCATTTGGACAATAGCTCCAATCTTCTTGGGGTTTGCATCAACCACATGTTCAAAAACGAGGAAACTGAGTAACTTGCTGAAAGGGACCACGAAGGTACACTTAGTCGGATTGAGTATTATTCCAAAAAGGTGCAAGTTCGCGAAGGTCTCGGTGAGGTTGGTCAGGAGGTCAGAACCTTTCCTAGACTTGAACATGATGCGTCCATATAGGCCTCCACATTCTGACTGATCTACGTTTGAAAGCACTTCTGAATCATTCGCTGGAATGTAGCCCCAGCATTTTTCAATCCAAGTGGCATAGTGATATAGCAAAAACACCTGAATGGGGTGAGGAAAGTTGTTTTTATTTCATCGGAACCATACATTCGGATCTGGTGGTACCCGGAGTATGCATCCAAAAACGATAATCGCTCACACCCGGCAGTAGAGTCTACTATCTGATTTATGCGAGGGAGAGGGAAATGATCCTTCGGGTAGGCCTGATTGATGTGCATAAAGTTGATGCACATTTCGAGAGAGTTGTTCTTCTTCGACATAATGACGATGTTGGCGAGCCAGTCGGAGTGGTACACCTCTCGAATAAACTCGGCGGCTAAGAGCCGCGCGATCTCCTCGCCAATCGCCTTGCTCTTCTCTGTGGAAGATCATCGAAGGTGCTCTTTGACAGGCTTCATCTTTGGGTTGACACGGAGTCTATGCTCAGCCAGTCCCCTAGGTACACGCGGCATGTCAGAAGGCTTCCATGCGAAGATGTCCCGGTTCTCACGAAGGAACTGGATGAGCACGCCTTCCTATGTGCTATTAAGGGTGGTGGAGATGTTGGTTGGGGTGGCATTCGGATCCTCTGGGTGAATGTTCACTGGTTTTGTCCCTCCGGCCGACTGGAAAGCAGATTCCATAGTCGGCTTCTGCGACTTCAGCAGGTCACTTGAATCCACCGCTTTCTTGTGCTCATCCAATTCGTCCATCGCCATTTACTCATCAGCAATCTAGGAGCCCTTCTGGAGATACTCTTCGGCTAACTTTCGATGCATGTGATAGTGATCACACCACTCTGCCCTGGCATCTTTAGTTTAAGATACTCGTAACATAGATGGGCCATGAAATGTGTGTAGACTGGCCTACCCAAGATGGCGTGGTAAGCACTCCAGGAGTCCACCACTTCAAAAGTTAGCCTCTCCTTTATGAAGTTCCACTTTTCACTGAATATGACATCAAGGGCAATTTTCCTGATTGACATAGCCTTCTTCCCGGGGATTACCCCATGGAACTGCATGTTGCTCTTGCTGAGTTGGGACATCGGGATGCCCATCGCCTCTAGAGTGTCAGCGTAAATGATGTTGAGCCCGCTGCTGTCGTCCATTAGGACTTTGTGTAGTCGGACCCCTCCAACGGCTGGGTCAACCACCAAAGCCTGCCGCCCGGGTCAGTATATGGGTTGGGTGCTCCGACTATCATAGGTCACATGCGTGTTGGCCCAGTAGAGGTATTTAGTGATAGCCGGAACCGCCATGTTGACCTCCCGGTTTATGACCTTGAGGTGACTCTTGCTTTTGACGTCGACAAAGATCATCAAAACTTTTTCGAGGTTGGAGTACCTGGAAGCACCCTTGCCTCCATCGACGTCGTCATCTTCAACCTTGTCCCTAGAGGAATCATGCCGCATCTCTTTCCCTCCTCATCTCTCTTCGTATGGATCTGGCAGGGTTGATCGAGGATGCCATTCTTCGGGGTGACTTGCTTCTTCCCTTTTCAGTATTTCTTCTGCTTCTGGGAGCCTTTTATTTTGCCTTGGCCGGCCAGGCTGCAGCCTCAGCACTCCCACCTGCCTCAGCTTTCCGCTTGTGCTTCTTGCCCTTGTTGTTGTTCGACTGATGAGTGTCGCTCGCTCGGCTCCTGCCGCTTCTCAGTGAATCTTCCTCTTCACCGTTGGCATACCGATTGGCTATCACCATAGCCCGACTGAGAGTCGGGTCTTAGTTCGGCCACTTGATGTTCAGCTCTTGGTACCTGACTCCAGCCTTGAAGGCGCAGATCGCCTAGTGCTCGATGACATTCTCCACTGTGTTGTGCAGGGTGGTGGCCCATTGAATGTACTCTCTCAGAGTCTTGTTTTGTTTGTGCACACAATTTTAAAAATCATCCAAACCACCCGGTCGCTTGTAATTTCCCTCAAAGGTCTTAACGAACACTCTCGCTAAATCATCCTACCTGTATGTGCTACCTGGCAGGAGCTTTGTGACCTAGGCCAGGTGTAATGACCTAAGACCGACGCTCTAGACGCCTTCCATTTATTTACTTTGTCGACGTGTGTTTTATTTATTTGTTGCATTTCATCATGGCATCAAGAGCATTGCATCCACATGTTTTTCATAAAACTTGCATCTGCTCGTAGTTGCCACTTCTTCCTTGTCTCTGTTGACCTTCTCTCATATCAACCAACCCGCTCTCTTCTCTCTCTTCTCTAAACCCATTAACCCCCCCCCTTGCCTCCATGGCCTTTTGTCAAACCCCTCGTGCGCGTCCGAAAATTGTACCGAACCTGAGCTGAGTAGTAGTGACCGATGAATCCGGATCAATCCTAAAATACCTCAAACATCTTCGGTTCTTTGTTTAGACTAGCCGGAGTCATCTGATCTAAATCGAAGAGCTCCCAAACCCTCTCATTTCCCTATATATATATATAGGCTACCACATTCCAAATGGGGACAAACCCTAGATCCTAGCCCTCTTGTCTCGTCGCCCCTGCCGCTGTCTTCTCCCACCTCGGGATCATCCCGATCCATATCCACCCGCTCCAACCACTAGCCGCCACCGACTCTCCCTCGTTTTACCCAAAGAGCCAACCACTTCACCTGTAGACACGTCCCTCCTCGAGCCCGAGGCCATGCCTCCTCTGCTGGATCTCCACCGTCGTCACCCGTCCGGCGCATCCCGATGACCCACAGGACCAGGACCCCGTCGCGCCTTGTTCCTCCTCACCTCCCCTGCATCTCCTTTTGTGTTTGGTCTCTCTGCTCATCTTCCTCGTGTTCTTCATAGGAACAACCATGGAGCAGCCCCGCGCCCGAGTGTGCCTGCTCGCTGCCTTCTCGTCCCTACCAGATCCTCCCCAGCCGGCGCTCGATCCAGTTTGGGATCGAGGGCAAAACCTCGCTGCGCCCGAGGGAAGGAGCTCCTTGTTGGAATTTGCACTACAACAAAATACACTTCTGTGATGATACATGTTTGTCACAGTAGGTCACGTTTTCTGTCATGCATGTACATCCATGACCATTTTATGATAGTATCAAGATAGTCATACCTGTGCTGTCATAGAAGTGTTCCATGACATTACCAAAATTATCATCATGGAACTGTCCACTTCCATGACGATAAACCGCACGTCATAGAAGTGCTTTCGTCAAGGGTGGCCGACATGTGGCATCCACCGTAGCGGAACGCCGTTAAGCTATCGGGTCCGGTTTTGGATCCGATAACCCGTTAATATCCCGGACCAATGGAGATTTTCCACGTGTAAAATCATCATTGGCTGGAGGAAACACGTGTCAGCTCCGCGTTGGCACAGGTGTCACTCATCCAATGGGCGAGATGCGCCTATGATATGTTGACACGTGGACCGGCCCAAAAGTTGCCCATAAAGTTTAAATTGGCCGCCCAAACTAAAGGGCCACTAGATTTTCTGGTCCATAATGGGTCGGCCCAGCTAAAGGCCCATGAGATTTTGCGGACCATAATGGGCCGACCCAACTAAAGGCCCACAAGATTTTGCAAGCCATAATGGGCCGGCCCAGCTAAGGGCCCACGAGATTTTGCGGACCATAATGGGTCGGCCCAGCTAAAGGCCCATAAGATTTTGCCGACCATAATGGGACGGCCCAGCTAAAGGCCCACGAGATTTCACCGACCATAATGGGCCGGCCCAGCTGAAGGCCCACAAGATTTTGAGGACACTAGTAGGCCGGCCCATTAACAGGCTGCCATGTTTTGGGCCAAATGCGGCCCATATTTGATCCGGTCCATTAACAGCCTGCCACGTTCCGGGCCTAATAAAGGCCCATATGAGATCCGGCCCATTAAAATCCTACCACTTACTAGGCCAAATTACGACCCAGATCAGGTCCGGCCCTTTAAGAGGCTTTGGGCTAAATTATGGCCCATATCAGATTCGTCCCGTCAACTGGACGCTATGCTTTTGGGCCCACTTGCTAAATGCCCATTTAATAATTCGGCATGATATTAGTTTAGGCCTATTTAACATTTTGGCACTCTATTTATTACGGACTATTAAAAACCCGTCATATAGTTGGGCCTAACTACGGTCCGGTTTGCATCCGGCCTGCTCACAGCCGATAATCTGATTGGGACAAATAAGTACCGAGACAATTTTGGCCTGTTAAAAGCCTGTGATTTGATTGGCACAATCATCGGCCAGGGTCTATTTCTGCCTGCTAGCCGCCGTGAGCTGTTAGGCACGTTTCAGGCCCAACCTACTTTTCAGCCTCCTAAAAGCCCATTGAGTTTTCTTGTGAAAATAGGGCCGGTGGTTTACTCGGCCTATTAAAGGCCCGAATCTACTAGTGGGCAAGTTTACATTTAGGCATGTTAATGGACCAAGATGACGGGGCCCATGATGCAGATCATACATAGTGATTTGCATGACGGCACGATTATGTATCGTAATTTTACGGTTCGGTCGGTTTACTGCGAAGACAGGATATATATACAGTAAAATAATTGCAGCATCGTGAATAATAAAAAACCTCGACTATACAATAAAGAAATTTACAACATATTACATCTACTGGGCATCAAAGTTTGCCACTATGATAATAAAGCACAAGTAGATAGCAGATTACATACACTGGGCATCAAAGATCGCCACCAGTGCAAATAAACACGCTGACAAAATAATATACAAAACCGACAGCACTTCAATAAAGTTCAAGAAAGGTTAGCCCTGCTCGGGAGCTGCAGCGCAAGCAGCCGAGCAAGCTGATGAGACTGCGCTTGTTTGACACTTATATCCTCCTCACTCTGAAAGATAAACAAGCAGACAGATGACAGGTTTTGCACATATAAGTATCAGTGCTGACAATTCATTACATTTCTTACTGACGAATAAAGTGACACAGTTTAAAATAGCATTAACACAATATGGTATTGTTCAGGTCAAGACATGGCAGGAAATGACATTGTGAAGGAGTTGGCAGCTTCACGACACCACTGGATTACAGATCAAGAACTCATAAGTATCAATGGTTAGTGTGCTATCAATTTACCCCGTTTCAAATTGGCAAATAAAGAGATGGTTTAAATAATAGTAGAATGATATGACATTGTTCATAGTTAAGACATTGCAGAATATGACATTGTGCTGTAGTGGGTAGGTTCACCACACCACTGGATTACGGATCAAGAACAGAAGCATACATGCAGTGCAAAAGAAGATCACTTGCTCTGTATAGTTTAATTACATGGTATGAAGAAGGAACTTGGTTGTACAACTAAAAAGTTAAATTGAGAAGGACAAACTTTTGTTTATGAATTACATAATAAACTTTAAACATGTAATTTTATGCAAACACCAAAAATAAACAGCTGTTGCAGTCATGCCTAACCAAATATACACAACAAAGTTTGAACGCTTGAGAAGGACAAACTTACATTATTGGTGAATATAGGCTCTATAAAGCCCTTGTCCATGCTGATGGGGGGGGCAATTCAAGAAGTTTACCACAGAATCTTCTTCATAAGCATTGCCTTTATTCTACATTTTGTTAAAAGTAAATATAGATGTGATAATATAAGAAAAAATGGAGAATATTTAAGATAAGATGAAGAGTGATGCTACATAACAAAGTAGCTATAAATGTAAGTACAGCGATACAGGCAATAGGTACAGCCAAGAGGAATGCAGAGCTAAACTTCTTCAATACCATCGGTGTTATCCAACCTTATGGTAAGAGTAAATAGAAACCTGATGTGTAGAAAATGGAGGCCAAAGGAATATAAGGTGCAGAGTGATGGTACATGAACAACTAGCTGTCAATATAAGTACACTGATAAAGGACATCATGTACTTACAAGAACAATCCAGAGCTAAAAAATTTCATTGGCATTGGATATATTCTACACTAATGTAACCATTCATACAGATCAGGTAATTTGGAGCGAACAATTGATAAGCAAGCTATCATGCATACTGCCGTCACATAATGAACCAGGTATGTATGCAAGTCTAGTGATACATGACAATAGGTACTAACAAGAGCAAAGCAGCGGGCAGCATATTTGCGACATCCTGTCGTTCTTTTAAACCGGCATTCTTCTTCGAGCAGATTTCCTGCAAAAAAGATCCGTAAGGCACATGCAGAAAAGTAGAAGTTCAAATTGTCATGTGATATCGTAGACAGTACCTCATCCTGGGAATGAGACCAGTGCAGAACAAGGTTTTTCCAATCAATGTCTTCTAAATTTAGCACAGGAGACTTCACCGGAAATTCGTTTATAGACTTGCCATCAAAGTGTGATTTCCTCAAGTAACACCGATACTGCTGCAATGCTTCTTTGAAAAGCGCAAGCAAGCTTTGCTCGTCATGACTATCCAGATTGACCCTCACCTACTGACAACAATGTAATGTAAATCATTGATGTGTTCAATCAGAAGATAAACAGGAAAATAATCACCATGAATAATAGCACTTACATGTAAGTGGGACAGGAAGATGTGAAAATGGTGTTTGTCTTCACTATAATCTTCCCATGATGGGAATATATGCGTGTAGTCCCTGACAACATTGAAAGCATTGTCCTTTAAACTTGGAATAACTGGAATGGGGTTCCAATATGCAGGAATTGGCCGTCTCTGTAGTTGGGATAGGTCTTTGGCCGATGGACTTGCTATACTTTTTGTTGGAGTCAGATTTTTCTGTGGTAAGGCTGGTGCTATGGCAACTGAAATCGGCATACCTTTTGTTGGAGTGCAGGTCCTGTGTGGTGGGGCGAGTGGTGTGTCTAGTGAAGTATGGGTACAGTCTGCTGGAGTCGGTCCTATGTTTTGTATCATTGGTTGTACAGCCAATATAAGTGGGGTGTTGTCGAATTTCTCCGGCACAACCACGTTTTTCAAGGAGTTTGCTGGTGCTCCTTCAGGTTTGGCAATCACCCTCTTCCTTTTTGATGTATGACGCACAAGAACAGCATTTGAGTGGAAAAACATGGTATGATGACAGATGGAATATGTATTGATAATGGATGGGCATGGAATCTCGACATATATGATGAGTAAACTAAGCAGACGGTGGTGCAACAAATTAGAAGAAATGCAAGACAACATATGCAAGATACGCGCAATCAATAAAACCTTGCCAAATTAGAACAGGCACCTTGATGGGTGAACAACACAGGCCATCTTCCTTTGACTTCTCGAGGTTAGAATATTCATTAGGATCGTATTCTTAACAAGAATCTACAGGTGGGGAGCGTATGAGTTTCATTGCATCCAGAATGGCACTCAATGCCTTGGTGCCAATTTTGTAAGTCATTGAAGTGTTCCACAATATTCTTCTGATGATCGGATTGTGATATTCACTATAATTATGTATAATATCTGAGAACCATGAAAACATAAATAGTAGTGAGATTATCTTTGTAATGCAGAGGATATTCTAATATAGGGGCACCCCTGTAAACACTTGTGTGGTATCACTGGATTCTGATGAGAGAGCTCATGTGTGTTGTAGGTGCGTGCATTAATATAATCTGGCACAAGTACACAATAAAATAGGCTGCAGAAGTAAGGATAGTTGGCAGATGGTAGGTTCATAATATAATGTATAGAGAGTTTATTTCCAAACCATGATAACAAGAGCACACAGCAACTAGGCAGATCATAGTGTACATAAAAGTGGTACACCATAACCACGATATATAAATCGGGAAAGTGGAACTGGCTTGAAAATACGGTGTTGTATTGCCACCAAGGTAGTCAGAGTCGGGATTCGGAGTCGGATCTATTTTCATTAGATAGAATCGAGTCATAGTATCGATTCGTGGTATCGAGGATTCTACTAGATTTTCTCAAATAAGATATTTTGTGTCCACGCCGAAAATTTATATGGGTTCTATAGAATTCTAATAATAAATATAGAGAAAAAACGTACACATCAATGCTAGTTGTATTCCACTTCTTTTCATGGCTATCCTACAATCTAGCTTGCATGTATGGAACACATATGAGAGGGAAATATATAGAACCTTTAAATCTTCCGTGCATGAAATTTACTTAGGAGGTTTTCTAAGAGCTCATGAATAGTCGATCACTTGTATAGCTAATCCGAAGTGTTGAACCTTGACGGATCTTCCTCTCCTTCTCCGATTGATCTTTACGCATCCTCCTTCTACAAGGTTGATCCTCATTTTGACCTAGGGTTTCTGAGAGCCAAATAAAGATGTCAGCGACTGAGCGTTTGGGCTTGGGAGGGGAATAAAGGGCCATGAGCATGTGAAAAAGGGTCTGAATGATGGCATAGTATTCTTCTACAACTAAACAAATGGCTTAGATAATTTAGTAGAATCGGGCATAGTCCATTGCATAGTCGGGATTCCGCAGTTTTGTACTGGATTCTATCATTTGGATCGTGCTCAACATGGACTCTACCTGATCCGGATTCATAGTGGGACTTGGATCGACATGCTTTCGTAGGGTCGTGAAGTCGTAGGATTCTAGCAGTCGAGTCGGGATTCTGACTACCTTGATTGCCGATAGTAATTGAAAGCCTATTGATCACGTATAGGCCAGCTCTATCAGTTGTTGACTGTAGATGTCCCTGCTCCCCTTCCTGACAAGGAACATACTATACGTACTAAATACAAAATAACAAAAGAGGAACATGTTAAAGAACAGAACAGGAAGCATATTCTTGAGGTTCCGCTTCATTGCATACAATGTTGGTTGCCCACTCATGATGAATCACAGCGCCCAAAGAAATGCAATTCCATCCTGTCTCTCTATATGTGGCAATTTGGAAGAAGAGTCATTAGGATCATATTCTGAACAAGAGTCAACAGGTGGGGAGTGTATGAGTTTCATTGCATCTAGAATGGCACTCAATGCCTTGGTGCCAATTTTATAAGTCATTGCAATGTTTCGCTTCAAGAGTGGACTGCTGCTAGTGCGACACAAAGCAGCTACACAGATCATAGTGTAGATATAACGGGAAAACATTAAGCATCAAAGTAAAATCAGCAAAGTGGAACTTTCTTGAATATATGTGCTAGTATTGTCGGTACGGCTAGAAAGGCTTTGGATACCAGCTCTCTTCAACTGAAGGTGCGGTACTGTTAATATCAGTGTAACTTTCAAAGGCGACACAGCTCCCCGCATTTCCTTGCTATTATTATAGGATTAAAGTGGGCAGGCCACTACAAATCCTATTCCTATGTTTACAAAATCCTACGAATCAAAGCGGCCCAAAGTGTCCATCACAACCGACTATATAGACCTCTATACTGCAAATGTCCCTGCTCATCTTCACTAAGGAACATACTGTACTACTATCATACTCCCTCCATTCCAAAATATAAATCTTGGTAGAGATTTCCACTATGGATCACATAGAGATGTATCCAGATACATTTTAGAGTGCAGATTCACTAATTTTGCTCCATATGTAGTCCATGGTGGAATCTATACAAAGACATGTGTTTAGGAATGGAGAGAGTACTTATTAAAGAAGAATGGAAGAGGAACATGCTAAAGAAGAGCAAGCAGATTTTGGATAATAAAATGTTCTTTGCGCAGTGCCCACACATGATGAACCAGAGCGCATTAAGAATGCAACTCCCTGCTGTCACTCGACCATTTCTGGCGGTTGGATGAAGATCCTACATCTCCTAACCCCTCTTCTTCCTTGTTTCTGATTCTTCCCATACAGAACATCGCACGGGCCGCCGGTCAGACCACCGGCCCCCACCACCTGTGTTCCTCCGCCACCCCCACCCCCCACCCCCGCCCCCACCCGCGTTGAGTTTTCTTTGTTCGGCGAGGCCCCACCAACGC
>NC_041385.1:327361145-327363899 GCF_002162155.2 Triticum dicoccoides | reverse complement strand
TCCTTCGCACCGGCGAACTCCGGTGAGCTCTAAAAAATTGACTGACCCAATTTTGAAATTTGTCTACTGTGATTTAACTAGTGTGGAATATAAAAGGGGAAAACCATAAGCATTGGGAGTATAGTGTTGAGCGTGCCATGGCGGATCTGAAGGTGCAAACCGGACAAAGGCAACTTCGCAACCAATGTTTGCTTTCAACTAGCAAGTAAGTGATGGACAAGAAATCAGAGTAAAGCAGTGGCGATCTATTTTCTTGTTGTGATAAGTAAGTTGAGCAGATACGAAAGAGTACCGCCTCTGGTGCGGCCCCGTGTATGCATCTGCTGAGAATTTGACGGTGCTGCGGTAGCAATGGCTGTCGGCAGCATGGAAGTAGATCAAGGAGGGTAGACGGTGGCGGCGGGGCACGGTGGACGAGACGGTCGTAGGAGCGGTGCCGGCAAGGTGGACGACGGTGGGGATGAAGCGAGAGGACGGGATGCAAGGATCTCGGTCCGAAGATGTGTATGAGAGAGCTCGATCTCTTGTAATGGACGGCGGCGGCGGGGTATCAGCTCCGGCATGGTGGAGGAGGATGGCGGTGGATGGGGTGGCGGACGGAGGAGGCTGGGGTGGAGAGGGTGTTTTGGTGCCCACGGAGTACGAATGGGGAAATGGAGGTAGAGAGGAAGGGGAGAACCATGTATTCAGGGAGTGCTTGTCTCAAATGCGAGGAAATTTACAAACTTAGGCCCCGTTTCCAATTTCCTACATCACAGTAATATTAGTCGGTTGGGGATAGGACGGTAATCTCGCATACACCGAATATTTGCCGACGAGAGTTTGTTTTTGGCGCCATCGTGTATGAATCGGGGAGGGAGTCCATTTCGGCCGAGGAGACACTGCGTTTTGGCGCCCACCGTGTATGAATCCGGGTGAGAGGCGGTTATGTCATGTTTGAGTGAAATTACAAACCTACCCCTATCGAAACCTATAGAAATTGAGCAGATAGGCTTTACATGGCAGGGATAGGCAGTAGTAATCTCCATCTCGCGGATTTTGGTTTCGGGCGGTTACTGCAACTTTCCCCGCTTCATTCAAATTTTGCAGAGTGCACATTTACCGTGCCAACTCAATTCGAATCCCGTTTGTATTCTATTTTTTCTGGCAGAATCCATTGTGATCGGAATAAAATTCTATATACATCATTTTTTATATATACTTTCAAAAGCACAACACCCTTTATACATAAATATGGTTTACAAATGGCATGATCTCAGATTCATAAGGTTGTATCCATCAATTTGGATTTTCAAATATTTGAAACCACTTTATGTTGAAATCCAATGTATGCATTCCTCTCTAACTATCTCCAATTAATATGTGTTTTATGCGGGTTTTTTTACTTCTCAAACATATAGTGTAATCTCGTTTAGACATTAATTCTATCTCCCAGGGTCTCATATTTCTCCATCGTTCTCTTGTATGTCGCTCACACACACTCTCTCTCCCTAGATATATCTTGAGTTCCCTCATATGTCTCTCTAGCTATCACTCTCGTTGTGAAATATCTTTCTCTCTCGCAGACACAAAACTCCGTCTCTCGGGATCTCATTTCTCTCTGATATTTTTTTGTATGTGACTCACATGCACCCTCTCTCTATCTCTCTCACACCCACACACATAACTCAGCCTTCTGGTCCACTCGACTCCTACCTCTATTGCACACTAGCTAGCATCTTTATCTTTCTATTTATCTGTTTCTCGATCAACCTTCTTTCTCGCCCTCACTCTTGCTTCCTATCACGCACACTACATATGTTTCTCTCTACATGCAGTCAAGTGCCCTCTTTTTATCTTTCTCTCACACACACATAACTTCACCCTCTGAACCACTCGGAGGTCATCTCCAACACTCAAACTAGCGGATGTCCCTCTAGCTAGCATCACATCTCTGTATCTATCTGTAGTTTCTCCGTCAACATTTTTTTCTTGCATCCAGTCTTGCTTCCTATCCCCCACACTATATATGTCTTTCCATACATGCATTTATAGGTTGATCTCTTTTGAACAATCGTTCTGTCTCACTCCCTCTGCTCGCCATAGATGCATGCTCCAGCCCACGCCACTATCTCTTAAAGACAAAAACACATGCTCAATTGTCGGGCCTTCTTCCCTGCACTCTCACATGCATGCATATTGTCATACCGATCCGTCTCTCCCATGTCGTTGATCTTATGACTTATGTCTTCTTTCTTTTATCTCAATCATGCGCGCGTGCACACACACACGTCCCATGTATACATGTATACCTCTCGCACATGTCTCCATACGTAGTTAATTACCCTCAACCCTAACGCCACATCGAATCGTTCTCTTCTTGTGTGCACATAACTTCTGCCTGGATGGGTAAAACACAGACTCACACTTAACAATTTCCTTCTAGCTACCCCCCCTCTCACTCTTCCCCTATATCCCCGAAACCAATAAGACCATCCCTTTGTTTAATTCCCGCCTAGATGCACCATCGATATATAGTAGTCTTCTTCGGTGTCTCTCGAACAAACACGTTCTCTCGCACCCAATCATTGGTTGCCTCTGCCATACACATCACCTCTCTATGATGAAGCCACACACACTTAAATTACATCTGCCACCAAGGACCCCGCGACACACACACACACAAACACACACACACATGCACCCACCCACCAACACACACACGCACCCCCCCCCCACAGACACACACACAAGGACTCCATCACACACACACAA
>NC_041385.1:327302077-327360754 GCF_002162155.2 Triticum dicoccoides | reverse complement strand
CACACATGCTTTAGGCGGAGCATTTGTTCCTACCACCCTTCATCCAACCTTACCCGTATGATAAAAAATCACCTTAATTTACTTGTATAACATGGACAAATTCCACTTTACTTTAGTAGTTAGAAAACTTATCATATCTACCCTTATAAAAAATTGAGTTGGCGATGATGGTGTGCCTGCCATCCTCTAATATAGACCGTCCGATCTATATCTAACGGATAGAAGGCAAACTATGATAATTTTACAAAAGATACCCGCAACTCTCTCCACATTCTTATCTCCCACAACCTCATTGTTGAGCAATTAAAAAAGGAAGTCTCTGGAACAATCTAGCATGGTGGCCGCTGCCGCCTACCAGAGTCGTCCATCCCCATGCCTCCGCCAAGTCATACCACCAGTCACCACCACGCTCCACTCCTCCTCACATTATCTCTCATCTTTCATTTTTTTTTGATGACATTCTCGAGATACCGGTTTTCCGATAAAATTCTCGAGATATCATTAGTTTTTACACATGGGATTACTCCTGCATGGGTCAATCACAACAGGTGTTTTGTAAAAAGATGCATATTGATGTTCCGTGCAATGCGCGATCATCTTGCTTGTAATTATATAACGCAAATCACGAGCAGGAAGTGACATTTGTTTTACACAACCACGTTAACATGGCCACGTAAATCACTGGCTAAAGTATTATACCATTATACTTATATCCCGATGCAAAAGGTTGCGTACATGTTCGAAGAGTAGAGTTACACACACGCACTCTGTCTCTCAGAATCTCACACACACACCAGTTATGTGACGCCCACTTAAGAAGACACATATGTTACAATTTGTGCACCCGCAAGTACACGTGATGCTGCGCATTTATTTAAGCTGGACAGCGAACCCAAACAGTAGCTGCATTGATTCCCCTCCCGCCGCCTCTTCTCTGGTCGCCGTCGCCCGGTAGCCATGGCCAGGCCAAAGGTAACAACATACGCCATACTCCCGCCGGAGCGGCGCTTTAATCTGGAAATTTTAGTGGTCATGCATGCATCTTTTTTGTGCTAGCACTCCTATATAAGGGTCGACCGGTCGCTTCCCGCAGACGTGCGCGGGCGGTGGAAAAGGAAGGAGAAGGGAAGCGGGCTATGGAGTAACGTTTTTTACCACAATTTCTTAGGAAACTAAGTGCAATAATTGAGTAGTTTTGCAAACTACCAGTACTACACCTAAAACGGTTCAAAACCAATACTCCCTTGCCAGCGCGCGCTTCCCGCGTGAAACAGTTAGCATCGCCCTGGAGCGTCAGTGCCACATTAATGCCCGGCCAGAGCGAAGGCGGCCTCTCACTTGCACTGGCTTTGAAGCAGCGCGACGACCGACAAAGCGCCGCTTCTTGGTGCACGTGACTACTCCGCGTCGAGGTTGGCCATAGGCCCTGTTTGGATCCATGGGGTTAGAGTTAGTTTGAGCTAGTTGGGGCTCAAATAGCCCTAAATTATCCAAGCATGAGGGTTAAATTGGAGCAAGTTGCACCGAACCCACCAAAAAAACTATCCCACCCAAGAGGTGCTAACTGGAGATAGTTCTCATTGGGCCCACTAAAAAAATCACTTTTCTCTCTCCATCAAGTGCATTTATTGTCAATCTAACCCTGTCACCCAAACACCTCTTTGGCTACAGTCAGTTCAGGGTTAGTCATGAGTTAGCCTAACCTCTAGCTAAGTTAGAGCATCCAAACAGGAGCAGTATAGGACATGCAAGTTGCTCAAAGCATACAGTCAAATTCGTACATGAAATGATCTTTTTTTGCAAGCGAAACGTGAAAGGATCTTCGAATGATATAATTTTCAAATTATATAAAATCTTATCAATAGTCAAAGGCATCCTCGAAGAATACATTAGGCCTTATATAAAATGTTATCAATAGTCAAAACTAAGTGTTCTAAACGATTTCAAAACGAGAAACTGGACCCACTCATGGCAGGGCACGCCTGTCTCGTTTTGTTCATTTGTCAAAGCGCTTCCTCTTCTTGGCATAACAATAGAGTATAGTACTATTTTTGTTAGAATGCTCTTGGCATGTTGCTAACGTGCGATGAGTTAACCAACCTCAATAGACGGCAAAAAAGCCAGCCAGCCGCACTTTGAGAGAGACGATGAAAGTGCAACTATCCCTGGATGGTTTTGGTAATGATTAACAACATATAGCTCATTGAACTAATGATATTTCAAGATAAATATTTCAGGAATTCAATGATTGGCATGGCATGGACTAGGAATGTGGACCCCTCAAAATGCTAAGGACAAAGGATTGGCTCAAGATCTAAAGTTCAAGACTCTACATTTTTCTATTTCAGTGATCCAAGATCACATTGAGTCCATAGGAAAGCCAATACTATTAAAAGGGGATGAGGTGTTGCTTAATGGCTTGCTTGCTCAAAGTGCTTAGTGATATGCTCCAAAGCCCTCAACCACTTTCTCATATCCACACATGTCCCAAACCAAAAGTCAAACTCGGCCCAACCGATTTGATCCATCCGGCGCCACCGAGTTCACATGACATAGCCACTTCCAGAAACCCTAGTCAGTTTGGTCTAGCCGATAGGGATCTAGGTCTCACCGAGATGGGATTGCAAACTCTCTGTTTCCCTTTGTAATGTTTCGGTCTAACCCAGATGAGCAATCGGTCCCACCGAGTCTACAATGCAAACTCCCTGTTTCCTTTTCGTAACGCTTCGGTCCCATAGAGACGAGCGAATCGGTCCCACCGAGTTTGCCTGACCAACTCCCTGGTTTGCTTATTACCAAAGTCGGTCCAACCGAGTTTGTGTAATCGGTCAAACCGAGATTACGTTATGCCCTAACCCTAATGATATCGGTCCCACCTAGTTGACGTGTCAGTCCCACCAAAATGCCTAACGGTCACATTATGAACTAAGTAGGTCCGACCAAGTTTTCTGATTCACTCCCACCGAGTTTGGTGAATTGTGTGTAACTGTTAGATTTTGTGTGGCGGCTATATATATACTCCTCCACCCTCTCCTCATTCGTGAGGGAAGCCATTAGAACGTGCCTACACTTCCAGCATTCATTTTCGGAGAGAGAACCACCTACTCAAGTGTTGAGGCCAAGATATTCCAATACAACCATATGAATCTTGATCTCTAGCCTTCCCCAAGTTGCTTTCCACTCAAATCATCTTTCCACCAAATCCAATCCTATGAGAGAGAGTTGAGTGTTGGGAAGACTATCATTTGAAACACAAGAGCAAGGAATTCATCAACAACACATGATCTATTACCTTTTGGAGAGTGGTGTCTCCTAGATTGGTTAGCTGACACTTGGGAACCTCCGTCAAGATTGTGGAGTTGAACCAAGGAGTTTGTAAGGGCAAGGAGATCGCCTACTTCATGAAGATCTACCCAAGTGAGGCAAGTCCTTCGTGGGCGATGGCCATGGTGGGATAGACAAGGTTGCTTCTTCGTGGACCCTTCGTGGGTGGAGCCTTCCGTGGACTCGCGTAACCGTTACCCTTCATGGGTTTAAGTCTCCCAACGTGGATGTACGATAGCACCACCTATCGGAACCACACCAAAAACATTCATGCCTCCAATTGAGTTTGCACCCTCCAATCCCATCCCTTTACTTTCTTGCAAGTTGCATGCTTTACTTTCTGCTGCTCATGTACTCTTTGCATCCTTGCTTGAATTGTATTTAGATTGCTTGACTTGTGCTAAGTTGCTAAAATCTGCCAAAAACTAAAATTGGGAAAAGGTTAAGTTTTTATTTGGTCAAGTAGTCTAATCACCCCCCTCTAGACATACTTTCGATCCTACAATTGGTATGAGATCTTTGGTCTCCATTTGCCTTGATTTTCATAGCTTTTGGTGATCATATAGCCTTGGTTTCACAACCTAGGAGAGTATGGCGTCTAGCCAGGGAAATTACCACCGTAGAGGTCCTTACTTTGATGGTACTAATTTTGCTAGTTGAAAGCATAAGATGAAAATGCATATTCTTGGACATAACCCCGCCGTTTGGGCTATTGTGTGTATTGTCTTGCAAGGTGAATTCTTCAATGGGAGAGAACCGAAGCGTGATGCTACCACGGAAGTGTTGAAGATGCTGCAATACAACGCTCAAGCTTGTGATGTCCTCTTCAACGGATTGTGCCCTGAAGAATTCAACAAAATCAGCCGCCTTGAGAATACAAAGGAAATTTGGGATACTTTGATTGATATGTATGAAGGTACCAACTCCGTGAAGGAATCCAAATTGGATGTGATTCAAAGTCAACTTGACAAGTTCAAAATGAAGGATGGTGAAGGTGTCGCTGAAATGTACTCTAGGCTTGCTCTCATCACAAATGAGATTGCCGACTTAGGAAGTGAAGAGATGACCGATAAATTCATCATCAAGAATGTCCTAAGAGCCTTGGATGGAAAATATGATACCGCGTGCACATTGATCCAAATGATGCCCAACTACAAAGATCTCAAGCCAACGGAAGTCATTGGAAGAATTGTTGCTCATGAGATGTCACTCAAGGATAAGGAAGAGCTTCACAACAAGTCAAGTGGTGCTTACAAAGCCTCATGTGATGCTCCTACATCATCAAGTGAGAAACAAACCTTCAATGAGGAATTGAGCCTAACTGTGAAAAACTTCAACAAGTTCTACAAGAGTAGAAGCAAGGAAAGAAGTTCCAAGTCAAGGTCCTACAATGAAAAAAGATCTGCGAGTCATGAACGAAATTGCTACAATTGTGGAAGGCCGGGACACTACTCCAATGAGTGTACGGCTCCCTACAAAAGAGGAGAAGATTCACCTAAAAGAAGAAGTAGAAGAGAAGAATCACCACCAAGAGAGAGGGGGAGTAGAGATGATCGTTATGAACGAACAACCTCCCAGATAAGCAAGGATTCGAAAAGGAAAGACAAATCATCAAAGAGCTACACAAAGTGAAGACATCAAGATCATGTTGGTGAATGGGTATCCGGCTCCGACTCCGACCATCACTCTGATAGAAGTTATCACTCCGACTCGGAATATACTCAAGATGAAGGTGTTGCTGGTCTAGCACTTGTGTCAACCAACTCCTACGACATATTTGACTCACCAAACGAGGGAATTGGAAGATGCTTCATAGCTAAAGGCCCAAAGGTATCACATCCCAAGTATGTTGATTTCAATAGTGATGAAGATGACTTGTTAGGTGATGATGATTTACTTGTTGACAACTCTAGTGATGAATACTATGATGAAACGTCAATTAATCATGCTAATCAAGATAAAACGAATGACAATGATAAGGAGAAGATTGAGTGTCTAACTAAAGAGCTAAACACTCTTAATCTAGCTCATGAAACTACCTTGGAAGATCATCGAGAACCTTTAAAGACTCATGAGAAGTTACGCTTTGAAAAGCTCAACCTTGAGCAAGAGCATGAGTTTTTAAAGGCAATCAATGATGATCTTCGCAAGAAAAGTTCTTCTTACATTGCCAAGCATTTACTCTTATCTACTTACATGCCTCAAGTAAAATCTAGCAACAAGAGTAAGAAAGATTCTTCTTCTAGTAGTAACAATAATCATGCTAAATCCAATGTTGTCACTTCTAGTAGTTCTCTTGATTCCACTAATGATTCTCTTAGCCAAGTTACACTTGAGCAATAAAATAGCTTATTGAAGGGAATTATAGAGAAAGGTGTTTACAAGAGCCTTGCCGGAAGTAAGCAATTTGAGGAAATTGTACGCAAGCAAGGAAGGCACCGGAAGAATCAAGGTGTTGGTTTTGAACGAAAGTTCAATGCCAATGGAGTTGAGTGGGAAGAAGATCAATACCCCAAGATGAAGTTTGTTCCTCAACAAGAGAAGTATGATCCTACTTCTTTCCAAGGGACACAAGCTCAAGATGACCTTCCACCACAAGACCACAAGCAAAAAGACAAGGGACAAGGTAACTTAATGCTTTCATGGACATAATATTGTGTGTGCATCACTCTATGTCTATGGATATCCTTGTTTGTTCCTTGTGGGACTAACCAGTGTACGTATTGGAAGTGCAAATCACTCCAATGGATAGCTCCAAAATATCTACATCAACTTTGAGCATCCACATCTTCAACACCTACATGAAGTCATCATCGACAAAACCCAAGGTTAGTTCATCCCTCTTAGGGGGGATATCACATCTAGGGGGAGCTTTACTCTAAGAATTGAGCTAAAGAAACTCTAATGGTGTGAACACAACAATACTTTATGTAAAAGTGGTAACCCCACTTGTGCTTAAGTAATGAGTATGACCTATGATCAAATGTTCTCATTTGACTCCTAAGTCAATATACTCATATATAGATGACCTAGTCACTGCGAATTGCTTGATAGATGCTAAAATGATTGTGCATTCTTTGCCACATATTTCATTTTCCATTTTATTGTGTGAGCATGTTGGTTGCATATTTTACTCATTCGAGGACATCCACTTGTTGTTTTGACTGTTTGAATGTTTTTCTTTTTCCAAGTGGATGGACAAGAATCCCTAAGAACCTTCTCTAGCTATGTATGCTTTTATCATCTCAAAATCTATTCATGCTACATCAGAAAGTTTGATCAAGTCAGATTCAAACCACTCTGTGTGAGGAGCAATCGGAGTCCCCGATTGGTCATAGACTAAAACTTCCAAAACTTCTTTGTGCGTTTCGGTCTGACCGATTCATCCATTTCGGTCACACCGAGTTCACTAAGTCAATCTAGGTTTTCAATCTCGGTGCAACCGATTTGAACACTTCGGTCACATTGAGTTGCAGCAATCGCTTGCGATTCTGCAATCTCGGTGCCACCAAGTTGTTCCACTCGGTCACACTGATAGGGTCGGGATATAAATACCCACGGGCGAGATTTTGGAAAATACTTCAAAACACCTCAGCCCACGCATCTCCTGCTCTGCCTCCTCGTGTCCCCGGATCGCCTCCTTGCCGCCAGCGACCTCCCGCCACTGGTTTCTGCCGCTGTCGACGGAATCTGCTCCGCCGTCGCCGCGGTAGCGAACACCCGCCGAACTAGGGTACGTGTTCGACCCCTTGACCTGTCCTTTTAACTCTGATTCCTAGCACGAGGACAATGCCATGATTCTCGCCACGAATGAGATCGATCTATCCAGCTAAATCTTCCATAGTCCTAGTTTGATTCGAAAATTTTAGGGTTAGCTCTCCGCGGAACTCATCTCGGACCGATCGAATCGTAGAAATTGGACCCACCGATTCGGCTTAGGCCATTGCACATGCGCTTTTCGGTCTGACCGAAAACTGCAAATCGTTGTGACCGAGATCAAAATTCTATGAAACCCCAGCAATCTCGATGCCACCAAAATGTGACTCAGTCTGACCAAGTTCACTAGTTTAGGATCCAAGTGTTGCTTCAGAGTTTGTCAATTCGGTAGCTCCGACATCATTTCTGTAGAGAACTAAAACTAAGTTTTTGACTCATTTGTTTTGCAAAACCTCTGTACTTTGTGATGCTCATCTACTCTACCTCATCCATAATCTATTCACAGGGTTTGCTGTCAGTTGCTTGCCAAGATGTCTGACCAGAGTGACAGCCAAAACAGATCTAAACAGCAAGAGCAGTTAAGTGAGGGCACTAGTCCCTCAAGCAGCTATGATGAGGGCAGCAGGAGCACACCTAGTAACTTGCCCAAGGCAGCCACTAGAGCAAGGAAGAACAGAACTTCAGATTCTAAAGATGAAGACTATATTGCAGCTGAGGATGTGGCCATCTCAAAAATGAAAGAGGTGAAGAAGGAGTTTGGCAATGTTGCATCCACAAAGCCAAGCGTGAACAAGAAGGCACCAGCTAGGAGAATTCCAACCTCCAAGCCAAGAAAGGTTGCCATAGGACAAACTATGATGTTCAAAATTGAATCTGATGAAGGAGAGGCAGCTGGTGATGACCAGAAGAAGAAGAGGGGAAGAACCACTACTGCTAAATTTGTTGGAAAATCAACTATGGTGAGAGACCCATCTTCTGATGAAGAGGAAGAGGATGCTGCTCGAGCACCTATGGCACAAAAGCTAATGGAGATGCAATTAAGTCAAGGGCTGCTCCTAAGCCCAAATCTGCTCCCAAAGCTGCTGCTCCATCCACAAAGTCTACACCCAAGAGGAGCACCAGAAACATCCTTGCTGAGGAGAAGAACAAGGCCCCAGTGCCTGAAGCTGTAGAAGAAGAAGCTGAAGCTCAACTGCTAAGGAAGCTCAAGTCAAAGATCCCAGACCACAGTGACACACATCTAGTGGCAGAGGACATGAGCATCAGGAAAGATGGAGGTCTGAGACTTTGGAGGAAAAGTGACCCATATGCTGTGAGAAGGAGAACTGCTATGGATTACAGGTTCCACACTAAGGAACAACAAGACTTTTATGAGACCATTCTGCTTGAGAAGAGGCCAATAGTCTAAGATATGAGATGGGTTGACCGGACATACATCAGAGAGAATGAAGATCACTTCCCAGGTGTCTATGATAGCTTCAAGGCTTGTGGAGTGGACAAGTTTGTTGGACAGAAGCTCACTAAGTGGAATGATGAACTGATCATGCAATTCTACTCCACTGCTCACTTCTATCCTGATGGTAGGATTGGCTGGATGTCAAAAGGTACTAGGTACCAATCCACTATTGATAAATGGGCCAGATTGATAAATGCCCCAGCAGCTCATGAGAATGACTTGGATGTGTATGCCAAGAAGAAGAAAGATCACAACTCAATGGCAAGTATGTACAAGGAAATTCCTGATGATGCCAAGTTGGGCTCAGTGAAGTTTCTGTTGTCTGGTTTGCCTACAATCAACACCATCCCGAGGCATACTCTTTTGTCCAAGTCCAGAGATCACAGAATGATAAGAGGATACTCCATCAACTTGCTGCACATTTTTGATGTCCCTCAGAAGTTCAAGGTGATGAGTCTGATTGTGGAAACAATCAAGAGGATAGCTGCAGATCAGAAGAGGTCTTGTGGGTATGCTCCATAGATTCAGGTGCTCATCAACTCGAAGATGGGCACATGCTCTTATTTGTTGGAAAAGGAGCACTTACATCTCAAGCCAGATTTTGAGGATAACACTGTAGTCATAGATGAGAAAGATCCTTCATCGGTGCAAGCACGCGATAAGAGAGAGAACACAAGGGCAGAGAAAGATGCAAAGATGCCAAGTGCTGAAGAGGCATCTCAGGTGTTCCTGAAGAACAAACATGATCAACTTGGATATCTGATCCAATCCACCTTGAGGATTGAGAAGGGCTTGGCCACCCTGACTCAAAATTAGGAGAGTTTGGAGAGAATCATTGAGCAGAAGTTCTATGATCTTGATGTCAAAGTAACTGAGATTCAGTCAGGAGTAGAGAAGCTCCAGGAGAAAGCAGAGGAGAAGAAGGGAAAGACAACAACAGATGTCTTTCAGCGGGTGCATGTGCCAAGAGGTCAGAGGTCTGATGCAGTGCCTGTTCCTGATACTAGAGCAACTACTTCTGCACCAGCAGCCATAGCTTCAGTGCCACCTCCAGCAGCCACTCCACCAACTCTAGCTACATCAACAGAAGCCTTCGTCCTGGGAGTCATCACTACACCACCTCATGGAGACCAAGCCTGAGAGACGCATAGCACTATGTATATTTGAACTTTTTGGTAACTTGTTGCCAAAGGGGGAGAAATATGTATAGATCATAGCCTTCGAGAGAGAGTGTGTTGCTTTTTGTCTCTCTTTGCACTTTATTTGGTTGAACTTTAATGTGTGTGCTTGATACTTTATGTCCTTTTGTGAGATACTTGGATGATCATGTGTTTGATCATATGCTACTTTAATATGTGCTTGAATGATATTATCCCTTATATCCATTTATGATCATTTACTTTGCTTGGTGATAAGTGCATGTTTTAAATTGTTATCATTTTGAGCTCTCCACCAAGATGTATGTGACATGGAAGAGTGACCCATGATCCTAACAGATTGTGCATTTGCAGTCCAAAGCAAATTTTAAATAATGCACAAATTTAGGGGGACCTCTTGCTTATAACATACCTCTCAAAGCGACGATGTATTTCATTCTAATTATCAGTCAAAGTTTTGATCTATATGTTGTCATCAATTACCAAAAAGGAGGAGATTGAAAGTGCAACTATCCCTGGGTGGTTCTGGTAATGATTAACAACATATAGCTCATTGAACTAACGATATTTCAAGATAAATATTTCAGGAAAATTCAATGATTGGCATGGCATGGACTAGGAATGTGGACCCCTCAAAATGCTAAGGACAAACATTGGCTCAAGCTCTAAAGTTCAAGACTCTACATTTTTCTATTTCAGTGATCCAAGATCACATTGAGTCCATAGGAAAGCCAATACTATTAAAAGGGGATGAGGTGTTGCTTAATGGCTTGCTTGCTCAAAGTGCTTAGTGATATGCTCCAAAGCCCTCAACCACTTTCTCATATCCACATATGTCCCAAACCAAAAGTCAAACTTGGCCCCACCGATTTGATCCATCCGGCGCCACCGAGTACACATGACATAGCCACTGCCACAAACCCTAGTCACTTCGGTCTAGCCGATAGGGATCTCTGTCTCACCGAGATGGTATTGCAAACTCTTAGTTTCCCTTTGTAACGTTTTGGTCTAACCGAGATGAGCGATCGGTCCCACCGAGTCTGCAATGCAAACTCCCTGTTTCCTTTTCGTAACGCTTCGGTCCCACCGAGATGAGCGAATTGGAGCCATCGAATTTGCCGGACCAACTCCCTGGTTTGCTTATTACCAAAGTCGGTCCAACCGAGTTTGTGTAATTGGTAAAACCGAGATTACGTTATGCCCTAACCTAATGATATCGGTCCCACCGAGTTGACGTGTCGGTCCCACCGAAATGCCTAACGGTTGCATTATGAACTAAATTGGTCCGACCGAGTTTTGTGATTCGGTCCCACTGAGTTTGGTGAATTATGTGTAACAGTTAGATTTTGTGTGGAGGCTATATATACCCCTCTACCCTCTCCCCATTCGTGAGGGAAGCCATCAGAATGTGCCTACACTTCTAGCATTCATTTTCTAATAGAGAAGCACCTACTCATGTGTTGAGGCCAAGATATTCCAATCCAACCATATGAATCTTGATCTCTAGCCTTCCCCAAGTTGTTTTCCACTCAAATCATCTTTCCACCAAATCCAATCCTATGAGAGAGAGTTGAGTGTTGGGGAGACTGTCATTTGAAGCACAAGAGCAAGGAGTACATCAACAACACACCATCTATTACCTTTTGGAGAATGGTGTCTCCTAGATTGGTTAGGTGTCACTTGGGAGCCTCTGACAAGATTGTGGAGTGAACCAAGGAGTTTGTAAGGGCAAGGAGATCGCCTACTTCGTGAAGATCTACCCTAGTGAGGCAAGCCCTTCGTGGGAGATGGCCATGGTGGGATAGACAAATTTGCTTCTTCATGGACCCTTCGTGGGTGGAGCCCTCCATGGACTCGCGCAACCGTTATCCTTTGTGGGTTGAAGTCTCCATCAATGTGGATATACGATAGCACCACATATCAGAACCAGGCCAAAAACATCTGTGTCTCCAATTGAGTTTGCACACTGCAATCCCATCCCTTTACTTTCTTGCAAGTTGCATGCTTTACTTTCCGCTGCTCATACACTCTTTGCATGCTTGCTTGAATTGTATTTAGATTGCTTGACTTGTGCTAAGTTGCAAAAATCTGCCAAGAACTAAAATTGGGAAAAGGTTAAAATTTTATTTGGTCAAGTAGTCTAATGACCCCCCCTCTAGACATACTTTCGATCCTATAGACGAGGAGCGAGAAGCGATACGGGCTGCTGGATTACTAGAGCTGGGTGTCACACGGAAGCCATGAAATATGGTGATAGCGTGGGTTAGCCATGTACTAGTATGATGTAACTACACTGGGCTGCCGTGTTTCGTACTCTTCCAGTCCACTGTGGAGATGATTGGTTGATTTTATATCGCTGAATAATATAAAATATTATGAGTGCAGACGCTCCACCACGAGGTTCCTTGCTCCTTCTCGGTCGCCGGGAATCTATGTTCTTCCACTCTTTTTTTACGTGAGCTTTGTTCATCCTTTTGCCTACATCAAGCTGCAGGTGTCATGCAAGGATCGTTCCATCTATATGAACAACACATGGGACTGGAACTACGAGACGGACATGTACCCAGGAGTGGACATACGAACCTGAGTAATGTAGCCCAGTAAGTGAAGTCGAAAGGCACAAATAGTATGAACATGCGTGGCATATAGGCATTTGTCTCTTACTACGTACCACTAAATGTTGTACGTGCAACGCACGCTGATGTTATGGAGTACGTGCCTAAGTACTCTACTAGTACTATATTGATTGGAGGCATATATTAGCTTTTATATTTGTTTACGTGTATGCCCTGAGACCTTCCAACTAGACGTGTCTTTCTCTCCGGGTCACACTTTTTATCGTTCATACCACTAGTACTACTACGTGTGCTCTCCGACCCAGAAGTGGAAGAAGTGGAGACGCTCTACCACGCTGTTCTTTTTTTTTGCCCTGGGCTCTACCACGATGTCCATGTCCCACTCCTTTCACTGACGTGTGGGACATCTAGCACGTGATGTGTTTGGCACTCTTCGTCGTTAGAGTTGAAACGCTAGCATTCAGCAGAAATAAAAAAGAAATATAAATCAGCAGTGATACTATACCACGCGGTTTCCTTGCTCCTCGATATCGGAAAGAATACTTCCGTTCACCAACATGTGGGACGTCGACCATCCTGGTCCACTTGCCATGCACGCAGAACTCCAAGGGAGAGTCACCCCAGTCGTCGCACCACAGTAATATTAACTAATGAGCCGTCAAATCACAGGCCCAACCTTTCCCACTTTGAAATTGCTCGGACGAAGGAACCATCATGACTTCGTTGAATTCCGCTTCTTGAACAAAACTACTGTACAAGCAGTATTGCTAGCTACAGTAGTTACTCAAACAGAGGCCTCCTTTCATTCATAGGATAGGAATTTTAGAGGAATATGAAAATCATAGGAAGTGAGATGACATGCATCTCAATTCCTATAGAGAAAGAGATGCCGTGCATAGGATAGGAATTTTTCCATTGAGTCTAGGCTAATGTACTTGTAGTTTGCTCTAAAAACTACAGTAGTAACTAGTAGTACTGGTACATGCTCGTACTCAGACACACACGCATACACACACACACTAACTACTAGTACTACTACTTCTCACATGCTAGCCAGACGATGTCGTTCTCCTTCCCGGCTTTGTCAGCGACACCCCACCATGCTTGGATCTCCGCCGACCTCTCCGCTGCAGCGCGTGCGTCCTCTTATTTCTTGTGACAGCGGGCCTCTCTTTTCTTGAGTACTTTCTGACTTTTCTGCTCCATCTGTGCGGCTTTGGCCGCCTCTTGCTCTACCACCCATTCGGCCTTGGCAGCTTCAAATTCCGCCCAGATAGGTGTGAGGTCGTGAGCGGTGATGAACTCGGAACGGCGGGATGCCATCGCTTCCCTACCATTTTGTGTGCGGTCATGGGCGGCGAGTAACTCGGCGCGGTGGGATTCCATCGCTTCCTTACCGGCTAGTGTGCGGTGTGGTGGCATGAACGACGCTTGGTGAGAGCTCTAGGGTGGAGTGGCCGGACAACTTTATAGTGCATTGGTTTGTCAAGAGCTCAAGGACATAAGACAAAGGAAATTTGGATTCCCCTTCAATCTTGGCAATTTATTACCGAGTTAAATGCATTGGCGATCATCGAACTTGTATACGAGATATGGTGATTATACGGTCACTGGCTTAGCGTATAGATCCGTATTTGTCTGGTTGACCAGTCAAACAATCCGCATGCGCCTCATCAGCTCGTGTTCTTTATCTATCTATGCGGGCCTACCTGTTAGTGGAGAAAGAAATAAAAAACCAAAATTATGCGGCTGTGGGGAATCAAACCACAGACTCGTCACTGCAACGCACACTCGTCAGCCAAATGAAAATGAAATACTTTGCATCAGGCACTCACGCTCACATTGTCAAACCATGCTAATGCATGCACATCGCCCTCTCAATAAAAGTCCTGCTCATGGCACAACACAAATAGCGAGCCCATCACGTGCGCGCCCCGGCGGTGCCTAACATTACTGCTTAGATGTTTGATGGAGGCCTACGCGAACGCCGAGCATGTATTCACCTGGCTCAACACCAACGGTCATACTCGAGAGCGCCTTGCTCATGTATATCGTCCATCACAACGACAATCTATAAAAGAACCTAGCAATAGAGGGTACTATAGTACGGAGTATGTACTATCGTGAGTGACCAATCATAGTGCCACTTCACACGAGTGTGTGTCTGATCGATTCGTCCATTATTTGTAAGTTATGCATGGTTGTGTGGTGTCTAATGGTGGTCGTCGAAGGCTAGGTGGCAACAAGAGCGGTTGCATGGACGCCTAGTTGTTAATATGTGCCGCATATGCTTCAAAGCCTCGTCATCCATGAGTTCACATTTTACCACCACGCCAGCATCTGACCTCCCTGGCATATCGAAACCCCTTCCATCGCTAGCGCGCGCTTCCCACCTAAAACGGTCACCGTCTCTCCAGAACGTTAGTGTCGTATTCATCGGACTTAACTGCAGGTGTAGTTGGTGTGTCACTGAAAAGCTGGCCAGATGTCCGTTGGGCCCACATGTCAGTAACACAATGCACCTGCAGTTAAGTCTCTGAAGCAGTGTCTGCATTCACGCCCGATGAACCTACTCCGACGCCAGCCGTCCATCTTTCTGTCGCGGCTCATCGCCATTCACCGGCTATATTAACTTGAGCCCCAGCTCCCAGCCATAGCCAAAGACCCACACTCATTCTCCTCCGGTCCCTTCCGTCTATCGGCACCACTCCAACCATGGCCTCCTCGGGCTCCAAAGCTCTCTTGAACGTACTATCGCAGGAGCAGCGTAAGGACATCGGTGGCTCCACTCCGGGCCTGCTCCAAAGCTCTCTTCGACGTACTGTCGCAGGAGCAAACAAAGGAGATCGCCGGCACCCCCCCCCCCGGCTGCCATCCGCCGCCACGACCACGAAGCCAGCACGCGTGCGCGAGCGCAGCCGGCAGCGAGGAAGAGTAGTACATGGTAGGTCGCCACCGCTCTAGTCCCAGGAAGGCCACCGCTACTCCACTCAGTCGACACCAAGCTTGGTGGAGTAAACATCGGCAGCCGATTAGCCGCTTGACGTCGATGTGGAGGCAGAAATCTTCAGAACCTTGTGCTCCGGAGGAGGAGGTTATCAAGGTGGGTGTTGAGGAGGCAAAGACAGTGCTCGGCTTTCTCGGGTTCATGGCCGGACATGGTGGTCGGGCGCCGGTGATCGTTTAGATTAGGTTTACAGTAGGGTTACTATGGTTTGTGCAAAATATGTAATGAATTTTGTCCAGTTTGCAGCAAAAGTTTTCGAAATGTAATGAATTTCATCTGGTGAATTTGAAATTTTCTTTGTTTGCGTGAATTTCGTCCGGTTATTTCGTATAGTTGTCGAAAGGTATGCGGGCAGCATCGGATGGCATCCATCAGTGTCCTCGGACAGATGCCGGTGTAAATTTGTGGGCCAGCGCTGGCCCTAACTATCATGCTATAATCGCTAATAGTGCTCCATTATTTGGCAGGGAACATTTATCCCTCGATCAAAATTAGATTCGCCATGTTTCGCACTCCTCCCACGTAAGAGTGTAGAGTGTAAACTCTTGCTTACATAAAAATGGAGCAAGTGGATGGCACTGTAGCACGCCATATCACTCAAACTAGTCCTCCTAACACGCGGGAAAGCACCGCCCTCGTCATTTTGTTCTGCATTTCTATCGAACGATCGCACGGAAATGTTAGCTTTGCAAGTTCTAAAGGAAAGGCGGCACACTTACGACTCGTACGCGTCGCACCCCTGACAGTACGGCTCGCACGCCGCTCACCAGAGGGGACACTCATTGACTTGCAATTTCACTAACATGTGGGACTGCAATTGAATAAACCGTCGATAGCCGAAATCTAATCGCTCGGTGGGCGTTGGCTGAGAAGAGAGAGACGGGGGAGGGAGAAGAGATCGCCCGCCCGCCGTGCATGGACTCCAAGAAATATATCGTGATAATGTGAGGTGGGCCATGCGGGAGTCCGAACCGCTTCCAAGCCCACTTCTGACCGCCCTAGCCCACCAGAGCCCCCCAACCTCCACGTGCGTGCTCCCCCTCAGACGCTAGCTGCCCACCGCATGCATGCATAGCAAGTAGTACCAGTAAAATACTGGGCTATAAGCCCGCTTATGTGGAGGAGAGAGAGGCATTGACAAAGTCAAGGAGTGGGCTCTGCAAGAGCCCGTGTCTACACGTGCTCCTAGGTATAAAAAACTAATTCTAAAAAAAGAGGCATAAAAAAACAATTGTGTCTAAAAAAAGAAAGGTAAAAAACATTTGAGAGGAAAAAGATAGAGAGAAAGTGAGAAAAAGTTGTAACCTTATAGCCAACCTTATAGTCAACAGTATGGTCGTATTACATGAGGAAGGAGGGAGTGGTGCACACGCCAAGTTCACTGGGCTTCCGTGTTTCACACTCCTCCATCATAACAGTGGAGACAATAACTTTCATCAAAAATAAACAATGAATACTCGTTGCTCATCCTCTATATCGGAAAGAATACTTCCATTCGCCGACATGTGGGACGTTGACCATCCTGGTCCACCTACCATGCACAAAATTATCCTGGGCATATCGCAGGCCCAACCTTTCCCACTGTAAGTTGGTCGGATGAAGGAACCATCATGACTTCCTTGAATCCCTCTTCTTCAAGAAAACTTACTGTACCCGCAATACTGCTACCACACGTGAAGACTGGACAGCACTGTACCACGCCATATCACTGAAACCCACTAGGCCAAAGTAGCCCGCCTAGGTCATCTATTTTGGAATGGAGGGAGTATGTTTCTGTATAGCTATGATTTTGTGTTGTATGTCTTTGTACTTTTGCTACGATTTTCCTACCCTATGAACCAAATGAGGCCTGAATGTATCCGTGTTGACTAAGCCTACAATTTTAGGAGCTTGGGCTATTGGCTGTTCAACGACGGATAAGTATAAGCGTACCACGAGCTCATCAGCCCCAACGTTTCTCTTTGGTGAGTGTTTTGCAAGTACTATAACTCGCACAGTAGCTAGCCTACTAACACCAAGAATCATCAAACAAGCCCTGCTGATATGATAAACAGTTCAAACATACATCTAAGCATGCCATATATTACATCAAAAGCTGGTGAGGATACATCTGTTTCCATAACTCGAAAAGGGTTCGCATGATTCACTATCAAACAAAAGTAGCAAGTACAGCCCACACAAGACAGTGCACTAGCCCTAAGATGGTTTGATAACACGCATCGTTTTGGTAATTAAACACAGGGAAATGCAAACTACCCTGAAGGATTAGCGCGACCAACTATTTCTTGTCATCGATCTGTTGGGCAATGACCACAGCACGGACAGCGGCATGGGAATCGATCTCTAGGGCGATGTCCACAGGACTGACCGCGACATCGGAATCGATCTCTGGGGTGATGTCCACAGGATGGACAGCGGCATCGGAATCGATCTCTGGGGCGATGCCAACAGGACGGACCGTGACATCAAAAACGATCTCTTGGGCATTGTCCACAGGATGGGCCGCGACATTGGAATCATCAAGGACATCCAGCGACACCTGCATAATGCTAACATATTAGCAAGCACATTGCAAATAATCAAAAACCACAACTATGGTAAGGCATTATTTTTTACCTTGTGCAGCTCACCGGGGGATCCCATCCCTCCTGGAGCCATCTACTCGTCCTTGATGGGGTCCATCACCTTGCCAGGGGAATACTCGTTCTCAACGGCGACTATCTCCTCAAACTCGGCCTTGAGCCTCGCATAGGTGGCCATTAGAGTTTCTGGGGTAGGCATGGTAGGGCCCTTGCTGTTCTTCCAACTTTCTTTGAGGAGTTCATCTGCCAACATCGTCAACTCTTTGGCCAGTGCTTGTTTTTTGGAGTTCTTCGTCTCCACGGGTTGGCCCGCCAACATGGTCAACTCGTTGGTCGGTGCTCGCTTCCTGGAGACCGCTGTCTCTAGTGGGTTGTCCGCTGGCAACTCTTTGCCTAGTGCACCAGGATCCATCAATGAACTGACAAACAAAAAGCAATCGAAAGGAAACCACAATCACAATGAGAATGGGAAAAGAATTGAAAGCACAAGTGCTCCCTGGGTGATTTTGGTAATTAATGTCAACATATCTCTTGTTGGACTAACACTTTTAACTAGTATGTTTCAGAAAAGTTCAACAATGGAGTGGCATGAACTAGAGGATGTGGAACCCCTTCAAGATGCTAAGGACAAAGGATTGGCTCAAGCTCCAAGATCAAGACTCTACATTTTCTATTTTAGTGATCGAAGATCACATTGAGTCTATAGGAAAAGCCAATACTATCAAGAGGGGATGAGGTGTTGCTTAATGGCTTGCTTGCTCAAAGTGCTTAGTGATATGCTCCAAAGCCCTCAACTACTTTCCCACATCCACATATGTCCTAAACCAAAAGTCTAACTCGAACCTACTGATTCTTTCTATCCGGCGCCACCGAGTTCAGATGTCTTAGCCTCTGCCACAAACCCTAGGCAAATCGATCTCACCGATAGGGATCTCGGTCTCACCAAGATGGGATTGTAATCTCTCCGTGTATGTCCATTACCAAAATCGGTCTCACCGAGTTTGAGTAATCGGTACTACTGAGATTACAATGCAAACTCTCTAGTTAGCTTATTACCAGAATTGGTCCAACCGAGTTTGAGTAATCGGTCCAACCGAGTTTGCCTGACCAACTCTCTGGTTAGCTTGTTACCAAAATCGGTCCCACCGAGTTTGTGTAATCGGTCTCACCGAGATTACGTTATGCCCTAACCCTAACCATATCGGTCCTACCGAGTTGCATGTCGGTCCCACCGAAAATCCTAACGGTCACTAGATTTGCTGAATCGGTCCGACCGAGTTTACCAATTCGGTCCCATAGAGTTTGGCAAATTGTGTGTAATGGTTAGAGTTTGTGTGGAGGCTATATATACCCCTCCACCTCCTCTTCATTCGTGGAGAGAGCCATCAGAATGAACCTACACTTCCAACTTGCTATTTCTGAGAGAGAACCACCTACTCATGTGTTGAGGCCAAGATATTCCATTCCTACCATATGAATCTTGATCTCTAGCCTTCCCCAAGTTGCTTTCCACTCAAATCTTCTTTCCACCAAATCCAAATCCTATGAGAGAGAGTTGAGTGTTGGGGAGACTATCATTTGAAGCACAAGAGCAAGGAGTTCATCATCAACACACCATTTGTTACTTCTTGGAGAGTGGTGTTTCCTAGATTGGCTAGGTGTCACTTGGGAGCCTCCGACAAGATTGTGGAGTTGAACCAAGGAGTTTGTAAGGGCAAGGAGATCGCCTACTTCGTGAAGATCTACCGCTAGTGAGGCAAGTCCTTCGTGGGCTACGACCATGGTGGGATAGACAAGGTTGCTTCTTCGTGGACCCTTCGTGGGTGGAGCCCTCCGTGGACTCGTGCAACCGTTACCCTTCGTGGGTTGAAGTCTCCATCAACGTGGATGTACGATAGCACCACCTATCGGAACCACGACAAAATCATCCATGTCTCCAATTGCATTTGAATCCGCCAAACCCCTCCCTTTACATTCTTGCAAGTTGCATGCTTTACTTTCTACTTCTCATATACTCTTTGCATGCTTGCTTGATATGTGTTGTGAGTATTAAATTTGTGCCTAAACTCCACTCCAACTTAAAGAAATTAAAAACTGCTACTTTTGGTACTTAGTGTCTAATCACCCCCCCTCTAGACACCTCTTCTCAATCCTTTCAATTGGTATCAAGGCTTTGGTCTCCATTGCTTTGGTTTAAACACCATTGGAGGAAGATGGATGAGTCTACAATTGGGAGTCTTAGACATAGAGTGCCTATACTTGATGGAGAGTATTTTCATGAGTGAAAAAATGAGATGCTTGTGATTTTCAATCAATATCATTTGAACAAGTACATTGCTAGCCCTTGTGAACCTCATGTTGATCCTATGCATCCTACTCTTGATGAGTCAATTGACATGATTCGCAATCCTAGAACTGTTGAACTTATCACTAGAGGCTTGCCTAGAAACTTGATTGGATGTTTGCCTACTCTTAAGTGTGCCTACACCATATGGAAATTTCTTGAGGAACGCTTTCCAAATTATTCCTTGAAAAATCTAGATGAAATTATTCATAAGTCTATTGCCTTGAGTAAGATGAATTCCAGTGATCCTATGTTTGGTGATTGTCTATTTGAGCTTACAAACCTTATGCGTGCCAAAGGAGATGTTGGAATTATTACTGATATTATTTCCGAAGCTATAAAAATTCATAAACAAGATCATTTTCAAACTCACTCTAACAAATCACCCTCTCTAGGATTTGATCCACCACATGACGATGTTGAACATGGATACTATGATGAGGATGATGATAGTGACTTCGATCTTGATGATGCAATGAGACACTTTGGTCTTATGGCAAATCTTCGGGGATATATGGCAGGAGGAAATGAATGGGTTCTTGATAGTGGATGTACTGATCACATGATCGGAGATAAAGACATGTTTTGTGAGCTTGCTGAAAACGATGGTCCTCGAAAGTAGGTCACTTTCGGTGACAACTCAAAGGGTAAGGTGGTTGGCCTTGGTAAGGTGGCCATATCACATGATAGCTCCATATAAAATGTCATGCTCGCTGAATCTCTTGGCTACAACTTACTTTCAGTATCTAGACTTGCTGATTTCGGTTTCAATGTCCTATTTACTGAAGTAGATTGCCAAGTGTTTCATAGAGATAATCATAAAATGGTCTTTACCGATGTACGTAGAGGTGATCTATACATTGTTGATTTCGCTAAAAAAGGCTCAACCTAGAACTTGCTTTATTGCTAAATCCTCTAAAGGTTGGTTATGGCATAGACGATTAGCTCATGTTGGCATGCGAAACCTTGACAAGCTTATTAAAGGAAATCATAGCCTTGGCGTTAACGACGTCATATTTGATAAGGATAGACTTTGCAGCGCTTGTCAAGCAGGTAAACAGGTTGGAGGAAGGCATCACGTGAAGAACATCATGACCACAAGGAGGCCACTCGAGCTACTTCACATGGATCTTTTTGGTCCCAACGCCTACAAAAGTCTTGGTGGAAATTCTTTTGGTCTAGTTATAGTTGATGATTTTTCAAGGTTTACGTGGGTGTTCTTTCTCGATGATAAATCGCAGGTCCAAAAGATCTTCAAAAACTTTGCTAGGAAGGCCCAATATCAATTTGAAGTGAAGGTCAAGAAGGTTTGCAGCGACAACGGAACGGAGTTCAAGTACGCAAACGTGGACACCTTTCTTGACGAAGAAGGGATTTCACATGAGTTCTCGGCTACGTACACACCTCAATAAAATGGAGTTGTTGAGAGGAAGAACCGGACGCTCATCGAAATGGCGAGAACGATGCATGATGAGTACGAGACGCCGAAGCACTTTTGGGCGGAAGCGGTTGAGACAGCTTGTCATGCAACAAATCGCTTGTATCTTCACAAGCTACTCGGCAAGACGGCATACGAGCTCCTCACCGGTAACAAACCCCAAGTTGGATACTTTCGAGTATTCGGCTCAAAGTGCTACATTCTTTATAAGCATCGTCGTTCTAAATTTTCTCCTAAGTCTCATGAAGGTTTCCTACTTGGTTATGGCTCAAACTCTCACACATATCGTGTCTACAAAAATTTCACCCGAAAGGTTGAAGAAACGGTAGATGTAAAGTTTGATGAATCTAACGGCTCGCAAGTAGAGCAATTGCCAATTGATGTAGCAGACAAAGATCCCTCGGAAGCAATCCAAGACTTGTCTATTGGCAAGATTCGTCCAACGGAGGTGAAGGAGAGTACCTCGTCCGTCCAAGTGGAAGCTTCTACCTCACGACAAGGTGAACCAAGAGTTGATACGGAAGCTTCCACAAGTGGGACACGCCAAGATGAAGAAAACGAGGAAGTGCACCAAGACGAATGTCAACGACCTCCTTCTCCACCATGACAAGAGAATGACAACGCCAACAATGAAGAAGGCCAAGAAGAAGAACAAGATGAAGAAGATGTTCAACCAAGACCCAAGCAAAAGCTTTCACAAGTTCGAGCAAGAATTGCTAAAGATCATCCCTCGAGAAAATCTACAATGATATCCAAACCGGGATAATCACTCGCTCTAAAACTCGTATAGCTAACTTTTGTGAACACTATTTATTCATCTCTACCATTGAACCTATGAAGGTTGAAGAAGCATTGGAAGATCCGGATTGGATAAACGCCATGCATGAAGAGCTACACAACTTTGAGAGAAATCAAGTTTGGACATTGGTTGAGAAGCCCGACAACAACCACAACATCATCGGTACCAAATGGGTGTTTCGCAACACGCAAGATGAATATGGACAAGTAGTTCGCAACAAAGCACGTCTCATCGCCCAAGGCTACACACAAGTCGAAGGTATGGACTATGGTGAGACTTATGCTCTCGTTGCTAGACTTGAATCCATTCGCATCTTACTTGCCTATGCTAATCACCATGATATCACCTTGTACCAAATGGACATTAAAAGTGCTTTTCTAAATGGTGAAATAGAGGAGGAAGTTTATGTTAAGCAACCTCTCGGCTTTGTTAATCCTAAGAAACCTGATTATGTTTACAAACTGCACAAAGCTCTTTTTGGTCTTAAACAAGCTCCTAGAGCATGGTATAAATGCTTGACCAAGTTCCTTATTGAAAAAGGCTTTGAAATTGGGAAAATAGATTCTACTCTTTTTACTAAAAGGGTTAATGGAGAACTATTTGTATGCCAAATCTATGTTGATGATATTATATTTGGTTCTACTAACCCTCATTTTAGTGAAAAGTTTGAGATGTCTATGATGAGTGAACTCAGATTCTTTCTTGGTTTGCAAATCAAGCAAACTAAGGAAGGTACCTTTGTCTCTCAAACGAAGTCCACCAAGGACTTATTCAAGAAGTTCAATATGCAAGAATGCAAAGGTATGACTACACCCATGCCTACTGGTGGACATCTTGATTTGATCAAAGATGGTGAACCGGTTGATCAAAAGGTTTATCGCTCCATGATTAGTTCATTGTTATATCTATGTGCTTCACGTCCCGATATCATGCTAAGTGTGTGCATGTGTGCATGATATCAAGCTGCTCCTAAAGAATGTCATCTTAAGGCCGTGAAAAGGATAGTGAGATACTTAATCCATACACCAATTTTTGGCATTTGGTATCCTAAGAGGGCCTCTTTCGATCTTGTTGGCTACTCCGACTTGGACTATGCCGGTGACAAGGTTGATAGAAAGTCCACTTCGGGTACTTGTCAATTTCTTGGTAGATCTCTTGTATCTTGGTCTTCCAAGAAACAAAACTCGGTATCCTTATCCACCACCGAAGCGGAATACATCGTCGTTGGTTCATGTTGTGCTCAATTACTTTGGATGACCCAAACTCTTAAAGATTATGGGATATATGTGAAACATGTTCCATGACTTTGTGACAATGAGAGTGCGATCAAGATTGCTCATAATCCCGTGCAACACTCTCGAACTAAGCATATTGAAGTTCGTCATCATTTCATTCGAGATCATGTTGCTAAGGGTGACATTAATCTTAAGCATGTTCGCACCGAAAAGCAATTAGCGGATATATTCACTAAACCACTTGATGAGAAAGTGTTTTGCAGGTTAAGAGGTGAATTGAACATCATTGATGCTTCAAACTTGGAGTAGAAACTCCATTCGGTACATGCAAGACATGAGCTTATGACTAATCCTTGATATTTCTCTCATGATGATAATCTTATGTCTTGGATATATTTGCATCTTGCATGTTATCTAACCCATGTAGGTACTTGGATGAATCTAATTCCATGAGATTGTAACCTACTCACATCTTGAGCAATCTCTACATCACCAAGTCTCTACACAATGGTGGTTGAAGACAAGGAAGCACGGAACCATTCAAACATATCCTTTGACAAATTCTATGTTAAGCTTCATGATTGTCATTTTGGATACACAAGTGCTCTTCCTTGCAAAAACTAACCCATGTAGGTAAATGAACTCAAATTCCAAATGGTGCTCCCAACTCTTGATGAGCTACATCAACCTTGAGCAACCTACACAAGTTCAACTACATGATCACGATCAACACCACCACCCTAGGTATGTTATTCCATCTTAGAGAAGCTTTACTCCAAGTCATGAGTCAAAGCAACTTGACAAGATGTGAATACATCAAGATGCTTAAACGAAAAATGGTAACCCCATTTTGAGCTTAAATGATGAGTATGACCTATGATCAAGTGATCTCACTTGACTCCTAAGTCAATATACTCTAACATGGGTGACCTTGTCGCCGACTAATTCTAGATGAAGTTTTCTTGCGTTATTTTTGTGCTCTTGCATTTGTCTCATGCATATTTGTTTCCCCTTTCAAAAAAAACTTCGTCTATATTTCTTTTCTTTTCTATTTGTTCAGCATTCCCTGCATCCAATTCATTGCAAATCTTTTAGTTAATTCCTTGCAAATCCTTGTGAGATTTTACTTGTCTAGTGAGCTGAGGTGACAAGTATTTTCTCTGCGATGAACTTGGTCTCACCGGTTTGATGATTTCGGTCCAACCGAATCCTTTGGGTGCAACCGAAGCATAACACTCGGTGCCACCGATTTCACTACAGGAAAAACATTTTGCCATTTATTCCTGCATTACTCTTGATCCAACTCCACTCAATGAATCTTGTCCTCTACAAGCATCACATTTTTATCAGTGCTTTGTGTTGTGACTCAAGGACCAACCCATTCACGACAAATTCCAGAAGACCTTTCTTGGAAATTGATGTCAAAGGGGGAGAGAGAGATCACATCAAAGCTTAATCACTCCAACAGGGGGAGAGAGATATCTCTAGGGGGAGAGAATACTCAATAAGAGAGTAATCTTCAAGGATCCTAGATGCTCGTTGTTCAAGAGGAGAGACGCCACATGTCTTCTTGGGGGGGGGGGAATACATGTTCATATGTGCCTATTTGCCTTAGCTCTGTTCATTTGCTTCTTTGAGCTCTGATTTTGCATTTTGCTCTGATTTTCTGTTCCCTATCTTCTCCCAGTATCCCATGCTAGATTTAGGGGGAGCAAGACATCTAAGGGAAAGAAATTCTTTAAATTCATTGCACATCTTTACCTTTGGGGACATGTCTATATTCAGTGTAGTACTTAGTACTCACTCTCTACATGTCATCCCAGTCTTGGTACTCTTGTGATTTCTTTTGTTTGCCCTGGCTAGTAAGTGTATCTGTGTTATCTAACCTTATTTTCACAGGTTCATTCCATCCTAAGCCAACTCAAGACCACAAGGTAAGTATATGCATCACAATCATGCGTGTGAGGAATTCTTGCTGATGTACATACTGTTTGCAAGAAGGACTCATGAGCATGAAGGTACATTTCTCATATTCATATCATTTGCTCTAATGCATATAGCCAAGATACATGTAACACATTGCCTACTCTGTCATGGTTATGCTCTCACATGCCTCTATATTCCATATTCACATGATTACATACATGTAGGGGAAGCCTATGCTTGTTACATGTCTTTCCAAAGCTTTACTTGCTATTCTATATATCTTTATCTAAAGCTTTGATGTATGTTGTCATCAATTACCAAAAAGGGGGAGATTGAAAGCACAAGTGCTCCCTAGGTGATTTTGGTAATTAATGTCAGCATATCTCTTGTTGGACTAACACTTTTACCTAGTATGTTTCAGACAAGTTCAACAATGGAGTGGCATGGACTAGAGGATGTGGAACTCCTTCAAGATGATAAGGACAAAGGATTGGCTCAAGATCCAAGATCAAGACTCTACATTTTCTATTTTAGTGATCGAAGATCACATTGAGTCTATAGGAAAAGCCAATACTATCAAGAGGGGATGAGGTGTTGCTTAATGGCTTGCTTGCTCAAAGTGCTTAGTGATATGCTCCAAAGCCCTCAACTACTTTCCCACATCCACATATGTCCTAAACCAACAGTCTAACTCGACCCTACCGATTCTTTCTATCCGGCGCCACCGAGATCAGATGTCTTAGCCACTGCCACAAACCCTAGGCAAATCGGTCTCACCGGTAGGGATCTCGGTCTCACCGAGATGGGATTGTAATCTCTCTGTGTATGTCCATTACCAAAATCGGTCTCACCGAGTTTGAGTAATCGGTACTACCGAGATTACAATGCAAACTCTCTGGTTCACTTATTACCAGAATCAGTCCCACCGAGTTTGAGTAATCGGTCCAACCGAGTTTGCCTGACCAAATCTCTAGTTAGCTTGTTACCAAAATCGGTCCCACCGAGTTTGTGTAATCGGTCTCACCGAGATTACGTTATGCCCTAACCCTAACCATATCGGTCCTACCGAGTTGCATGTCGGTCCCACCAAAAATCCTAACAGTCACTAGATTTGCTGAATCGGTCCGACTAAGTTTACCAATTCGGTCCCACCGAGTTTGGCAAGTTGTGTGTAACGGTTAGATTTTGTGTGGAGGCTATATATACCCCTCCACCTCCTCTTCATTCATGGAGAGAGCCATCAGAACGAACCTACACTTGCAACTTGCTATTTCTGAGAGAGAACCACCTACTCATGTGTTGAGGCCAAGATATTCCATTCCTACCATATGAATCTTGATCTCTAGCCTTCTCAAAGTTGCTTTCCACTCAAATCTTATTTCCACCAAATCCAAATCCTGTGAGAGAGAGTTGACTGTTGGGGAGACTACCATTTGAAGCACAAGAGCAAGGAGTTCATCATCAACACACCATTTGTTACTTCTTGGAGAGTGGTGTCTCCTAGATTGGCTAGGTGTCACTTGGGAGCCTCCCACAAGATTGTGGAGTTGAACCAAGGAGTTTGTAAGGGCAAGGAGATCGCCTACTTCGTGAAGCTCTACCGCTAGTGAGGCAAGTCCTTCATGGGCAACGGCCATGGTGGGATAGACAAGGTTGCTTCTTCGTGGACCCTTCGTGGGTGGAGCCCTCCATGGACTAGCGCAACTGTTACCCTTCGTGGGTTGAAGTCTCCATAAACGTGGATGTACGATAGCACCACCTATCGGAACCACGACAAAAACATCTGTGTCTCCAATTGCGCTTGAATCCTCCGCACCCCTCCCTTTACATTCTTGCTAGTTGCATGCTTTACTTTCCGCTGCTCATATACTCTTTGCATGCTTTCATGATATGTGTTGTGAGTATTAAATTTGTGCCTAAACTCCACTCCAACTTAAAGAAATTTGTCACATCCCTAGTTCTGACAATGCCTAGTGCATGCATTAGAGTGTTACATCATGTTTAAATTTCATTTAAACCTGAGATGGGGATTGACTAAGCCCTAGCACCAAATGAATTCAACTAGGGTCAAAATAAAACCTTTTTCATTGAACTCAAAATGTCCTCTAAAAATGTTCAACATTTCTGGTTTGAGGTGGAAGCATCTACCAAAAATGGTTTATATTTTTGCAGGACATATTTGGTCACTGAATTAAATCATATAGTATTTTCATTTGGGCATTTAAATGCTATTAAATATTTCAAATGCTCAAATAATCATAAACTAAAATGTTTACTGTTGGATATATTCTAAACAGTAGCCATGATTAGTTTCATGATTTTTGAAAGTGTCTGAGTATTTTTAATAAAGCCCTAAATTTACAGAATAATAGAAAACTGAGATAATTAGAAAAGGAGAGAGAGAGAAAGACCCGTACCTGGGCCACTTACCTGTAGCCGGCCCAGTTTCTGCGCGGCCCGTTACTGTGCGGTCCAGCCCACCGCAGTCGCCACCGTCTTCAACCTCCTGCCAGTAGGCAGGAGGGCGTGTGCCCGACGCGCGCGCGCACGCGCCGGCCACCTCCTGCTTGCCGCCCCGCCCCGGATCGGCTAAGGATGCCACGAAACCCCCCCTGGAACCCCCTCGTCCGCTCCCTTGCCTCCCTGCTCTCTCCCTCTCACTCCCCTGCTCCTTTTCCCCTCATGGCCGAAGCCGCCATGGCCACTCCGCTGAGAAACTCCGCGGCCAGCCACTCCCTCGCTCCCACTGTGCATCTCTGAGCTCCGCCCTGACCCCGTGGAGCTACACACGCGACGCACGCGACCAAAGGAGGCCGCAGTCGACCGGAGCGTCGTCGTCCTCATCTCCGGTGCCCGGAGATCGCCGTCGTCAATTCGCCGTTGCAGAGGCCTCCCCGAGCCCACCGAGCTTCTCTCCCGACCCCTCGTGAGCCCCTGTCCATTTCCCCTCTCTCCCCGTGCCCGTCCGTGCCTTCTAACCACCCCGACTGTCGGAGCCGACAGTTCCTCGCCGCCGGCGATGACGCAGTCGGTGCTAGAGCCACCGTAGCTAACTCCCGAGCACGGCAACATGCTCAGCACCCTTCCAGGAGCCGAGCGCGCCCACCCGTGCGACCTGCCGTGCCCCCTAGCGCCAACCCGCACCAACCCCGAGCTCCGGCCGCCGCCGTGAGCTCGATTCCGGCGAGCCCGTTCCACCTCAGCCCCTGCCGTTTGCACAGATGGATGCGGGCGACTCCCAGCCACGCGTAGAGCCCCTCAGTCGCCGATTTGGTCGCCGAAGGAGCGTTTCCGACGCCCTCCGCCGTTGCTGGCGTCGCCGGCGACAAGCCGCGGGTCAACTCCGGCGGGTTTGACCCGGGGTTTGACCCCCTGACGTGTGGGCCCAGGCGCCTGCTAGATTAGTGTTAGATTAGTTAGCACTAATTAACCTAGCTAATTAGATAGGCCACTGACATGCGGGCCCCGCCCGGCTAACTAAGTTAGTTAGGGCTAACTAACCTGGTTAGTTGACTGGGTCACTGACCAGTGGACCCCACTGGTCAGGTTTGACCTGGTCGACGCCTTTGACCTGCTGACGCCTCTGTGACATCACGCTGACGCAGTAATTGATTTTCTGGATTTAAAATAAATCAGAAAAATCCAGAAAATTGTATAAACTTCTAAAAATCATAGAAAATTAACTGTAACTCCAAATTAAATAATTTATATATGAAAAATTATTAGAAAAATTCAAGGAATCCATCTGTACCATTTTCATGGATGTTAGAACAACTTATAGGTGCTGTTTAGCACAAATCAATTAAATGGCATTTGAATAATCACATATGGAGTTTGAATTTGAATCTTGTATTCAAACCAACTTCATTTAATCTGTTGCTAGTTGCATTAGTCCAAAACACATTCATTTTGCCATGTCATGATCATGCATCATGTTGTGCATTGCATTGATTGTGTTTCCTTCTGTGTTGCCGGTATTTGTCCCCTCTCGATAGACGTGATACCGATGATGTGATCGTTGACACTGATGAAGACTCAATGCTATCTTCAGAAGTGCCAGGCAAGCAAAACCCCCTTGTTCATTCCGATACAATCCTACTCTCTCGCTCCTGTTCTCTTTTACTGCATTAGGACAACAACGATTCATCTGTTACTTGCTGCGGTAGCTGAACCCCTTTATCCTTTGCATGACCTGTCATTCCACAGTAAATAGATGAAACCCACTAGCATGAGTAGGAGTTGTTTGAGCCCTGTTGTGCCTACTCATTCATGTTTGTTTGTCATGCCTGCTACTGCTTAGAGTTGAGTCAGGTCTGATTCATCGGGGATGAATCAGAGGTGTGTGAACATGTCCTACTGTGTGTGAGCTAAGTGTGTGAACACGATTTGGTAAAGGTAGCGGTGAGAGGCCATGTAGGAGTACATGGTGGGTTGTCTCATTGCAGCCGTCCTCAGGAACTGAGTTCTGTGTTTGTGATCCATGATTCAGCTACTACCACGCATTGGGCCCGAAACCAATGGACCCTCTCGGCTTCTTAATCACCCTTGTCCTCTGTCCAGGAGTTGCAAGTAGTTTCTGCTGTTTGTAGTATGCTGGAGGCCGTGGACAGCGCTGACCGTAGGGGTGGGCTGTGATGCGGTAGGCACGTGGCACGGTGTACCGGGCGCCCGTTTGGTGTCTCGGGAACCCTGTTCACATCGTTTGGGGCTGTGAGCGAAACTCCGGCCGGATCTCCTCATGGATGGAACCCGAATAGGCGATAAACCTGGACTAGAGACTTAGGTGATTAGGTAGGTCGTGGCCGACACCCACGTTGGGCTTCCGCTTGAAGGTTGCCAAGTACATGTCGTGTAAACGGCGGTAAGTGGTGAGAGCGTGTGTGAAGAAGTACACCCCTGCAGGGTTAACATCATCTATTCGAATAGCCGTGTCCGCGGAAAAGGACTTCTGGGTTGCTTATATCAGTTCATAGACAAGTGAAAGTGGATACTCTAAAATACGCAAGATAAGCGTGAGTGCTATGGATGGCGTTCTCGTAGGGAGACGGGAGCGGATCCATAGTGGTGTATTGATATGGTGAATATGTGGACTCGTGTGCGCCACCTCAAAAGAGTTACTCGCAGTCGTAGTTCAGGATAGCCACCGAGTCAAAGCTGGCTTGCTGCAGTTAAACCCCACCATCCCCTTTGTTGATAATGATGCATATGTAGATAGTTCTGATGTAAGTCTTGCTGGGTACATTTGTACTCACGTTTGCCTATTTATGTTTTTGCAGAGAGACTTCAGTCTCACTAGTAGTTTCGCTTGGACTTCGACGTTTAGCTTGTTACCTCAGCTACGATCTTGTGCCCTCGGCAGGATCTGATAGATAGTCAGGCTTCTCAGCCTTTTTCATTTATAGATGTCTGTACTCAGACATGATAGCTTCTGCTTGTGCTTGATTTGTATGCTCTGAATGTTGGGTCATGAGACCCATGTTTGTAATATCTCGCTCCTCGGAGCCTATTGAATAGATTACTTGAGTCGTAGAGTCATTTTGTGATGCCATGTTGTATTGCACATATCGAGCATATTGTGTGTATGTTATTGAAATGCTTGGTATGTGTGGGATCTGACAACCTAGTTGTTTATCCTTGGTAGCCTCTCTTACCGGGAAATGTCTCCTAGTGTTTCCACTGAGCCATGGTAGCTTGCTACTGCTCCGGAACACTTAGGCTGGCCGGCATGTGTCCTTCTTCGTTCCTGTGTCTGTCCCTTCGGGGAAATGTCACGCGATGAATACCAGAGTCCTGTTAGCCCGCTACAGCCCGGTTCACCGGAGTCCTGCTAGCCCAGTGCTACAGCCTGGATTCACTCGCTGATGACCGACACGTTCGATGCTGGGTCATGGATGCCTGTCCCTGTAAGTCTGTGCCACTTTGGGTTTACGACTAGCCATGTCAGCCCGGGCTCCTTATCATATGGATGCTAGCGACACTGTCATATACGTGTGCCAAAAAGGCGCAAACGGTCCCGGGCAAAGGTAAGGCGACACCCGTGGGAATACCGTGCGTGAGGCCGCAAAGTGATATGAGGTGTTACATGCTAGATCGATGTGGCATTAAGTCGGGGTCCTGACAGCGTTGGTATCAGAGCTTGACTGCCTGTAGGATTCCAAGCCAAACTGGTCGAAGTTGAGTCTAGAAAATTCTTTAGTTATATAAGGGAATTGATTGTGGGATGGAACGTAAGGCTCTTTTTACTCCTTATACCTCATGCCCTTCTGATCTGAGTCATCTTATCTTTCCTGCGGGGATTAAGAACTAGGCTATCTCTTCTTTCTATTAGGATCACGTGTTACTAATCAGTAGACTTATAAGATTGTTGGATTTAAGTCTCAGTTCAGTTCCTACTACTTCCGTATGTTAATTGTTGATCTCGGAACCTTGATATTGTGCTTCTGAGTGGTTATGCCACCATTTTTGTGATTGTCTCAAATCTTTTTGAGCAATTATAGCCGTTATGCTATCCGAGTCATCCCAGGTTTCTAAATAGTCTGATGCATTTGCAAATCCCTTCCTTCTGTTTCCGATGTTCCCATGGGCTAGATTAACCACACTAATCGGTGTGTTGAGGTAATTATTGCCTCGACATATATGTTGGAATTATTATTATGACCCTAAGTGCTTAGGGGATCATCTAGTGGTCTAGCCATGATTTGTGTCCCAGTGTGAAGATTCTGGCCATCAGTCTCGAAAGCATCCCGTGATGCTACTTAGTAGTAGGTATTCTACTCCTGGGTTCTGAACCCGAGATTCACTCTACCTACTTCATGTGGATAATAATTGCTAGTGCCTTTAGGATAATAGTAACCTTTGCGATAGTTCTTGAAGTCCGTGGTATCTTCTTCTTCCAAATACCATGAACTACTTATGGCAGATGTTTATTGGATCAAAAAAAATCACAATTAGAGTACTCTTGAGGAGTTCTCCATTCATAAATCGTGACTCTGCCAGTTCTACCTTTCTGCATGGGTTATCCGGAAGAAATATGTTGAACTTGGTTCGACATACTAATCTATGCATCCACAACTCAGAAAGTTATATGTTCCTTTGAGTTGTTCTCTTTAGTTGCATTCTGACCCTCGTCTATCAATTGATAGTCAAGAGTATGCGTGCGTTCGTTCATCGATGCCTATGACTCTTGTGGTCTGTCAAGCCATTCTATTCCGGAATGACTAGGAGAAACGAACTCCAGTACCTCTTCCATATCTAGGATTGGGTCAAAGTAGTTGTATTCCGCAGATCAAATGCCAATCCAGCTTTTGGTTCTGCTCTACCTTGGAGTATTACATATTTTATATCGAGATTGTTATAGGAATTGCACACCATCCCATGAACTCTTGGTACAGTGACACTTCTTGCCATCACTGTTCATTCCTCGGCCCTCGTGTTGATGCAACCGGAATACCGACAAATGAATTGTGATGTGTGAAATCAATACTGCTAGCAACTCTGTTGCTTGGTAGTTAAAGGATAATAATTTCATTCTTAGTATGTTGGTTTTCGAATCATCCTTCTAAGACTGATCGTGCTACCTAGTCCTTATTTCGGTGCACCCTTCGATTGATGAGTTAGGATCTTGTCAAGTCCTCACTCATTTGATCATATCGTCTTGCCCTCAAAAGCAAGATTGTTCTCGAGCTTAGTAACATACCGGTGGTTTGTGACTTTCCAAATATCTTCTTGGAGGTGTTACCGGGTTGTCAGCTGACCGCTATGTTGAGTTCGTGATCAAGTTGGTTTCTTGTGAACCACCTTCTCTCCAAGAATCGGTGTTAGATATCCCTGAGCTAGTTGGTTAAGCCAGACAACAACTTGGAGAGTTGGAAGATAAAAGCTTGTCTGACTTAGTTCGTTCCAAAGGGATATTCTTGTGTAGTGTGTGTTGAAGAAAGATGATATCTTCATCGATTGGTCCTTGTGATCAGTTGCTGGACCTATTGTCTTATCAATCCTTTGATTTGAGTGTGGGCTATCGCCAAATCAAATCAGTACCAACGATGCTCGTAATGTTGTCTTATTCGTGGTTGATCCCTCGAGCATACACCATTATATCTTTTGGGTCTGACCAATGCTATCACTTGTTCACTTAACTATGGAATTCCTTCTAAAAGGAAACCCAGATGAATTGTTGTTGTGCCCATTGACAACATCCTTGTCTTCTCCATAATTTTGCTGAACATTAAGCTAGTGTTGGAAACTTTTGAAAGCATTTGTTCATGCTAGCTCATGAAGCATATGTTTGGATGAAGGTAGTGACTTCCTTTAAATTCATGTGCATCTGATGCAAGTTGCCGCCGTGGATTCGAGAAAGTCAATGTTGCTTTCTTTGGAATCATTCCAAATCAGTCATGCACACGTGCGAAGAATGCTGTGGTTTGAAGACTTGCAACCTTCAATCTATATGTATCCCTAGCACACCAAGCCACTGATTGATTTGTTCAAGGAGAAGGAGTTCCTTCATAAGAGCTAATCCGGACTTATGAAAGAACTTCGATACCCTCGTTGATGGTTCCCCCTCCTGAACTCGGTAGTGTTTTATTATAAGACTACCACGTGGTCATGCTTGTCTGGGACAACGTGTTCACATGTTTGTAGCAGAACCAGCTCATGTTTTGGAGCTTGCTATCGTAGTTCATCTCCCGAGAATCCCGCAACGTCATCTCGTTGATTTGTGTTGCAAACTTTCATTTTTCTTCCTAAGACTCGATGAGCCTGGAATATCCTAACACCAACCAGAGCTGAATCTCAGGCAGATATGATGGTTGGAACATTTCCCTAAGAACTATAATATTGGTCTCTCGATAACCGGTAAGGTGGATGTCGTGGCCAACACACCCATCCGGTAGACCTATTATTATAGTATCTTGTTTGAGGAAGTTGGCCACCCCCCCCCCCATAGGGATTTCGTAGGATTTACTCCCTAGTTGCCCCTATGGATTTTTGTGTTCCCAAAGTCTGACCTTTTACTTGATGTTTTAGATATCAAACCATATCTATGAATGGGTTATACTAGCACATCAAGGAGAACATTAGAAGCGGAGTGCTAAATGTCTCTCGGTCGATCATCCAGATTTTTATTTCCTTGGCCTCGCTAAGGTGAAATCTGAGAAGGTGTTATCTTCCTTTGCATCTGCATCGTCCATCGATGTTCATCATGGTGGTATGTTGTGTTGCCAGGATCCTTGACACGGATGTTGGTAAAACCTTGATGAATATGGAAATGCTCAAGTTCTTGAGAGCACGCACAAGCGCTAGGTGTTATCATCAGCACTAACTGGGTTTGCTCTCAGTTTCCTCGGCAATGCTATGATCTCTTCAAACAGTGAATTCACTCCCTATTGTTGGGTTCTCCCCAGTTACCAGAATCATTTCCAGCATTTGCATTTTGTTCCCAGCTTGCACCGCTAATGTGTCATTCTACCATGGGTCTCCTCCATTTCCGGTGATAAGCAAATTCATCCATTACGTTGTCTTCAACAAGGAAATCCACATCATCCAAGTCCGAGTATGCCATTCTACCGACCCCCTCCAAACGATCGCTCGAGAATTGCCTTAAGCTGGTATAAAGAGTTTCAATGATCTCTGAATCAAAGGTAATTCTTTTGCCACTTAAGGGGAGATATCTACGAGTCACCTTCCCTAAGGTGTATCGTTATGGTATCATGGCAACTCAACTCCTCGCTACGTTGACAATCGTTTACCACCTTCTTAGGTATGAAATTATTGTCTACCTAGTGAACCTTCGTCATCCGTTTCTTCCACCCCTATTGATGTGTATCTCATGTCTCAACCCGAAAGATGGTTCTATGTCTCATTCCGTAAGTTAATCTTGAGTTGTTCGATCTTCGAGGAGATCGACCCTTCTAGAGTCTCCCTCTTCCCCCCCCCCTGTCATGTTGACAGGATTTCTCAGAGCAAGACTTCAAGACAATAATGGTGAATGAATCAACGTTCAACTGAAGGGCACCCTGGATCGTGAAGATTATACTAGTTGCGTTTACCTTTCACCTTACCCTACGCTTGAATCTCGAGACGAGATTCTTGTTTAGTGGGGGTGAGTTGTCACATCCCTAGTTCTGACAATGCCTAGTGCATGCATTAGAGTGTTACATCATGTTTAAATTTCATTTAAACCTGAGATGGGGATTGACTAAGCCCTAGCACCAAATGAATTCAACTAGGGTCAAAATAAAACCTTTTTCATTGAACTCAAAATGTCCTCTAAAAATGTTCAACATTTCTGGTTTGAGGTGGAAGCATCTACCAAAAATGGTTTATATTTTTGCAGGACATATTTGGTCACTGAATTAAATCATATAGTATTTTCATTTGGGCATTTAAATGCTATTAAATATTTCAAATGCTCAAATAATCATAAACTAAAATGTTTACTGTTGGATATATTCTAAACAGTAGCCATGATTAGTTTCATGATTTTTGAAAGTGTCTGAGTATTTTTAATAAAGCCCTAAATTTACAGAATAATAGAAAACTGAGATAATTAGAAAAGGAGAGAGAGAGAAAGACCCGTACCTGGGCCACTTACCTGTAGCCGGCCCAGTTTCTGCGTGGCCCGTTACTGTGCGGTCCAGCCCACCGCAGTCGCCACCGTCTTCAACCTCCTGCCAGTAGGCAGGAGGGCGTGTGCCCGACGCGCGCGCGCACGCGCCGGCCACCTCCTGCTTGCCGCCCCGCCCCGGATCAGCTAAGGATGCCACGAAACCCCCCCTGGAACCCCCTCGTCCGCTCCCTTGCCTCCCTGCGCTCTCCCTCTCACTCCCCTGCTCCTTTTCCCCTCATGGCCGAAGCCGCCATGGCCACTCCGCTGAGAAACTCCGCGGCCAGCCACTCCCTCGCTCCCACTATGCATCTCTGAGCTCCGCCCTGACCCCGTGGAGCTACACACGCGACGCACGCGACCAGAGGAGGCCGCAGTCGACCGGAGCGTCGTCGTCCTCATCTCCGGTGCCCGGAGATCGCCGTCGTCAATTCGCCGTTGCAGAGGCCTCCCCGAGCCCACCGAGCTTCTCTCCCGACCCCTCGTGAGCCCCTGTCCATTTCCCCTCTCTCCCCGTGCCCGTCCGTGCCTTCTAACCACCCCGACTGTCGGAGCCGACAGTTCCTCGCCGCCGGCGATGACGCAGTCGGTGCTAGAGCCACCGTAGCTAACTCCCGAGCACGGCAACGTGCTCAGCACCCTTCCAGGAGCCGAGCGCGCCCACCCGTGCGACCTGCCGTGCCCCCTAGCGCCAACCCGCACCAACCCCGAGCTCTGGCCGCCGCCGCGAGCTCGATTCCGGCGAGCCCGTTCCACCTCAGCCCCTGCCGTTTGCACAGATGGATGCGGGCGACTCCCAGCCACGCGTAGAGCCCCTCAGTCGCTGATTTGGTCGCCGAAGGAGCGTTTCCGACGCCCTCCGCCGTTGCTGGCGTCGCCGGCGACAAGCCGCGGGTCAACTCCGGCGGGTTTGACCCGGGGTTTGACCCCCTGACGTGTGGGCCCAGGCGCCTGCTAGATTAGTGTTAGATTAGTTAGCGCTAATTAACCTAGCTAATTAGATAGGCCACTGACATGCGGGCCCCGCCCGGCTAACTAAGTTAGTTAGGGCTAACTAACCTGGTTAGTTGACTGGGTCACTGACCAGTGGACCCCACTGGTCAGGTTTGACCTGGTCGACGCCTTTGACCTGCTGACGCCTCTGTGACGTCACGCTGACGCAGTAATTGATTTTCTGGATTTAAAATAAATCAGAAAAATCCAGAAAATTGTATAAACTTCTAAAAATCATAGAAAATTAACCGTAACTCCAAATTAAATAATTTATATATGAAAAATTATCAGAAAAATTCAAGGAATCCATCTGTACCATTTTCATGCATGTTAGAACAACTTATAGGTGCTGTTTAGCACAAATCAATTAAATGGCATTTGAATAATCACATATGGAGTTTGAATTTGAATCTTGTATTCAAACCAACTTCATTTAATCTGTTGCTAGTTGCATTAGTCCAAAACACATTCATTTTGCCATGTCATGATCATGCATCATGTTGTGCATTGCATTGATTGTGTTTCCTTCTGTGTTGCCGGTATTTGTCCCCTCTCGATAGACGTGATACCGATGATGTGATCGTTGACACTGATGAAGACTCAATGCTATCTTCAGAAGTGCCAGGCAAGCAAAACCCCCTTGTTCATTCCGATACAATCCTACTCTCTCGCTCCTGTTCTCTTTTACTGCATTAGGACAACAACGATTCATCTGTTACTTGCTGCGGTAGCTGAACCCCTTTATCCTTTGCATGACCTGTCATTCCACAGTAAATAGATGAAACCCACTAGCATGAGTAGGAGTTGTTTGAGCCCTGTTGTGCCTACTCATTCATGTTTGTTTGTCATGCCTGCTACTGCTTAGAGTTGAGTCAGGTCTGATTCATCGGGGATGAATCAGAGGTGTGTGAACATGTCCTACTGTGTGTGAGCTAAGTGTGTGAACACGATTTGGTAAAGGTAGCGGTGAGAGGCCATGTAGGAGTACATGGTGGGTTGTCTCATTGCAGCCGTCCTCAGGAACTGAGTTCTGTGTTTGTGATCCATGATTCAGCTACTACCACGCATTGGGCCCGAAACCAATGGACCCTCTCGGCTTCTTAATCACCCTTGTCCTCTGTCCAGGAGTTGCAAGTAGTTTCTGGTGTTTGTAGTATGCTGGAGGCCGTGCGCAGCGCTGACCGTAGGGGTGGGCTGTGATGCGGTAGGCACGTGGCACGGTGTACCGGGCACCCGTTTGGTGTCTCGGGAACCCTGTTCACATCGTTTGGGGCTGTGAGCGAAACTCCGGCCGGATCTCCTCATGGATGGAACCCGAATAGGCGATAAACCTGGACTAGAGACTTAGGTGTTTAGGTAGGCCGTGGCCGACACCCACGTTGGGCTTCCGCTTGAAGGTTGCCGAGTACATGTCGTGTAAACGGCGGTAAGTGGTGAGAGCGTGTGTGAAGAAGTACACCCCTGCAGGGTTAACATCATCTATTCGAATAGCCGTGTCCGCGGAAAAGGACTTCTGGGTTGCTTATATCAGTTCATAGACAAGTGAAAGTGGATACTTTAAAATGCGCAAGATAAGCGTGAGTGCTATGGATGGCGTTCTCGTAGGGAGACGGGAGCGGATCCATAGTGGTGTATTGATATGGTGAATATGTGGACTCGTGTGCGCCACCTCAAAAGAGTCGCTTGCAGTCGTAGTTTAGGATAGCCACCGAGTCAAAGCTGGCTTGCTGCAGTCAAACTCCACCATCCCCTTGTTGATAATGATGCATATGTAGTTAGTTCTGATGTAAGTCTTGTTGGGTACATTTGTACTCACGTTTGCCTATTTTATGTTTTTGCAGAGAGACTTCGGTCTCACTAGTAGTTCGCGTGGACTTCGACGTTTAGCTTGTTACCTCAGCTACGATCTTGTGCCCTCGGCAGGATCTGGTAGATAGTCAGGCTTCTCAGCCTTTTTCATTTATAGATGTCTGTACCCAGACATGATAGCTTCCGCTTGTGCTTTGACTTGTATGCTCTGAGTGTTGGGTCATGAGACCCCTGTTTGTAATATCTCGCTCCTCGGAGCCTAATGAATAAATTACTTGAGTCATAGAGTCATGTTGTGATGCCATGTTGTATTTGCACATATCGAGCATATTGTGTGTATGTTATTGAAATGCTTGGTATGTGTGGGATCTGACTATCTAGTTGTTTATCTTTAGTAGCCTCTCTTACTGGGAAATGTCTCCTAGTGTTTCCACCGAGCCATGGTAGCTTGCTACTGCTCCGGAACACTTAGGCTGGCCGGCATGTGTCCTTCTTCGTTCCTGTGTCTGTCCCTTCGGGGAAATGTCACGCGATGAATACCAGAGTCCTGTTAGCCCGCTACAGCCCGGTTCACCGGAGTCCTGCTAGCCCAGTGCTACAGCCTGGATTCACTCGCTGATGACCGACACGTTCGATGCTGGGTCATGGATGCCTATCCCTGTAAGTCTGTGCCACTTTGGGTTTACGACTAGCCATGTCAGCCCGGGCTCCTTATCATATGGATGCTAGCGACACTGTCATATACGTGTGCCAAAAAGGCGCAAACGGTCCCGGGCAAAGGTAAGGCGACACCCGTGGGAATACCGTGCGTGAGGCCGCAAAGTGATATGAGGTGTTACATGCTAGATCGATGTGGCATTGAGTCGGGGTCCTGACAAAATTAAAAACTGCTACTTTTGGTACTTAGTGTCTAATCACCCCCCCCCCCTCTAGACACCTCTTCTCGATCCTTTCAAGAATATTCTGTGAGAATCGGTCGGTGCTTTGCAAAAAGAAGGTTCTTCGAATGAAAATATAGTAATATAATGTGATTCGCCCACCTTTCCTTAGTGGGTACAGAAGAAAAATGGCAGAAGTGAGTACCCTGGAGTGAGGTTTTCTTCAAGAAAGAGGAGAAAGGGCTTCAACGAGCGCTCCAATGAAATGATGGTTTCTTCATCCAGTCCAACTTCGAGGCCACTTTACCACTGCCGGCAAAGGTGTGGGTTTTGTGATACGACGGGTCATGACGGCCACACCGGGGTGACCGGTGAGTCTCGACTGTAGCACCTCGTTGTGATTTGGTGGATGGCACACAGGCCCGGATGCTATGATATCCCACATGTAGATAGAGTGGCTAGTCATATAGGAGTGCTCGATATTGTGCACCGCGACCAAGGCGGAGAGGAAAACAAGAGAACTACGTAATTAATACATCAGTTTGATTAGGGTAGTTTTGTAAAGTACGAGATACATTCCTCCAATCAGAAAATGCCTTGGTTGATGAGATTTAAGATTTGAGCCCTATAAATCGGAAGGGAAGGAGTACTACACGCGGTGTAGTCTAGTCACTTGTTAAAATCTCTAGAAAGGCAAATACTCCTTTCCGGTTTATAGGGCTATACTAGCAAGTACTAGTACTACAATAGTGGGCTCAAATAGCAATTTTGTCTCATGCAAGATCCTTGCTATATGCGTGCTCCAAGGCACCGCACCACGCCCCACCCCTACACAAAGACTGCCACACGAGCGTTCGCAACTGCCACGTTTGGGTTGCGCTTGGCTCTTCGCCTCTTTGAGAAGACGAACAATGATGTTACTACTACTTCTACAGTATTGAATCCACTACTGCATGTCCATCCGCCTCGTGCGGGAGGGATAGCGTGTAGTGAAAGCTTAGTCCTGCCAGCCACCACACTCATGCGGGAGGGAGGGACGCAGCTTCATTGACTTACTCCTCCTGACTTTGCATCTATGACAGGCGGGCCCAACAGGTGGGCTGCCCACCTGTCATGCAGCCAAAGGCAGGTGCAGTTAAGGCACCGGAGCTCAGTCCACGAGGGAGAGGGTGTTGTAGTAATCAAACTTCTCGGTCTTGTATGAGTTTACGCGACACATCAAAGCACTGCACTCGATATATTTCAATAATTTGCGTTTATCGATGCATTAATTATGCAACACATCATAGCACTACACTCGATATAAGTCTTTTTAGACATTTCAAATGGACTACAACATAAGGATGTATGTAGACATATTTTAGGGTGTAGATTCACTCATTTTGCTTCGTATGTAGTCACTTGTTGCAATATCTAAAAAGACTTATATTTGGAAATGGAGGGAGTACAATGCATGCATGCATGCCATGACTTTCCTTTTGATACTTGCATGTGTTGATTTGATGCACCTTGCCAAATTTTGACTATAAATTTAACTAACCAAATGTTCATGCATGTCACAAAAATTACGGGGCTGTTTGGATTATGACTATGTTTGTCTTATGTTGCCACATTATTTTTCTCACACTTGCCACACTTGCCTAACTTGAGTTGCTCAAATTGTTAGACACACTTTGGCTTTCCTAAGGGAATCTTGCCACACTTTTTTTGTCTATGACATGTGGGGTTCACTGCTAATAAAAAAATTCTTGTCTTAGGTGTTGCTAATAAAAAGACTTGTATTTAGGAACAGAGGGAGTAGAAAATATAAATAATAATGCATGTTGGGCTTGTTCACAATTTTTACGAGGGGGTGGTTGTTCATTTAATGGAGGGACTTATACCAGACTTGAACGATATAAAGTGCGACCTGGCACACCGTAACACCACTTGGAATAAGCATGTATCTATCTCAAAAAACAATCAACAACTAAAAAAACGATTGTTTTGATGGGGTGAAAAAGGAAAACTACCCCACTACGTATATATAGGTCGGAGCCTCCGCGCTTGCTTGCTAGGGTTGCTCTATTCACACACTCTCATCCCCTCCAGATCTAAACAAGATAGCGGTGGTAACACTGTCTTTCTCCCTTCAAAAAATATTGTCTTTCTATCCTCACCGCTGGTTACAGATCTGGACGTATCCCCCTCCGCCGGTGAAGGGGAGGAGGGGCAGTGTTTAGGCTGTTGTCGATAGCGAGGGAGGAGACCCACTGCCGGCCGCACCGTTATCTCTGGCCGAGCACCGGCGCGGGAGGTCCTCCGATCCCTTCGTCGTTGCCCTAGTGTGGGCAGATCCGGCCTCCCGCCGCCCACCTATCCACATCCCGATGACCTTCAGGTATATCTTCCTTCGAAACCTCCTTAGCTCTACTTCCCTAGCTCGCTACGTTGTTGCATGTGCATCATTTTCCACCTATTTTTTTATTTTATTGTTATAGGTAAAGCTACTTCATGGAGTCGAATCTTGTACGTGGTTCAAACAAGAAATAAAGTGGGGGTGGGGGAATTTAGTATGTACATCGGACTTGGTACAAAACGGGAAGGAAAGGGGGTGAAAGTAGTATAGACTAGTCATCCAACCAGTATCTTGGTCGAAAAGGGAAATATAGGGGTAACGCTGTACACAGTGGTATGGCTAGGACTAGATTTTCTATCCACACATAGGAGTAGGTGGCTAGAGTGAACAAAAATGGGACCAACCCAGATATGTTTCTTGGATGTTTGTTTCTCGGGGCAACAAACAATGAATCACCACTTTATGCCCCTATCTAGGTACATGCTGCTGGAATGCTGGTGCACCCACTGTCCCATGCCCTTATATAAAATATTTAGCTATTCTTAGGGGATGTTTGGTTTGTGACTAACTTTGCCAAAGATTGTCACACCTAAGGTTAGGCAAGTTTGACCAACTTAGGCAAGTGTTTGGTTCCAGCCACACCTTTGGCAAGTCCCATTTGGGTCCCACATGGCATACACACAAAAAGTGTGGCAAGATTCCCTTAGGCTTGCCAACTTGTGGCTTTTATTTTGATGAACTAACCTTAGGCAAGCTTGGCAAAAATGTGTGGCAAAGTATGGCAATGCTAGGCCTAGAACCAAACAGCCCCTTAATCTAATGCCCCTGGTAAAATGAAGACATGGCACTGTTATAAGCCATGACAAGTTTAGCCAAATATTTTTGCTTGTAATTGTTTGAAACTCTGATTGTTTCCTCTGTAGCTTTTTCTGCAAATAGGGATATCCGTTTCACCTGGTTGCTGTTGTGACCTTTCGGTGCACTGCACAAAACACTTCTTAAAAGAAGTGACTTTTGTGTTGTTTAACTGGAATGTCAGAATGGAACAGTTGGTTCATTTCGGTGGAACTGAACAAAGGGAGATCTGTGTTCCAATCATCATCATCCGTATTGGCACCATAACCTTCCTTTAGGTAAGAACGATATTTAATGCATGTGTTCATCTCTATTTTGCGACTGACATGAGAAAATAATGCTATTTTTTACTAGTACACTTGTACTCCCTCACTGACAAAACCAATTCTAAAATAGAAGGCCAATCATGTACTTGGTTTTACCAACTGGTGAGGAGAAAGAGAAACAGAGGATGAAGAGGAAGAAGAAGAAGAATAAATAGTGCCAAGGTGATCTTGTTGAAGCCAGAGGCCTGAGTCGAGGCCATTCAAGGGCTCCGGCAATGACTACCTTACATGTGAGACGATCCTCCAGGGAGCCATTCCACTTCTGCTGTCTCACTTAATTAATTAGGAGTACTTAAGTACCACTAATTTATTGTTGCCTAATTTTCCTAGCGGAGTTAAACAAATCTTTAGTAGCACCCTATGCTGAATCATGTACGTGTGTATGTTTGTCTATGGAGGTGAATCATGTGGTGGAGCAGGGAGGGAATATTATTAGTGTCATGACATAATAGTGTTATTGTTTTGCATGTCAATTTATGGCCATTGGTTCAATGAGGGAATGTTTTGTGTATTTTCCATCAAGAATTTGATGCTACTATCAGAGTAATATGCTAATGTCTTTCTATCCTTTCTCACTAAGCTAATGAAGATTTCATCTTGTTCCTACTTGTGCAAACAGGGATCATGTTGTGCCAATCACACATTTTAGCGGAACTAGACAAGACAATACAATGAACTGTATCCCAGCCAGTGCTTTAACTCTGCTGGAAGTTCTTGATAATCTTTCGATATAATCTCAGCACTGGTAAACAAGAGTGATTTCAACCATACATTTGAAGTGCACAAAAATATATACTATTGAGTGATTCCAGTGAGTGCTTTATCATCTCTTATGGGACTACATGAATAAGCTTTTTTCCTCAGGTTGGTACGGGCCTAAGGCCTTCATCCATATTATTTTGTTGTCATCTCTATTTGTATCGTGCTACTGTCATGAGAAACTCCTTTATCTTTGCATGTTAAAGTTTTGCAACCTATGATACATGGAAATGCTTTGAGTGTTGAGCTAATTGGCACTGATTAAATAAACTAATACCTCTCTTTAAGCAAGACTACTATGTTGATAACTTTACCCATTAAGATAATGAGGGTGCTTCTATTTGTTAGTGTATGTTTCATCAACTGGTCCCACTATTAGAGTAATCTCACTCTCTCAATATATGTGCCAATAGGGATGCTCGATTTTGGTGGAACTGCACAAAAACTTTGGGTGCTTCATTGCCTCGATAGCTTCCGTCCTTTCCTGCCAGTCACTAATCTGGGCCTGCTTTCTTCCTTTGCTGTCAGTCGCTTCGCTTATCTCGGCTTCCAGTCAAAGGAAATAGTAATTGATATGCTACCTCACACAGGTTGGTACTGGTCTTTATCCTGATTATTGTGCTTGTCATGTATTGGTAATTTGGTATTGTTCTACTATTTGCCGATTTTATAAAGGAGTAACTTGGAGCCTGAACTCGCAGGCAAATCATTACATTGGGTGATTTCAGTAGAACTGCACAAAAAGATCAGATGGACAGATATTTATGATGTTGCTATGTACTCCAAAGTTCACTCAAACAAGCATCGATGTTGACAAGAAGTGCCTATATTCATTCGAGTATCAACCGGTGTTCCAGTTGTCAAACTCCAATTATTAGGAGAGTGAACGCCAAAAATATTGCTTGGCGCATAGCCTAGAAAAACACAGTCCAGTCTTTGGTCCCAACTTGTGCCTTTCGGTTATCGGCAGATATGGTAGCGAACTGTATGGCATGGAGTCTAAAGATTCCAGACAAGTTGATTTATGCGTATATTCATCTGGCACTTAATCAGTCTGCACGCCAGGGATGCTCCATTTCAGTTGAACTGCACAAAAAATTTGGCTGGTTCATTTTCTCAACCGCCTCCTTTCTTGTCTGCAATGTAGAATTTTGGCGAGCTACAAGACCAAGATGAGCCAGTAAACTAGTTGGATGAAAGTAGTGGACAAGTTTCTCAAACCTCCCTCGGCACGAGGTCACAATTTGAGGATAAACCTATAAACAAAGTTCAGATTGTCTGTGCTGCCTCTTATGTACTCGAAAGTTTACTCGTACAAGCATTAATTTTAGCAAGAAGTACCTCCGACTGAACACCATTTACCAGTCTGTACCCTAGGTAATTAAAGTTCATCCATGGATCATATTGGTTGTGATCTCAATCATTTGGATGCATAAACATACTGAACATGTGTATATCTGAATCTTGTTGTGAATTATCTATGAATATTGTCGTGTGATCTATCAATCATTTGGATGCATAGACATGCTGAACTTGTGTATATATGAATCTTTTGAGTTGTTGATTGTGAATGTCGGCTATGAATATGAACGTGTCCCGTGAACCTGAGTTTGATACGAATGTTTACCTTTTCTGTTGTACTTGTGTGTGAACTTGTTAGTATGCCTACTTTGGGATATGTGACGTGTGGGTGTCAACGGCACACCTTCTTCCCGAGAAGAATTGCACCTGCTTTGTTAGGGTAGCAATGGCGCATCAGCTCTTTTTAATCTTTTTGCTCTGTCTTCCCCCCTCCCCCGCTCAACCCCTGCCATAATGTTTTTGGCCTCAAAACAAACATAGTATTGCGTTGTTTTTAGGGCTTAATGAAAAATCGAGTGTTGGTTTCTGTAGGTTGGCCCGCCCAGCAAATGGACTACTGGTCCACCACTGACTGGTAGGCTAAAAATACAAGTTGTATGGTGCAGAGGCAAGTAAAAAAATGCCACCGAGAGCCATCCACTAAAGAAAAAAATTGTTCCTGATGTGCTCCTTCAGTCGTGCCGCCAGCCCCCTCTTTAATCCAGTTTGCCCGGGGATCTAGCTGGTATCATTTTTTTCCAGTGGGCGAACAAGTATCACCTAGGCCTAGGTTTTATATTTTAACATGCGTAGCCCACGACATACAGAGACAGTTGTTTCAACTTATTTTTTGAGGTCCATACCAGCCTATGGGCTTTTTCTTAAAGATCGGCAGCCCAATGTATTTTTTTAATAAAACGCAAGGAAAATTCAGCGGATGCAGCAAGCGTTCGCGCGATGACAGGAAAGCTAAGTCATGCATAAATTCTGAGTAATCCCATTTTATATAAGGTTATCCTCCTCGGAGATCTTTCCTTTGTATAAGAAACCTGCACGTAGTGGGGCCCTTCCATTATTGGCAATGCCCTTGGTCCGTTTCGAGTCCGCTTGACAGTTCGAGCAGCCGCGCTGAGAACGGCAAGGTGGTTCGCACGGCACCAAGCACACCCTGTCGGCCGCTAAAGGATCCGTCCTTCAAAGCCCTGCGGTTTGTGTTCACGTGCCGGCAAGCCTTCCCAATTTGTGTAGGGTGGATATACAAGGAGGGATTGAATAGGGAAATAACATGCATCGATTTAAAACACTGCAGAGTTATATTACATCAATTGTTGTTGCGGTTCTAACTAAAGATATAAATTGTCTTGGTCGTGAACCTGCAGCAGCAATAAGAAATGGGGTGCCTAATCCCGGCGCTGGCCCTCTACCCTTTGAATTCTGCCAACGCAGCTGATGATGGGCTCGATGCGCTCCTCGAGCACCATGAGGTCTGCGTCCCCTAGCAAGCTATCCAGCGCGGCATCGAAGTCAAGGTCAGGGTCCAGTATGCCAGCTTGGTGAGGACCTTGGAAATGGTGCCCCGGCAAAGTGTCCAGGCTTCGCTGGCCAGGGAGCTTGCCCGGTTGGAGTCGAATCGCTCCTAGGCCACAAGAACACCCTCGGAGAACAAGTTCAGCTTTGCGTTGGGGCACACATTCGGGTCCGAGGCATACCTCAACTCCGGCATCTCCATGTCGGCCAACTGCTTGGTGATCCTGTTGGCGACGTCAGTGAGGCGGCTGATCCAGAGGTCCCCGCCCTTCATGAAATCCGCGTGGTTGGCGATGTCGTTCTTCCGCAGCTGCCTCTCCTCCGCCTGGATCTTGGTCAGGGCTCCATCCTGGGCCTTGGCCTGCGTAAGCGTATTCTGAAGACCCTCCAGCTTCAGATTTAGGTCCTTGATGGAGTCATTGGCGCGGGCGAGCTGCTCGGCCTTGGCAAGGATGTCGTCCTGCGCCACCGTCAGGGCGCAGCTGGCCGTGTCCCTCTCCTTCGTCAGCTGATCGGCCCTGGCCTTCAGGATGTCCCGCTCTGCCTCCAGCTCCTTCAGCTTATTGTCGTGGGCCAGATCTTGGGCATCAAGCGCTTCCTTGTGATTATGCTCCAACTCATGGGTCCGTGCTGTAGCAAGCTTCTCGACCTCCTCGTCCTTGCCGCGGAGTGTAGTGGCAAGCGTCGCCTCATGGGCGACGAGGTCCTCTTCCTGAGAGTCCGGCTCAACTTGGCGCTAGGACCGGGCGGCCTCGTCCTTGGAGGCCTCTTCCTTCTCCGCCTCCTGGGCTTTCTTGATGTCGGCCTGCTTCAAGACAAGCTCCAGCTTGCGCTCCTCTAGCTGGCCTTGTGCGGCCTTCATCTCCTCGTGGGCCTGGTGGAACTAGGCCTGCGCCTCGGTGATGCGCTTCTCGAAGTCTGCCTCCGCCTTGGCCGCCACCGCTTCCCTGGACTTGGCCTTGTCCAGGCGGGCGCGATGGAGCGCCTGCAGCTTCCAGAAGTTGGCGCCCATGGCCCGAAGAAGCTGCTCCTCCTGGGTGCCACTGCCACCGGCGCTCCGTTCCTCAACGACCTCGAGCCCGGTGGCGGCGAGCACTTCGTCATCGAACAACTCTCCCTCGCCCGGTACCCTGGTGCTCGCCGTCCCTGGGAGGTGGACGAACAAGTCATCGCTCACCTTCAGATATTTGCCGGAGCCAAAGGCAGCGGACAAGGAGGGTTGGTCATCAACCACCTCCTCCTTAGTGGCGGCCTTGCTGGCCTCCCTGGCAGCGGCCTTGTCGGCATCCTCGGCAGCGCCCTTGCCAGCCTCCTCAGCGGCAGCCTAACCGGTGTCTCCGGCAAACCCCTTGGCAGCGTCCTCGGCCGCGGTCTCAGTGGCCTCTTTGGCGGCGACCTTGTCAGCCTCGACCACAACATCCGCGGCGACATCCGTGATGATGGCGCCGGTGTCCTCCTGGTCCGCCGGGGGGATCTGGATGCCGAAAGAGAGAATGAGGCAGGGCTAAGATCAAGATTCAAAAGAAAAAGAGAAAAGAAGAAGAGTAAGGGAAATCAGATGACTCACCCGTGTCGGGCCGAGAAGAAGTGGCCCCCTCCCCGCCAACATCTGTTGCCGGGACGGGCCCACCAGTGCTCGCGTGTACCTCCTCCTCCTTCATGCACATGGGCTCGGTGTCTAGTGCACTTGCCGGGGACGGCCCTCGGGGCGGTGTGGTCGATGGGGGCGGCATGGTGGGGGTGGCCCTTGGATGCACCTCCTCCTGTTGCTCTCCTCTTGCAGCCACGGCAAGGTCAGTACCAAAAAGCCACACCCCGGCACACGTTGACGGGGAGCAGGTGGTGAATGCACGCTGGGGGCAGAGCCAGGGGCTGCGCTGCGGGCTGCTGCGCGGGCTGCTCTCTACCACCAGTGGCGCCTTTGAGGTACTTGTGGGGGGCTGGCTGCCCGTCAAGGCCTCGTCCCTCTTTGCTGCCTGCTGGGCTAGTATCTCCATTTCCCTACAAAGACAAAAACAAATCAAGGGAGGAGCCCGATTGGAGAGGACGGAAACGGCAAGGGGCATAATGCTTACTCGTCTTCCACCTCCTCTTTTGCTGCCTTCCTCTTCCTCCTCGGGCTGAGGGACGAAAAGTCGAAGGCGACCTCCGTGCCGACGCTTGCGGGAGGAGGGGAAGGTGATGGAGTCCGGTAGCGTTTGGGTGAAGAAGAGGCGGTCGCTTTCTTATTCGCCACCGTGGCCTTCTTCTTCGCCGCCGCAGCCCTCGTCATGCGCGCGGTCTCCCCCTGACCCCCTTCCCGTGGCTTGGCCCTGCCGGACCGTACCGGCTCGCCAGAGCTGGCCCGACGCAGGATGCGTCTTTTCTTCATAGTCGAGGGGTCGCCGGCCTTGGCCTCCTCCTCGGACGATTCTTCGCCCGCGCCCCCGACAGGGGGGGCCTCGGTGCTAACACCGCCAGCCTCCATGGCGGCCTCGTTCTCCATGTCGTTGGTGTCGCTGGCCACTCTGGAGGCGATGTAGTCCGGCTCATCCTGGGTGGTGTCTTGGATGAGCAGCGGCTCGTCATGATCAAGTTCTTCGACTAAGTTGTCGAAGAACTCCTCCACCTCGTGTGCTGGGGACTCGACCCAGGCTAGGTCAAGACTGTGCGCGTTGAAGACCGGCATCATAGCAAGGATATCGGCCTGCCGGGTGTTGTTGCTCAGCGGGACCACTCCCGGCGGCAGCCCGAACAAGGGCCCCTTGATGGCCTTGCCGGACTTCGCGGCCTTCCCGGTCCTCTCCACCTTGCCGTCGGCGAACACGTTGAGCTGGAAAAGCCTCTGGCAATACCAGGAGTGCCCCATCACCGTGAGATTGTGCTTCAGGCCGGTGCGGAGCCTCATGATGCCGGCCGCGTTCCTGAAATCCCAGGCCAGCCTCCCCTTATTGTGCAGCGGAGCGATTCGGCGACGGACGAGATCCGCGGCAATCATCTCGAGGGTAAGCCCGGCCTCGTTGAGGTGGCAAATCTTGGTGGTGGCGATCAAAAACTTCTTGTCATTGGGGTCAAGGTCGCTCCAGTCCACGCCACGGAGCAGCGACTCCCCACAAACACCCCGACAGAACTCCGGCGGCTTCTCCTCCACGATCCAGCACCACCGGCACCGCCACCCCTCCTACCTCTCCTTCGTGGCACCCTCTGGGTATGTGCCTTTCCCCTGGGCCCTCGAGATCCAGGCGACGGTTCCAGAAAGGGCGCCCCCGGGTTCGACGCGGGGGGAGAAGTAGTGGCGGAAAAGCGTCGTGCTAGGAAACACCCCGGTGAAGCCCTCACAGAGGTGGGCAAAGAACGCCAAGCATGCCACAACATTCGGTGTAAGGTCCAACAGATGGAAGCCAAAATTGTGCATGACGTCGTTGAAGAAGTCGGAAAAGGGGGGCAGAGCTCGCAGAAGAAGAAATCAACGAAGAATGGGTACCGTTTTGAGCTGCCCTTGTTGCAATCCGCGGGGAGGGCGCGCGTGGTAGGGTGCGCCGTCGTCACCGCCCCCCATAAAGGCTTGAAGTAGTCCTTGAGCTCGAAAACATGGACTGACAACGGGGTGAAATAGGAGAACGGCACCCGCCGTGCCGTCGCCTCACTCTCCGACGTCTCCTTCTCCTTTGTATCCTTGGCTACGCCCTTGCCCTTGCCAGATTTAGGCGCCATGGCGGCTGGGAGGAGGGCGAGGGATCGAAGGCAGTGGGGGCGCAGCAGCTATGAGCAGGAGCTTGAGGAGGAAGAAGATGAGGACGACAATGTTGAGATTGGGGAAAGTGCTACGTCTTGAGCTTGCGTTGGTTTTCCTTGAAGACGAAAGGGTGATGCAGTAATAGTAGCATAAGTATTTCCCTCAGTTTTTGAGAACCAAGGTATCAATCCAGTAGGAGGCTCCTCAAAAGTCCCACGCACCTACACAAACAAAACAAGAACTCACAACCAACGCAATAAAGGGGTTGTCAATCCTTTCAAGGCCACTTGTGAAAGTGAGATCTGATAGAGATAGTATGATAAGATAAATATATTATTGGTATTTTATAATATAGATTGTAAAAGTAAAGATGCAAATAAAAGTAGATTGAAAGCTTATATGATAAAAGATAGACCTGGGGGCCATAGGTTTCACTAGTGGCTTCTCTCAAGATAGCATAAGTATTACGGTGGGTGAACAAATTACTGTCGAGCAATTGATAGAAAAGCGAATAATTATGAGATTATCTAGGCATGATCATGTATATAGGCATCACGTCCGTGACAAGTAGACCGACTCCTGCCTGCATCTACTACTATTACTCCACACATCGACCGCTATCCAGCATGCATCTAGAGTATTAAGTTCATAAAGAACAGAGTAACGCATTAAGAAAGATGACATGATGTAGAGGGATAAACTCATGCAATATGATATAAACCCCATCTTTTTATCCACAATGGCAACAATACAATACATGCCTTGCTGCCCCTGTTGTCACTGGGAAAGGACACCGCAAGATAGAACCCAAAGCTAAGCACTTCTCCCATTGCAAGAAACATCAATCTAGTAGGCCAAATCAAACTGATAATTCGAAGAGACTTGCAACGATAACTTAATCATACATAAAAGAATTAAGAGGAGATTCAAATATTTCTCATAGATAAACTTGATCATAAACCCACAATTCATCGGATCTCGACAAACACACCGCAAAAAGAGTTACATCGAATAGATCTCCAAGAAGGTCGAGGAGAACATGGTATTGAGATCCAAAAAGAGAGAAGAAGCCATCTAGCTAATAAGTATGGACCCGAAGGACTGTGGCAAACTACTCACAACTCATCGGAGGGGCTATGATGTTGATGTAGAAGCCCTCTGTGGTCGATTCCCCCTCCGGCGGAGCGCCGGCGAAGGCTCCAACATGGGATCTCGCAGATTCAGAAGGTTACGGTGGTGGAAATAGTTTTTCGTGGTCGCCTTTGATGTTCTCAGGGTACGTGGGTATTTATAGGAGGAGGAAGTAGGTCGGTGGATGCCCGAGGGGCCCACGAGATAGGGGGGCGCGCCTAGTAGGGGGGGCACCCTCCACCCTCGTGGCCGCCTCGATTGCTTCTTGACTTGCACTCCAAGTCCTCTGGATCACGTTCGTTCCAAAAATCACGCTCCCGAAGGTTTCATTCCATTTGGACTCCGTTTGATATTCCTTTTCTTCGAAATACTGAAATAGGCAAAAAAACAGCAATACGGGCTGGGCCTCCGGTTAGTAGGTTAGTCCCAAAAATGATATAAATGTGTAAAGTAAAGCCCATAAACATCCAAAACGGGTAATATAATAGCATGGAACAATAAAAAATTATAGATATGTTGGAGACGTATCAAGCATCCCCAAGCTTAATTCCTGCTCGTCCTCGAGTAGGTAAATGATAAAAACAGAATTTTCGATGTGGAATGCTACCTAGCATAATTCTCAATGTAATTTTCTTTATTGTGGCATGAATGTTCAGATCCAAATGATTCAAAATAAAAGTTCATATTGACATAAGAAATAGTAATACTTCAAGCATACTAATCAAAGCAATCATGTCTTCTCAAAACAAGATGGCTAAAGAAAGTTTATCCCTACAAAATCATATAGTTAGGCTATGCTCACAAAAATGCTCCCATCTTATACACCCCCGATGACATGCCAAGCAATTGTTTCATACTTAAATAATCTCAAACTTTTTCAACTTTCACACAATACATGAGCGTGAGCCATGGATATAGCACTATGGATGGAATAGAATATGATGATGGGAATTGTGTGGAGAAGACAAAAAAGGAGAGAGTCTCACATTGACGAGGAGAATCAACGGGCTATGGAGATGCCCATCAATTGATGTCACATGAGGAGTAGGGATTGCCATCAGCGGATGCACTAGAGCTATAAATGTATGAAAGCTCAACAAAAGAAACTAGTGGGTGTGCATCCAACTTGCTTGCTCATGAAGACCTAGGGCATTTTGAGGAAGCCCATCGTAGGAATATACAAGGCAAGTTCTATAATGAAAAAATCCCACTAGTATATGAAAGTGACAACATATGAGACTCTCTATATGAAGAACATGGTGCTACTTTGAAGCACAAGTGTGGAAAAGAGATAGTAACATTGCCCCCTTTTTATTTTTATTTTCTTTTTCTTCTTTTTTTCTTTTTTTTCTTTGGGCCTTCTTTTTTTATTTTGGTTTTTTTCTTCGGCCTTTCTTTTTTTTCTTTTTGGCCTTTCTCTTTTTTTCCTTTGGGGACAATGCTCTAATAATGATGATCGTCGCACTTTTATTGATTTACAACTCATGAATTACAACTCAAAACTAAAACAAGATATGACTCTATATAAATGCCTCCGGTGGTATACCGGGATGGGCAATGAATCAAGAGTGTCATGTATGAAAAATTATGCATGGTGGCTTTGCCACAAATACGATGTCAACTACATGATCATGCAAGGCAATATGACAATGATAATGTGTGTCATGATGATAAACGGAACGGTGCAAAGTTGCATGGCAATATATCTCGGAATGGCTATGGAAATGCCATAATAGGTAGGTACGGTGGCTGTTTTGAGGAAGATATAAGGAGGTTTATGTGTGATATAGCGTATCATATCACGGGGTTTGGATGCACCGGCGAAGTTTGCACCAACTCTCAAGGTGAGAAAGGGCAGTGCACGGTACCGAAGAGGCTAGCAATGATGGAAGGGTGAGAGTGCGTATAATCCATGGACTCAACATTAGTCAAAAGAACTCATATACTTATTGCAAAAATCTACAAGTCATAAAAAACCAAGCACTACGCGCAATCTCCTAGGGGGATAGATTGGTAGGAAAATACCATCGCTCGTCCCCGACCGCCACTCATAAGGATGCACAATCTAAGAACACCTCATGTTTCAAATTTGTTACACAACTTTAACCATACGTGCATGCTACGGGATTTGCTAACTTCAACACAAGCATTCCTTAAATTCATAATCACCCAACTAGCATGACTCTAATATCACTACCTCCATATCTTAAAACAATTATCAAGTATCAAATTGATCATAGCATCCAATTCACTTCCTATGATAGTTTTTATTATACCCAACTTGGACGCCCACCATTCTAGACCAATTTTATAATCATAGAAAATACCATGTTGTTCTAAGAGACTCTCAAAATAATATAAGTGAAGCATGAGAGACTAACAATTTCTACAAAATTAAACCACCGCCCTGCTCTAAAAGATATAAGTGAAGCACTAGAGCAAAAATTATCTAGCTCAAAAGATATAAGTGAAGCACATAGAGTATTCTAATAAATTCCAATCAAGTGGGATTCTCCCAAAAGGTGTGTACATCAAGGATGACTGTGGAAAACTAAAAATCAAACACTAATATCATACAAGACGCTCGAAGCAAAACACATATCATGTGGCGAATAAAAATATAGCTCCAAGTAAAGTTACCGATAAACAAAGACGAAAGAGGGGATGCCTTTAGGGGGCATCCCCAAGCTTAGGATTTTGGATATTCTTGAATATATTGGGGTGCCATTGGCATCCCCAAGCTTAGGCTTTTTCCACTCCTTATTCCATAGTCCATCAAATCTTTACCCAAAACTTGAAAACTTCACAACACAAAACTCAACAGGAAATCTCATAAGCTCCGTTAGTGAAAGAAGGAAAAAGCACCACATAAGGTACTGTAATGAACTCATTATTTATTTATATTGGTGTTAAACCTACTGTATTCCAAGTTCTCTATGGTTCATACCACTTAATACTAGCCATAGATGCATCAAAATAAGCAAACAACACACGAAAAACAGAATCTGTCAAAAACAGAACAGTCTGTAGCAATCTGTAACTCTCGAATACTTATGGAACTCTAAAAATCCTACCAACATAGTAAGTCCTGGGAAATTTTACTATTGATCTACAGCAAAAAGAATCAACGCAAAAGCACGTTTCTGTGAATTACTAAAATTATTTTCGTGCGTGCAAAGTTTCTGTTTTTCAGCAGAATCAAATTAACTATCACCATAGGTTATCCTATAGGTTCTACTTGGCACAAACACTAATTAAAACATAAAAAAACATATGAACAGAAGGTAGATGCAAAATTTATTAATAAACATAAGCAAAATCAAGAAAACTAAAATAAAATTGGGTTGCCTCCCAACTAGCGCTATCGTTTAACGCCCCTAGCTAAGCATAAAAACGAGGATAGATCTAAGTAGTGCCATCTTTGGCACTCAATTCATAAGTAGCTCGCATGATAGATTCATAAGGTAATTTGACTTTCTTTCTTGGAAAGTGTTCCATGCCTTTCCTTAATGGAAATTATAATCTAATATTCCCTTCCTTCATATGAATAATCGCACCAATCGTTCTAAGGAAAGGTCTACCAAGAATAATAGGACAAGAAAGATTGCAATCTATGTCAAGAACGATAAAATCTACGGGCACATAGTTCCCATTTGCGACAATAAGAACATCATTGATCCTTCCCATAGGCTTTTTAATGGTGGAATCCACAAGGTGCAAATTTAAAGAGCAATCATCAAGATCATGGAAACCTAAAATATAACATAAAGTTGTCGGAATCGTGGAAACACTAGCACCCAAATCACACAAAGCATAACACTCATGATCTTTAATTTTAATATTTATAGTAGGTTCCCACTCATCATTAAGTTTTCTAGGTATAGAAACTTCCTAATTAAGTTTTTCATCAAAAGATTGCATCAAGGCATCAACAATATGTTTGGTAAAAGCTTTATTTTGACTATAAGCATGAGGAGAATTCACAACGGATTGCAACAAGGAAATACAACTTTCTAAAGAACAATTATCATAATTAAATTCCTTGAAATCCAAGATAGTGGGTTCAATGCTATTTAAAGTCTTGACCTCTCCAATCCCACTTTTACCAAATTTAGCATCAAGATCTAAAAACTCTGAATCATTGGGACGCCTTTTAACTAAAGTTGAACTTCTCCAGTCCCATCATTATTAAGATTCATATTGCAAAACAAAGACATAATAGGGGAAACATAAATAACTTTAAGATCTTCATCATTATTTTCACCTAACTTTTCTGGTTTGGCAACCATCTTATTGACTAAGGTAGCTTGCTTATCAGAAGGCTATAGAATTTTCAAGCCGAGTAATTTGAGAGTTCAAACCATAAAATTCTTTAGACATATCATCAAGCTCTTTATTCATAAACCTCAAAAAACTTTTTTGTTCTTTAAGCTCTTTTCTGAAGGAACTATTATGCTCAAATTTTAAAGTCATAAAACTTCTAATGTTTGATTCAATCTCTTCCAACCTCCTAAGATGAAGGTCGGTGTTCTTACGCAAAGCGATAAGGGCAAATAGGCACACAAAAAGACAAGCGAAAGAGAGAGGAGATTTGTAAAGAGAGGGTGAATAAAACGGCAAGGGTGAAGTGGGGGAGAGGAAAACGAGAGGCAAATGGAAAATAATGTAAATGCGAGGGAGATGAGTTTGCGATGGGTACTTGGTATGTCTTGACTTGAGCGAAGACCTCCCCGGTAACGGTGCCAGAAATCGTTCTTGCTACGTCTTGAGCTTGCGTTGGTTTTCCTTGAAGAGGAAAGGGTGATGCAGCAATAGTAGCGTAAGTATTTCCCTCAGTTTTTGACAACCAAGGTATCAATCCAGTAGGAGGCTCCTCAAAAGTCCCACGCACCTACACACAAAAAACAAGAACTCGCAACCAACGCAATAAAGGGGTTGTCAATCCCTTCAAGGCCACTTGCGAAAGTGAGATCTGATAGAGATAGTATGATAAGATAAATAATTTTTTGGTATTTTATAATATAGATTGGAAAAGTAAAGATGCAAATAAAAGTAGATTGAAAGCTTATATGATAAAAGATAGACCCGGGGGCCATAGGTTTCACTAGTGGCTTCTCTCAAGATAGCATAAGTATTACGGTGGGTGAACAAATTTGTCGAGCAATTGATACAAAAGCGAATAATTATGAGATTATCTAGGCATGATCATGTATATAGGCATCACGTCCGTGACAAGTAGATCGACTCCTGCCTGCATCTACTACTATCAGAAATCATAGAGTGTAAATGAGCCGCGCGCCCGCGGTTATTCCTTTTTATGGGGAAGACGCGGGCCGCCTCTTTCCCATTTATTACGATATGATGCATGCCTGCAACAACCGCCCCACGCATGCCCCCCACATCACGCACGACACCCAAATCGCGCATTCAATGCAGGTCGTGGAAGCATAGCGGACAAAAATGTTACTGCGGTAAAAACGGCCCTGCCTGCCCACGCACCGTTTTGGGCCTAGCCCAACAACGTGTTGCGCTTATGTGTGGCCCAGGCCAGGGGGCTCCTGTCGGTGTACTAAAGTAGGGGCGCTCCTTTGTACCCCTTACTTGTGCATGGGGAGTCAGAGCCACGCCCACGACCATGCTTAGCAGGGAAGAGGGAGGAGCCAAAACCGCAAGGTGGCCAAAGCAACGCACAGACAAAGACACAAAGATCAAGAAGGCAAGGTGGTCTCCCCCGGCAAGACCCTTGACAGGGTGACCTCCACGACCCCGGCAAGGACCTTGCCGGGGCGGCTTACCCAACGCCAGCAGGGCGCGCCACCCTTGAGCCCCAGGTTTTCCAACACCACCAACCACGTTGGGACCAAGGCTCGGGAGGCGCCTCCGTGATGGCATGCAGATCTTTGTGAAGACAAGAAGCACTCGAAATCAGATGAGGATTAGAAGTCGACGAACCTCGGCGAGATCCTTGCCGGGGAAACCCACAAGACCTCCGGCAAGATCCTTGCCGGGGACGACCACGACACCACGGCAAGACCCTTGCCGGGGCCCCGGCAAGGTCCTTGCCGAGCACATCCGCGGGGCTACAGCCAGGCCCACACCCACCATTTTACACTGCCGCTCCCATGCAGCTGCCAGCCCACCAGCTAGGCAGGCACCTGCAAGTCGACGTGAGGCTTCCTAGCCAACTCAGCGCATGCCTACGTGGTGGCATGCAAATCTTCGCGAAGGCCCTACCATCGCGCCACCTTAGCAGCCTGCCAGCCTACATGGCGCTGACCGCCTCGCTAGCCCGGGCACGTGTCAAAGCAGGGCGAGGCGGCGGTAAAGTGAGAGGGACACCTAAGGGGTGCATTAAATGCGTCTTGTCCTGTAATGGCAAGCGATAAGCTTAGCCACTGTACAAAGATGCCACCTCCTATGTGCAACTATGGCAATCCCCTTGACTATAAAAGGAGGCCCAAGGCATGCATGAGAAGGATTCAGACCCTTGGACAAGTTACGCTCATTGTAGCTAGCTCAAGAACTCCAAGAACACAGATATACATACCAAAGCAGGACTTGGGTGTTACGCGCCCTCGCGGCCCGAACATGGGTAAACGACCCGTGTGCTTGTGCTGACTGCTGATCCCGCTCTTCTCACGACCTCGTGCCTCGCAACCGTAGTAGGGATTCTTGTGATCCCATAGGTGTCGTTTCCACCGACAACCGGCTATTGTTCAACCAGCCCTCCACGGGGTCCTGTTCATCCAGAGGCAACACCACGGGGTCCTATTCATCCACCCCCACCGAGAACTATTCATCCAAACCGCCCCAGCAATGCTTACTGTTCATCCAACCCCCC